>NC_091630.1:25263857-25566887 GCF_027580195.1 Bos mutus | reverse complement strand
TCTGTGTCTCTCTAAGCTTAAGTGCTTTCATTTGGTGTTTTAAAAATGAAATTCTTTTATTTTTTTCCCCTTTCTAATGTGCCCATGAATTTCCATCATTTTCTAGCTTTCATAGTCAGCATCTTATGACCAGCAGCAAAATCAGGCCTGTCACCTTTTTGGTAGGACCCTCAGGTGAGAATAATTTTCAGATTTTTTTATTGGTTGGAGAAAGTCAGAAAAATGGTATTTTATGACACATAAAAATGATACTGTAAGGTTTGGGGTTCATGAATAAAGTTTTATTGGAAAACAGTCATGTGTAATCATCTAATCTAATCATGTTTAGACAGAGACTGTAGGGCCCACAACACCTGGAATACCTACTGTCTGGCCTTTCACAGGAAAAGGTGAAAGGCTTTTACCTCTTTGGAGTGTGAAGGAATTGAGAGATTCTTCCTATTTTCCTTGGATGGAGGTTGAGTGGAGTACAAGGCAGATATTAGCTTACATATGCTTTTCCATTTAGTTGGGTGGAGAGATCTGCATTTTCCAACATTTGGAAAAGTTCAACTAAGTCTCAGGTCTGAAATTTATTAAACTGCTTTGGTTCCACCTTAATATAAAAGGGTAACAAGCTACCAAAAAAAGGAAAGCACAAGGAGTAACCTACATGAGAGGTTGGCTACTGGCAGGAATTTAAAATCTGAAAAGAGAGATTCATTTGGTTTATAATTTTTGAAACTTCGTTCACTGTTATCACATTCCTTTTCTAATTTATTTTGAGATAGTGTCCTTTTCTTTCATATTCTTTAAATGGGAAAAAAAGCCCTTTAAACATCTAGCTATGTATTCCCATTTTTTTCCCCATTGTTTTAAGAGTTATTTCAAGTATCCATCACTTGAACATATGAGAAATGAAGCCAACACTTTTATAGTTCCTTATTATTTTACCACATGATTTTACACAAGGCTCAATGTTTCTTCAGATTTCTTTGTGTGGGCGGGCAAGATATAATTTTTAAATAGTCAGGTGTTGCAGTGAAGGTACCAGCAACATATTTTACAAATTTGAGAGTTTTTCAAAAGAAGTGTAACACTTTAAATCAGGAGAAAACAATTTTTGACAACATATATATACTCTGAAGTTGAAATAAGGCTTCAATTCTGATATTGGGCTTCACTTGTGGCTCAGCTGGTAAAGAATCTGCCTGCAATGCAGGAGACTTGGTTTGGGAAGATCCCCTGGAGGAGGAAATGGCAACCCACTCCACTATTCTTACCTGGAGAATTCCATGGACAGAGGAGCCTAGCAGGCTACAGTTCATGGGGTTGCAAAGAGTCGGACACAACTGAGTAACTAACAACACACTTTGTTAAAAAGCATATGAAACAGAATTCTGTAGTTATCTGAAAAAACAGTGTATACATTTTTGGACTGAATCCATTCATTCTACCAAATTGCAATTTGAGGATTAAAATTGCTGTCAGGGCAAGATTTTTCCCATCCTTGTCACTGCTCCAAAGGCCATGCCATCTTTAATGCACTTCATAAACTGAACATCTTTATAGTGCTTAGAAAGGGATGCTGAGTATTTGAAGCAATCTGCTGAAGGTTAGGTTTATTTGGCTCTAGAATGTAATGCAGATTTCATGTGGCATCTTTTAACCTTTTGTGTTCTGATCTTTAACTTGATACTCTGATATAGGTAAGTCAGATATTTTCTCCTCGTATTTGACAGTGAAGGGACCAGGGCACAAAGAGGATGTAACTTCCCCCACCAAATTCAAAATTACATTTAGATCTCAACTTCCCTAAATCCTGGCTCTGAATGTTTGAAGTAGATGACTTTCCATGTCGATACTCAGCAAATGATCACATTCAGTGTGTTTAGCTGTGTGACCTAAACAAGAGTAAGGATATACTATGTTTATTATAGACAGTGGTCTTTGGATAATGCCTTTCATTTGAGTAGTACATATGTATGGAGAAGGCAATGGCACCCACTCCAGTACTCTTGCTTGGAAAATCCCATGGATGGAGGAGCCTGGTGGGCTGCAGTCCATGGGGTCGCTAAGAGTCGGACACGACTGAGTGACTTCCCTTTCACTTTTCACTTTCATGCGTTGGAGAAGGAAATGGCAAGCCACTCCAGTGTTCTTGCCTGGAGAATCCTAGGGACGGCGGAGCCTGGTGGGCTGCCGTCTCTGGGGTCGCACAGAGTCGGACACGACTGAGCGACTTAGCAGCAGCAGCAGCAGAAGTACATATATATACATATATACTCACAGGTATATAGTTAAAATTTATATGAATGTATAGGATATATAAATATATACACATATACCCATACACACAGTATGCTGATACCTTATTTGAGCTTCCTTCCACATGACATCTTAAACTATCCTTGTTGGCAAGTTTTTACACTTATAATAGTTCGCATTCTTTTCTTAGATATTATGCTGAGATCTTTGCCTCTGTTAAACCTCTGACTCTTCTCAACTCTGAGATTAGGGCCTGATGTTACCTGCTTTTTAAAGGTGAGAATACTGAGGCAAAGAGAGCTTTACTGACTTGTTGACAGTCACACAACGGTAAGGGAGCCAAGATTGTAAGCTCAGCTCTGCTAACCACTGTACTATTTGCAAGAACACTATATTCTCAGCATAGTTCTCATTTTCTGCCTTTGGTTCTTGTTCAAAGTGTCCTCTTCTGCACTTGACACAGTTGAATTTCACTCTGTTTTAACTCTCCTAAATAGTAAATACACTCTTGACTTAAATCCATTCTGGTGGGCTTTACACAGACTTCTATCCTGGATCTTCTCTTAATTTAGTGAAATTAATGCTGGGTTTCTGCATCATCATTCAAATAGCACAGTGGTAAGTATGAAACACCGAGTCCTGAAGCCTCTGAATCTGTCCTTTTTTTCCTTTAGGTTGAACTATAATGAAGTTTCTGATGAGCTATGTGTAACTAGACCTTACCAGAAAAAATGTAATTTTAGATTTTAAGTCATAAGTTTTCATCAGCCCTACTCTAATGGGATTACTGCAATAGTACACATTGCAGAGGAATGACTTGGGTAACATAAAGCTGAAGAACTTTATTTAGGGATATTTATAAACCATTGCATGTTTTGAGAAGGAATGTTAAACAGCAGTATTTGAAGTTGTTAGAGAAGCCTAAAAATATTTAAACAATTTTAAGAAACCTCATATGAAGTCGCACAGTCTAGTACTTTCCATGTGAAACAACTGCTTAAAGTCTAATTTCAAATGTCTTTTGGAGCAACCTGTTCCTTTAATTTCTGTTCAAAGTTGAGCGAAAACTGAGCCGAGAAACCTCTAATTTTCCAGGGGTTGACTTGATGTTCTTTGATCCTTGCAACTGCAACCTGAAGACTGAATGCCCTTACCCCCTGCGCCCTGTTTCTGTGTGGGTGTGTCTGCCAGGTTCTGAATCGAGGTGCCAACACTAAAGGATGATTAGAGAACCCTACGCGATCAGATATTCACGACGTACTGAGGAGCCTGAGGCCCACAGCCCTGGTGACCAAGAAATAACAGGTTCCTCAGTGTGTGTCTAAGGTCCTCTCTACCTCACTGATTCCTTCCTTTCTCCAATAACTGATTGTAACCTATAGAATTACGAATTACATTTTCCACAGTTGAGTTGAGCAAAGGTTGATTTTTTTGTTTTTCATTTAAGGTTTTCATTTTTCTGTTTATATTGTTAGCCACACAGTGATATTCAAATAAGAGATGGTTTTTGTCATCTAGATTTTGCTGGGGAGATAATAAAACCCTCTCGGGGTGTCAAGGCCCTGAGTAGTGGGCACCAAAGGAAGAGAAGAGGGATGGAGGGGAGCACCTTCTCCTCCACCCAGTTGGTTGGTTCTGTTGATTCACTGTAACTCCTTTTCCCGTGCCTGTTAGCTCTTAGAGTATGAACCTCTCAGTGGTTATTCCTTACCTCCACACTCTTCCTGCTTTCAAGAAGCTTGTATGCACGCATGCTAAGTTGCTTCAGTCATGTCTGACTTCTCGCGACCCTATGGACCATAGCCTGCCAGGCTCCTCTGTCCATGGGATTTTCCAGGCAAGAATACTGGAATGGGTTGCCATGCCCTCCTCCAGGGGATCTTTCTGACCCAGGAACCGAACCTGCATCTCTTATGTCTCCTGCATTGGCAGGCAAGTTCTTTAATTCTAGCACCGCCTGGTTAGCTGAAAATAAGCTCTCCCCAGCTCACCCTGTATAAACTTAAGCATAGTTACATTATTTCCTTGTTGCCTGTCTGGGTATCTTTTCTATTAGTAGACAGAAGATCCTGAAGTGCAGGAACTTTGCTTTTTTATCTATGCCTCTAGGTTGCAAAGAGTTGGACACAACTGGAGCAATTTAGCACGCATGCACTAGCTACCATCCTGATGTCTGGCCCTGAGGGGCTCTTATCTGTTGAAGTGAGGGAATAAAACAGCCATGCGCAGTCTATGGGGACCTCTTACATCTAGTTAGATGAAGACCTAATCTTGAACTTCATTTTTCTTCATTTGTTACTCAAATACTTAAAACCACACAAAGTAGAGGTAGTTTACAATTTTACCTCCTTTTTTGAAACTAAACAAAATAAGAGGTGAAATCCCCCACCCACATCCATCTAAACTCAAGTAACCCCCTCCATCTAACCTGCAGTTCATTCTCGCCTCCCTTCAGGGACCATCACACACCATGGGAACCATCTCCAATATGTTTTATAGATGGAGTTGCCCTCTTTGGATTCTTCTCTCCCCTCTATCTCACACCTGCTCAGCAGAGGTTCCAACTTCCATAGCTCCTATGACCTGCCACACTTCCATATTTACGTTCTCATTATAATTGTTTTCAGATGTTGGACTACTTGTTCCTCCAATACGACTTGTAGTCTTTTACTAGCAGCATGGTTTTTATTTTATATTAAAGGTATTTACAGTGCATGTGCAAGCCATCTCATATTAAACATTCAAATGAGTTTTTAATATAAAGGAATTGGGTTTTTAAATGGCATTCTCTTGGCAAGCACTAAAACTCAACCACATATGTGTCCGGCACTGTGTTAGAAACAAGGAATTCAGAGACTGAAAAAAAAAA
The DNA here is from genome assembly GCF_027580195.1 of Bos mutus. NCBI lineage: Eukaryota > Metazoa > Chordata > Mammalia > Artiodactyla > Bovidae > Bos > Bos mutus. Next base: position 25,561,771 of record NC_091630.1, on the reverse strand, counting down.
ATCAACTTTGTAATAGCAGAAGAGAAATGGATCTTTCTTCTCTGCCTCTAATGTACCCAGCACATGCTTCTAATATCTCAGGCTATGTTGCAATGCCCTGAAAGTGCCACATGGCCCCTTCTCTTTAGCTTTTGCACCTTCAGGACAGGGAATGAGTATTATAATTTTATGTTCTCATAAAATGGCACAATGCCTGGCACATACTCCCATTTTTTGAGAATGTATGGAATGAACTATTGAACTGAACTAGAGTATAATTTGGGAACTGTTATAATGGAGTCAGGATGGATACTGTGGGAGGACAGAAGGGATGCCCGGGCTATTTTTCTGTTTCTTGGCTGGAGCGAGCCTCCCTTGCCAAATGACAGCCCTATCAGTTAGCATTTGGACACAGTTTTACTTGGACAGTATTTTACTTAAACCGACACTGGCAGTTCTCATTTGGTGGATTACATTTTTGAGGAGGCACTGTAATTTAGAAACGTGTACGTTGGATAAAGCAGGGTCTTGTATTTCTGAACAGGGACTTAAAGCCCAGATTTTTATAGACAAGACCCATGTTTAGTCAAGTTTGATAAACCTATTTTCTTAGGCAGTATGAAGTTTTATAAAGCTTACCAGTGTATTGAATGATCCCATTGGTATTTTGAAACTCACTTGTTTATAAAATGGACATAAAGATTTTCCTGAAGTTTTAATACAGAGGCTATTTCTGGGGAGTAGACATGGTGTGTCATTCAGGTAAGAAAGAATATTTCTGTATTTTCTGTTAAAGCTTCTGTATTGTTTTGAATTTTTATTTGTAATGAGGATGTTTTACTTTTATATAAAAATATACTTTTGTATAAAAGTGAATTAATAGAGTTGATGTGAATATGAGCTGTTTAAAGCTTAAGAATTTTGGGGAGAGGCTTCTAGCTGGAGGGGAAAGGACAGATCTATGAGGTTGCACAAATGGTGGTTTTCTAGAACTCTCTTCAGTTTCAAGACAAGTGGCTGAACTGGGCAAGGGGTTGTGGATGGACCTTAAGCCAGGGAGCAAAGGCTTTCAGGGCTGAAGTGTGTTATGCAGTTGTTAGCCTTAAAAATCTTTTGATTCCAAGGTGTTCATGATTAAATCACTTGTGTCAGTTCAGGTTGCTCAATGTGTAGCTGGCCTGCTTTGGTTTTATGTTATGGCAAAGAGTGACTGAGACCAGGAAGGTATGAAGGTCAGAGGAGCTTTGGATCACATTACAACTTCAGTTCAGTTCAGCTCAGTCATGTCTGACTCTTTGCAATCCCATGGACTGCACTACACCAGGCAGGGGTGATGCATCCAGCCATCTCATCCTCTGCCGTCCCCTTCTCCTCCCGCCTTCAATCTTTCCAGCAGCAGAGTCTTTTCCAATGAGTCAGTTCTTCACATCAGGTGGCCAAAGTATTGGAGTTTTAGCTTTAGCATCAGTCCTTCCAATGAGCACTCAGGACTGATCTCCTTCAGGATGGACTGGTTGGATCTCCTTGCAGTCCAAGGGATTCTCAAGAGTCTTCTCCAACACCACAGTTCAAAAGCATCAATGCTTTGGTGCTCAGCTTTCTTTATGGTCCAACTCTCACATCCATACATGACCACTGGAAAAACCATAGCTTTGACTAGATGGACCTTTGTTGGTAAAGTAATGTCTCTGCTTTTTAATATGCTGCCTAGGTTGGTCATAACTTTTCTTCCAAGGAGTAAGAATCTTTTAATTTTATGGCTGCAGTCACCATCTGCAGTGATTTTGGAGCCCAGAAAAATAAAGTCAGCCACTGTTTCCACTGTTTCCCATCTATTTGCCATGAAGTGATGGGACCAGATGCCATGATCTTAGTTTTTTGAATGTTGAGTTTTAAGCCAACTTTTTCACTCTCCTCTTTCACTTTCATCAAGAGGCTTTTCAGTTCCTCTTCGCTTTCTGCCATACGGCTGGTGTCATCTACTTATCTGACGTTATTGATATTTCGCCTGGCAATCTTGATTCCAGCTTGTGCTTCTTCCAGTCCAGCATTTTGCATGATGTACTCTGCATATAAGTTAAATAAGCAGGGTGACAATATACAGCCTTGATGTACTCCTTTCCCAATTTGGAACCATTACAACTTGGCACCAATCAAAAGTGAAAAGTGAAAGTGTTAGTTATTCAGTCATGTCCAGCTCTTTGTTTCCTCATGGACTGCAGCCTGCCAAGCTCCTCTGTCCATGGAATTCTCCAGGCAAGGATACTGGAGTAGATAACCATTTCCATCTCCACAGGATTTCCCCTACCCAGGAATCGAACCCAATCTCCTACATTGCAGGAAGATTCTTCAACATCTTAGCCACCAGGGAAGCCTGTAGTTCTAGCAAAGGCTGTTATGGATTCATGCTCAGTCCCTCAGTCATGTCTGACTCTTTGCAACTCATGGACTGTAGCCTGCCAGGCTCCTCTGTCCATGGGATTCTCCAGGCAAGCATACTGGAGTCAGTTTCCATTCCCTTCTCCAGGGGATCTTCTGGACCTATGAACTGAGCCTGTATCTCCCTCATTGCAGGTGGATTCTTTCAGTTCAGTTCAGCCACTCAGTCATGTCCTACTCTTTGCAACCCCATGAATCATAGCATGCCAGGCCTCCCTGTCCATCACCAATTCCCAGAGTTCACTCAAACTCATGTCCATCGAGTTGGTGATGCCATCCAGCCATCTCATCCTCTGTCATCCCCTTCTCCTCCTGCCCCCAATCCCTCCAAGCATCAGGGTCTTTTCCAATGAGTCGACTCTTCACATGAGGTGGCCAAAGTATTGGAGTTTCAGCCTCAGCATCAGTCCTTCCAATGAACACTCAGGACTGATCTCCTTTAGAATGGACTGGTTGGATCTCCTTGCAGTCCAAGGGACTCCCAAGAGTCTTCTCCAACACCACAGTTCAAAAGCATCAATTCTTTGGCACTCCGCTTTCCTCACAGTCCAACTCTCACATCCATACATGACCACTGGAAAAACCATAGCCTTGACTAGACGGACCTTTATTGGCAAAGTGATGTCTCTGCTTTTGAATACGCTATCTAGGTTGGTCATAACTTTCCTTCCAAGGCATAAGCGTCTTTTAATTTCATGGCTGCAATCACCATCTGCAGTGATTTTGGAGCCCCCCAAAAATAAAGTCAGCCACTGTTTCCACTCTTTCCCCATCTATTTCCCATGAAGTGATGGGACCAGATGCCATGATCTTCGTTTTCTGAATGTTGAGCTTTAAGCCAACTTTTTCACTCTCCTCTTTTACTTTTTTTTTTTTTAACTTTACAATATTGTATTGGTTTTGCCATACATCAACATGAATCCACAATGGAATATTACTCAGCCATTAAAAAGAATATATTTGAATCAGTTCTAATGAGGTGGATGAAACTGGAGCCAATTATACAGAGTGAAGTAAGCCAGAAAGAAAAACACCAATGCAGTATACTAATGGATATATATGGTATTTAGAAAGATGGTAATGATAACCCTGTATGGGAGACAGCAAAAGGGACATAGATGTATAGAACAGTCCTCTTTCACATTTATCAAGAGGATTTTTAGTTCCTCTTCACTTTCTGCCATAAGGGTGGATTCTTTACCACCAATCAAAGCTATTATTTAAATGCTTCAATGAATAAACAAATATTTAGCTTTTTTCCTAATGATTTGGAAAGCACTGCTGAACATGTGAAAACAAAGGATACTGGCAGGAGATGGTCAAATGATTATTTGGAAGGCTAAGGCAGGTTTACCATTATCATATACAAGATCCTTTCCTGATGGTTACTGTTACCTGTAGGTCCCTATCATATATAGCTTCCCTTGTGGCTCAGATGGTAAAAGCATCTGTTTGCAATGCGGGAGACCTGAGTTCGATCCCTGGGTGGGGAGGATCCTCTGGAGAAGGAAATGGCAACCCACTCCAGTACTCTTGCCTGGAAAACTCCATGGATGGAGGAGCCTGGTGGGCTACAGTCCATTGGGTCACAAAGAGTCGAACACGACTGAGTGACTTCACTTTCACTTTATAAGGGGTATAATTTCATGCTCCCAAATCTGAAAAAAAAAATTGGCACTGAATAATTTTTTATTCAGTCTTGCCTGGTAAAAATCAAAAGAATTTCATTTGGAATGTTAATATAGTGGTATTTTCTGTATATTTAAGTAGGTCACAAGTATGTATTGAAATATCATTTTTGTTTTACTTTTAGTACATAAATATATTACAATTAAAAAATTCATAGCTCAGAAATATAACTTTTAACATTTCAAAATTCCACTATTCCCAGTCCCAAATTAACTTCTCTAGCTACTCCATACAGACACACATAGTCTCGTGTCGTGGTTTTATTGCATCGTATTCTATATACCCTGCACTTGCCTTTTTAATTTAATGATGTGGCTTAGAGCTTATTCTCAGTCATTGCTTATGATTCACCTTGTGCTTTTTCATGGTTGAAGTGTTTTACAATTTGAATGCATCAATATTTTATTGTACTTAAATTTGAGAACAAATAATTAAACTTTCTTTTAGCCAGATTTACACCTGAAAAAGGGACTTTAGAGAGAATGTGGAATTTCTGGAACACCTATCATTCTATGGACTGGTATTAGGAGCATGGGATGAAATGAGGAAAGGGACCTACACATAACAGTAATGATTAGGAAAGGATCTTGTAAAATTATTTCCAAATGCATACTGTTATAACTTTTTGGCCAAAAGGCTTGTTGGTGCAGACCACATTAGAATCAGATCTTATAGATAACAGCTGATTTATGAAGTGTACAGTCTTCTCTTTTTTAAAATATAATGCGTTGTTCTCTTCACCCTTTAGTTCTCTTTTATACTTTGGAATGTTTATCATTACTTCTTGGAAAATAATACTGCTAACAAGAAAGGTGGCTTGCTTTAAAAAAAATGTAGCAAGAAAGCCAACAATTTGTGGACAGGATGGTCATGTATTTTGACCATGGTTAAGAAGCTACTGACCAGCAATAGATCACTGTTCTATTAAAATATAGGTTACAGCATTTAAGACTACAAATGAACATTTTATAGGGTGATAAACTGTTCTTCTATGCCCACCATCCTCCCCGAAAAGAGCAATAGTATAATTTGACTATGGACTTTCACCCACACATAGTTGGTTTTCCAATTGTAAATTTGTGTAACATTTTAGAAGTTGAATTAGCTGCTTCAGGGTGGTCATTTAATACATAAAGTCCTGTTTAGACTCAAAATTAAAAGGTGATGAGTTGCCACTGTCTTTTTATAAGTCTAGAAACTGTCATTATTTATATTGTAATTGTTTTAACAGAAACTTTTTTTAGTGTTTATAGTCCACATTCTGGCTTTGCCGTCTTAATTTTTAAAATTTTGGAATTCAATGATTTCACGTTTTGGTTACATTTTTTATTCAATTGTATCTTTGGTTGCAGAAACTAGATTTGAAAGCTTTTCTGAATCATTAAATCACCAAATACAGTTACTCAGAGGCTTGTTAAAAGAGTAAAAGGGTTGCCAGGGAGTTTTCATAGAGCTTTATGTGCTGTTAATTGCCAGCAATTAAATCTGTTACAAGTAATAATGTACTGTAATCTGTTGAAAACCTCACCTTTCAATTAACCAATTCTCCAACCTTTCCTTCCTTCTCCTTGAAGAATAGTTTAGAGTCTATTTATTTTCACCTCTACATGCCAATTACCTCTGGCCCAGATGTTACTGGCATACCAGGGAATCTGATCTTGAGTACAAGTCTAAATTATTGCTTCTCTTTATACCTTGTTGTAATGTGATGGTTTGATGGAAAAATACATGTTTCTAATCCACTGGAGCAGACCACCTATTATAAGCTAGTCAATTTACATGTGTTATTTCAAATCCTCACAACAGCCTTACAAAGTTAGTGACACCCCTGTTTTATACAGAGGAAATAGAGACTCAGAGAGGCATGTATAAATAGCTGTTCAAAGTCAAGAACTGGGAAGGTCAGAACTGGGAGTCAAGGTCAAAACCATACCTGGCAGACGTGAAAGCACTTCTCTTTCATCAACTGTTTCCAACGAAATGCAGCTAATGTGTTATAGAGAAGAGATTTAGAAGGCAGTCTGTGTAGGGCTCTCAGCACCGACTCAGCCACTACCAACTTCTTGACTTCGTCTCAGACTTCTTATTTGCAAAATAGGGGTACTACCGCTCACCCTGACAGACTGTTGTGAAGTGGAAATGTATGGCACATTGTGGGTCTTCCACAAAATGACCTACAGTCCCCCTCCTGGTTGACACCCACTGATGAAAGCAAATTCATTACAGAATTTTAATTAACTGTCTTGGACCAGAAGAGACTGATTAGATTGTTTCCATTGCATTTTTCATAGTATGTCTTTGGAAGAGCAGAACAGACTACAATCCCAGCAGCAGTGTCATTTGTAGTGGGGGTGTTTTTCTTTTTAACCTTTATTTTAATCCCATTTAGAGTTGCAAAAATTTCTGCAGGATCTCATGCTGCCTAGGGCCCTGGGCTGCAATTTTTTCTCAGCCTATTGATGTGGTGAGCTGTTGGAAGAGGTAGGAGTGATGTAGAAGGAGATGGCATCAGGAAACTAATGAGCTAAACACATATTTCTCTGACCACTAGAATTCCAATGGTGAGTTTATGAAAGTTTTACTTGCAAAACCAGTAAATTGTTTGACTGAAATTTTCTTTCTCTTTAAAATTGTTTTTAGGATGCAGAATAGAAAACTGTGATTCTTGCTTTAGCAAAGACTTTTGTACCAAGTGCAAAGTAGGCTTTTATTTGCATAGAGGCCGTTGCTTTGAGGAATGTCCAGATGGTTTTGCAGCATTAGATGAAACCATGGAATGTGTGGGTGAGTAGTGTTTCATGTAACTTTCAAATTTCCACTTTTATTTTAACACCTGTTTCTTGGGGGAAAAAATGCATGCTGGATGTATCCATCCTAAAAACGAATTGGTTCTCATGTTATTAATTAGAACTGAAAATTATTGAAGTTCTATGCTATTGAGTTCTTTAGTCATTCTGCCATTGGGTAGTATCATAAATTACATTTTGCTACAGAATTTGCGGGTAGAACATTAGGTTAAACTACTGAAATGTTTAGAATAATGTTTTTATGATCTATGTAATATATCCATTTCTTAACTATCTTTTTAGTAACTGTTAGAGAAGAACATTTTGTTTTGAAGGAACTTTTTAAGCAGGGTCATGTGGTTAGTCTCTCATTTTCATTATGTGTATTAATTTTGTATCTTCTTGCTTAGCCACACATTCATATTAAAAAAATCAATTAGGAAGAGATTTTTTTTGTGCCACATATACTTTGTTGATGATTAACTGCATGTTGCAAAGTGCATTAAAACAATTTTACTAAATTTAGGTATGTAGAATGCATAATTTAATCTGCACGTATATGCTGTTTGTAAATAACAATTAGGAATACATATTTTTACAAATTTTGGGGGGTTTTTTGTGTTTAAAAAACCTTTTGGCACTTTTTAATGCCACTGATTAAAATGCAAAGCTCTGTCAAATGGCTGAATCTAATCAAGTGTAATGGCATCTTCACCACCCCCACCCCCAACATGCCTGAATTTTATTTGCCATGTTTTATATCTGGTATGGTGTACAACAGAGCAATGTATTATGAATGAGACTTTCCATCTTTTTAAAATGGAGACTTCAGTTGAGAACTTTTTTCCTGCATAAATACCAAAGTAGTCTATAACTATATTTGAAAGCTTGCAGAGAACACATTTAAATGAGAGATTTTTGAAGAAATGTGTGCTTATGTTCCTATATATGTGTGAATTAATACATGCATATAAGCAACACTCTATTGAAAAATATAGAAAAGTCACCAAAAGAGCACATTCAAAATGTTGGATTTGTTTTTGAGAGGCAAGACCCATACCAATTATAGAAGTCCAGAGGAAATTCTTATGAAACTTTTAAGCATTAACAAATTAACAGTAGTCCTAACAAATTAACAGCAGTCCTATGCATTCCCCTGGATAAAAATCTTAAATAGCTTTGAAAAACCTAAGAGTCACCATGATGCCTTATGAGATCTGGATGAAGAAATATTCATTGTGTGTGGATTCTGTGCCTGCGTCCTCTTCTGCTATTACACTACGGGCTTTTAATGGTGAATTTGATGAGGTTTAACTCTGTATATTTTTATTCTTTTATCCCAGGGGAGTTGCAGAGTAGCCTACTTTTTCATTATATGAAGTTAAAAAAGGAGGATGCTAAAAGTTTTTACATACCTGGGAAAAAATACATTTTCAAATATCTGATATTTGTTTACTTTTTAAACTATGGCACCAATTTAGGGAATAAGAAATACGTACTGTGGTTTCCAGACACCTATTAAAGGAAATGAGATAATCAGAAAATGCAAAAACATTCCCTATCCTTTTCATAAAGTATTAATATTTACTTCTAACTAAAACTAACACACTTGTGAATTTCAGTGGGGGCATGGAGAATTTACCTGTAAAATTTTGTCTCCTCTTCATGGTATGAAAACAGTATATTTTACTGTAGGTTTTAGCTGTTGAATCTTTTAAAGATAATATACTCAGTGTCTTTAGAGTGGACCAGTTAGCATCCCATCAAAAAATGAACCAGGACAAAAAGAAAGTAATAGTTTTTAAATTACTTATGTGGCAGTTTTTTACTTCTATCTGTAACTCCATAATGCCAACATTTCCCAAAAGGTATATATAGGTCTTGTGGGCTATACAGCTTAATTTTTGGTATCTGAAAGTGAAGGAGTAGAGAAATACTGCTATATAAATTTTGTAACAATGGAGAAATGTATACCAAATTGTTACCTGTGTTTGTTTTTTCTCTCTTAGAAGGATGTGAGGTTGGCCACTGGAGTGAATGGGGAACCTGTAGCAGAAATAATCGCACATGTGGATTTAAGTGGGGTCTGGAAACCAGAACACGGCAAATTGTTAAAAAGCCAGCAAAAGACACGATACCCTGTCCAACCATTGCAGAATCCAGGAGATGTAAGATGGCCATGAGGCATTGTCCAGGAGGTGAGTTCAGATAATCCCTATTGTGGACTATGTGCTTTCTGGATTTTCCTCGTCCCTAATCACCCTTGCTCCCAATAAAGAGTATTTATCCAAGAAGGAAACCTGATAATAACATTGGCAAGAGGGTAAAATTCCACATCGAACTTCCTTAGAGACAAATGCTTAAATTGTGAAGAATGTAAAATGACTGTTTAATTTCATGATACCTTGAAAGTAATTTAGAAGACAACTTTACAAATCAACTTTTAAAACGAGATTTCCAAAAGTGTGTGTATGTGTGTGCCAGTGTTTTTCTTTTTCTTTTTTTCACTAATGTACCATAAGAGCCAGTTCTTATGAAATCAGGCCTTTGCAGATGTTGCTCTAAGAGAAGCAGCCAACTTTCAGTTGAGAAGAGTTTAGATTAGAAAAGTTTATGGAATCCGTAAAATCATCTGTATCACTACTAGTTGAAGATGACAACTTAAAATAAACTTGCCCAAACACTGGGAGGAATAAACATTGTCTTAATGTTGCCACAATGAGCCGGTTCTCTGTTTTGGTAATAATTTGTGGAAAACAGCTACTAGTATGTGTATGTTTATTTGTGTCTTTGTAGTAATTGTGCTGATTTGCAGTAATTATTCTGTAATAACAGGATTAGGCCCACTTACAAATTGGGAGAAGTGTACATAGCTCAGGTGCTGGCTGGAGCCGAGTCAGTATGTTGAAATGCAGTTCTTAGCGCTGATGCTGTGCTTCTGAAAGCATAATCTCGTTACTGTTTATTTTATCACTAGCGGATGCCGCATTGCCAAAAATGAAGTTAGGATTTTTCTAGTGCACAAAATAGAAGAGCAAAAAAAGAAAGCTGCATGTAGAAAATTGCCCTATGAAACAATCAAAACTTTCGTTTGCCTTCATTCTTGCTGTTGGGGCATAGCTTTCAGCTTTGTGGCTGTAGCCCAGAGAAGAATATATATCTGCTTAGAATGGATTTATATCCATATTCTGCTGCCTCCTAGAGAATGTCTGTGATCCATGGAGGAAGACAAAACTTTTAAGACTTGAAGACTCCAGTCGGCCTTTTGAGAACTATTAGATCCAGATTCAGAAGCTACTATTAGGAAGGCAGCTTTTCCTCTTGAATTAGTTTTGCTTTTCTTTGCTGAGTCTTTGAAACAAAGTTTTTTTGGGTCTGCTTTGCACTAACAAGGATGGTTTTGTTCGGTTACACTGGGTATTTTTCAGTCAAAATATAAGAAAATATTTTCTTACAAAACTAATAAGCCACTTCTTGGATAGCTGAGAGCATTTAACCTGCAACCTTGTGCCTAAAAACAAACCCGATGTATTCAGGTATTGGGAATAAAGGCTTTCTTTGTTGTATATTGTTTATATAACTACCCCCCACTCCTCTTCCAGCAACATGGTCCCCCAATTGTGGTTTACGTTAATAGCAAAAATTAACCTGAAAATGCTCCTATAACAAACATGCTTATGTGTAACAAGAACCAGCATGCCCCCCTCCCCTCAGAAACTATTTTGACTTAGCCCTGGTCTTGCTGAGAATTTTGTAGATAACAGCTAGATTTTTAACCTATAATGCTTATTGCATTTTTTTTTATGCTTCCGAAAGCAGTGTACTGTCTTAAGAGATATAACCTGACACTGTCAGCAATTAAAATCATGTCAAAACAAAAGTTTATGTATCATCTGTTAATATTTTCTTTGACAAGTGAACCAGTAATGAACTCTTATTTAATTTACATTTAGATTTTGCCAAATATTATTTATTAGGATAGACATTTGCAGAGATAAGCTATTGTCTAATCCCTGTATCAACATATTCAGCTTAATAAATTCAATTTTTAAGTAACCTTTACAGTTAGTAGGTTTAAAAGTTATACTGGAATTTGTTTTCTGTTTTATAAAAAAGAAACTACATAAAATTGATAGAAATGGAAAATGACTCTGCAATAAAATAACTTCTATTTACAAATGTAGAAAATGAAAACTAGAAAATTAATTTTGGAACTTGAGCACCAATTGATAAAAATTGGCATAACTTTCAGTGGAGTATCCCACCTTGCCTCAGGTGAGAGAGGAAAAGGTTCCTTTCTTCTGTAGGTCACGGTGATTAATGGGAGAATGGAGAAGAAAACCACTTTATCCCGTTTTACATCTTGACTTGATTTCAGTGATCTGCTTTGACAAACCATGCAAAAATGTAAGTCGTAATCAGGTTGGGAATACAGGCATTTTTCAGATCTTTTCAACATATGTATGGATTTTCCTCCTGTTGGAGCCAGTCTTAACCTGATTGCACACAAACGCAGCCTTAACCTCCTTCACACTAGAGCACGGGCACATTAAAATCAGCTGCTTTTCATTACTGGAAGGCATAAGTTAGAGGTCAGCAAAATGGAGTAGTCCTAAGTAAATATATAAGATATTACACTAAAAACTATTACAAATGAAACAATAAATGGCTGTAAGATTTAAAAACAACAATGTAATGCTTTAGCCTATTTTTTCTTAACTATCAGTGCTTATTTGCTTTAAAACAATGAAAGGATATTTGAAAATATCTTAAGTCATGGACTGATATATGACATGAAGTAAGCGTCCATTTCCAAACTTTTCTTGATCAGTTATCTTCTCTTTCATTTCTGATGATGTAATCTGTAGAGTTCCTTGGGCTTTTCTGACACTCATTCTTCAGGATTCTGGTCAGGTGATCAGACGATCTGGGTCTCTGCACCCTGTCAGCTCATTAATTCTATGATCCTTGGCAAGTCACTTGACCTCTCCTGGCTTCTATTTCCTATTTTAAATTGAGGGTATTGGGGTAGGCAATCTTGAAGATCCAGTCCAGTTCTAAAATCCAATGATTCTAAGACTAATTGCCAAAAATGACATGGATATATTTTGTGGTTGTCATGTGAAGGGTGAGGAAGAGAATCGTAAGCCCAGGAATATTGTTTTATGACCGAGAACTGAACACTTTTCCAATAGCTACAACCGTGCATTCACGCAGCCTTTTCCATCTGGCAGTTCACACTCTTCCTCTTTCCTCCTTCCTTTTCTAAGACTCTCAAAGACTGAGCAAGATTCTTGTAAAATCTTCAAATGACTTATAGTTTAGTTAGTGGGAAATACGGAGAAAGAGAGCAGGAGGATGGAGAAGGAAAGAGGAGGGGATCATAAAAAGATAATGGGAAAGGGTGACAATGAGTTAGAGGGAAAGAACTGAACAATGAGGGTAGGAAGCAAGGGATAAAAGAACAGACTACTAAAAATGAAGACTTGGCCCCTAGCAGATGTAACTGTCTTCACTTCTCTCCCTCTCACCCTGAGCTCACTAATAGAATTAATCATGTTGGGACCAAGTTATCCTATTCATATATAACCTGCAGCTTAAATGGAATAAATTTAAAGTCGGCACTATGTTGTACATTAGGCAATATATTAATAGAAAAATACGCAATTATCGTATTTAAGTGATAAATGGAAGAACAAAGTCATGGCTACTCAGCTGCAAAGTTGGGAGGCGCTCATGTATGGTGGGGGGACATGTCATTTGGAGGGGACAGCAGTCTTTCCCAGGATTGACCAATGCCACCCCAACCTGAAACAGTCTGTCCTATCTGTAAAGTCCCATGACAACTAATTTTAATGTATTCATCAGGTGTTTATTGAGCAGTGCTGTGTACCAATCATGAGTACACAGTCCTAACAGTGTTTTTCCTGGAGGGTATCATGGCCTTAGAGAAGTGGATGAGTGCCTTATTTCGTGTGGAGGTGGGAGCCGGGTGAAGAAAAGCAAAGCAGGATAAGGAGCAAGTGAAAGATTGGATTGAGGGTGTATTATGTCAGGTGTTCAGGGAAATTGAGGGAGTAACATTTGATCACAAAGCTGAATGAAGGAGATCTTTTGAAGACCTAAGGAAAATGTTCTTCTTTTTTTTTTTTAGCTCTTGACTCAATGGCTATGTTTTTTGAACATCATTGATTCTCCCATTACCTATTAGAGAAGAGCAAGGAACTGAGATCTAGGATTCTTTTCCTGGGCCACAGAGATGTAGCAAGTTATTAATGGTAAAGCCAAGAGTGGGAAGCTCATGTTTACTTGTACCTTTCCCTTGTTCCTTATTATAAAATGCAAAGATAAACCCATAGTTGTCTGACATCAAAGTAGCTGACTTTATTTCTCCCTCCACCTCAGTGCATCATTTTATTTTTGTTTTACTAAATGTTTCTTAAAAACATGACACTCTGCCATCACTATCACCTCCCAACATCTTCCCACTTGAGATAGCTAGTGAAACATACCTCAAAGGTCATTTTATAAATGCGAAGTGTCGAGTCACTGGCTTTGTTTCGATTCTGCCGTTCCTACTTACAGCCATTCCTACCTTACAGGAGAAGGCCATCTTCTTCCGTAATTTTAGTATCATTGACCCTCAGTTTGTTGGGGGGGAAAGTGCAAGTGCAAGATTGTTCTTTCCATCCTTAGTCTTTCAAGGTCGCCCTCCCATTGAGGCTGTCCCCACAGAACCACACCGAGCACTCTTCTCTGCCCCTTTGCTCCCTGGCCTGCCCAGGAGCCCTGGGATCTGAACCCAACCCCATTTCTAGTAGCTCGGTGCCTGGAATGGCTTCTCTCTTTCTGACACATCTAAGCAATCAGGTGGTTAAAGTAATTTAGGTAATGCTTGGACAGATGCACGGATGGCCTTCTGTCTTTTGCTCACGGCAGCCTCAGCATACCATACTGCAGCTGTTAGTAACAATATGGAGCAATTCTTTAAGCCCTTGGTCATATTTTCTCAGGACTGTGCTAAAATTTAAATATAAAAACTGCTACTACTTAGGATTTCAACTTGAAAATAACTCACTCCTCCTCTTATGTGACATTATTTGACCAGCATCTACTTTGTGTTTTTAAGTGGCTTTTAACTTTGTTGTTCTTTAGTCACTAAGTGGTGTCTGACTCTTTTGCAACCCCATGGACGGTAGCCCACCAGGCTCCTCTGTCCATTGGATTTCCCAGGCAAGAACACTGGAGTGAGTTGCCATTTCCTTGTCTAGGGCATCTTCCCACGTCAGGGATCAAACCCACATCTCCTGAATTACAGGCAGATTCTTTACTGCTGAGCCACTGGGGAAGCCCTGGCTTTTAACTTGATAGGGTTTAAAAGAAAATACTATTTAGCAAGCTAGAACTAGAATCTCATGCAAACATCTACTTTTTAAAGGCAATATTAATAAGACCTCTTTAGTTTTTGTTTTCTGTGTATAAACTGACAGCAACATGTGGATTAGGTATTAGATACTATAACTAAAGATGATTGTAGATTGTGATGGATTAAACCAAGAGCAGGAAATAAGCACATTTTCAGTAGATGGGGTCAAGAAAATATGCTTTAGACATATGTTCTTTATTTCTGTACATTTTGTTTACATTTGAGTTGCAATTTATGTGGTCTGTTTTATACATGCCAACCTCAAAAGTAGTTTGGAGGAGAGAGGATAAGAGAAAAACCTCTTTTCTTTTGAAACTTTCAGAGTTGTCAAGAATGTAGATATTGACATTTTTATATGAAGAAGAGAGCATCTAGAAAAGGAATTCTTTCTGCCTCTTTGTTTGCTATGCTAAATTGTTTCTTTTAAAATCAGTGATTTGTGTTAGTTGCCTTAGGAAAATTGTACTGTTTCCCGGGTACTCTGGACATGTGGCAGCAAATGGTAATGTTTATTTTGATTATAAGTTGGTGGTCACTCATAAGCAGCCACATCTTAAATGTAAATGTATGCTTATCATATAAAATTGACATTTAACAAAGATCCACCTGCTTCCCAAACATTTCTCTCAGTAAAGTATCTGTAAGTCCTGCTTCATTTGTCTTAACAATAAGCCTTCAGGCTGTGTCTTGGGGTGCATCCCCTCTTGCTGCTGTCCCCACGCCCACACACTATTTTTACATTTTTTAACTTATTTCTGGAAAAGTGGGTAGGGGATAACCAATGCACCTGGTGGTGGGTGGTGGTGGTGGTTTTTGTTCTTCCTTGTCTGGGCTTTTTTCTGGGTGTGGGGGGCAATGATTTTTTTTTTTTTCTTCAGATTTTTCAGTTCTCACATTTCAGAAGGTAAGGGTCTGAGGAATGGGGGAGCAGAAAAGTGGGGCCTGGTGTGCTGTGCACGGGAGCTCATGCAAAGTCCAGAGAGGGCGAGATGCAGTGCAGCCTTGGACTCAGACACAGAAATTCAGGGCCATGGCCAGTGCCCCTCACATGGAGTGAATGAGGGGATTTAGGACAGCCTCTTCTCCCAGCTGCATTTTGAGCCTGCCCTGGGGCCAGGCTTGCTTGCCCGAGGGGTCAGGGAGCGAGTGAGTGAACCCACACCTCTGTGCCATTCTCTGCAGCTTCGCCGGGAATCTCTATGAGCCCCATGTAATTAGAGTCTGGAGCAACATGTACTAGTCTCTTTTATGAGTGCTCGTAAAAAGGATTTCTCAACTACGTATGCCACTGAAGGTCTATGTGTCACAAGGCAAGGATAGGAACGTTTTGGAGGAGGCTTTCTTTTATGAATTCTACCCAGCAGTAAGCTACTCTGATCTTAATGTAAAATATATAAAACAATTTTTACAACACTCTAAAATAAAAACAACTTTAACAGGACACACATGGTGTCAGTGGTAGATTTTCTTTTTTTCCCCTTCTTACAGGGGACTTTTTTTTTTCCCTCATGAGATAAGGGAGTCTTGAGTATAAATCCTCTAATGGTTTCTTGAAACAACTTATTTTCCTCAGCAGACACCTCTCTGGGCTCTTTAAATGGTGTTGACAAAAAGAGCACAGGCGGGTCGCTCGGTGAGATTTCCTGTAAATGCTCCAGCTACTGGATTGACCTCCAGTTGGACTCATGGATCTCCTCCAGGATTAGGACGCAGAAAGAAAACATTTTCGTGGAAATGATGACAGAGTTCTACTCAAATCCCAGCGTGGTTCATGTTGTCACCGTACAGAAGTGGTTAAGACGACAAAATTACTTTGTGCAGCAGAGAGGGGCAAAGTTCAGGTGGAAAACTTGATTCCAGTTTAAACTCAAAATGTTAAGGGCAGTAGATTCTGCTTTACAGTTGACTTGTTTGTGTAATATTTGGACCTAATATCCTGTGTAGCAACCTTATTTTCTTGTTTTTAAGGACTTTGGAAATGAGTAAAATTGTTTGAACTGGTGTCGTGCAGAGACGTTAATAACTGGTGTCATACCCTACAGCCTGCCCATTACGCAAAGGATTTAATGATAACTTAATGTAAAAAGTATTGATAACATCCTAAAACAAGACAAATTTTTAAAGATCAGAACTAGGAAAAACTTAGAATAAGAGCTCAGGACTGGCAAGGAGAATGGACCATATGAATGTGTTGGGTGAAATAATTAGGCCAAAAATTTGACCTTGGGTTTCCTACCAGGTAGTGGGAAAATGTGGCTATGATTCTATCTTAATTAAAAATAAATGGTTACTTATATCAATTTAATAACAGCTTTTGGAGAGAAAATCACCACATGTACACATATGTATATACATACAGCACATATACACCTATACATATACACAAACACATGAATATATACACATGCCCACATACTGCTGCTCCTAAGTCACTTCAGTCCTGTCCGACTCTGTGCGACCCCAGAGACGGCAGCCCATCAGGCTCCCCCGTCCCTGGGATTCTCCAGGCAAGAACACTGGAGTGGGTTGCCATTTCCTTCTCCAATGCATGAAAGTGAAAAGTGAAAGTAAAGTCGCTCAGTCATGGCTGACTCTTCACGAGCCCGTGGACTGCAGCCCACCAGGCTCCTCCGTCCATGGGATTTTCCAGGCAAGAGTACTGGAGTGGGGTGCCATTGCCTTCTCCGTTCATGTATATATGAATGTATATGCATATTCACACATTTATGCATGACACACACACATGTATGTATACTCACCTTCAGACACATTAAGGTGTGCACAGGGGGTGAGACTTACATTGTAGAATTAAGGAAACTAATAATTCTCACAGTAAGGGGAATATTCTAGTTCCATGAGAAGGTAAACACTAAACAGATTTGTCAAGTGGGAAATCATACCGAGAGCAAGGAGGAGTACGGCAGACAGTGTCTTCAACAACACACATGTCAAACATATGTATGTTTCTGGAGGTGGAGGGCAACTTGGACGTGTTTATCCCTCAGTGAAGGGAGAAGGTTTAATAGTGAAATATGAGTCTACAGAGGAACAGGCATCATGGAATCAGGACTTTCTGACTTAGCAGTTACATTTGAATACAGTCACCCAGTAGGATCTTTTAGTGAATATTGAATCCACTGAGAACTTCATGGTATCCAGAGAATCTAGAAAGTGTGCATTTCTATTGAGGGCCAACTATGCTTTGAGCTTGTTCAATGAGCCAAGTGTATTTTCTGCCTGGTAAGATGTTCTTAACTAAGTTCAGAAGTCGTGTATTTAGATGCTGAGTTACTTCTGGTGATTACCTCAGGCCCCACACTAACATTTTAAATACCTTTTTTGTGATATTTGTTCTCTAAGCCTGGCCTTCAATTTTTAAACGTGGTTTGACATGAGAGAACCACGTGGATTTTGAGTAAATTCTTACCGAGTTGACTTTATTTTTAAAGATTTTTTAAAATATATTTATTTGACTGTGTTGGGCCCTAATTGTGGCGTGCGGGATCTTCTTCCTTGCATCATGCGATGCATGGACTCTAGTTTGTTTGCTGTTTATCTCTCTATGGAACTATACAATCAATCAAGATTTAGCCGTCCCATGGCATGTGGGATCTGAGTTCCCAACCAGCGTTTGAACCCATGTCTCCTGCATTGCAAGGCAGATTCTTAACCACTAGACCACTAGGGAAATTCTGAATTGACTTTATTGAAATATGTTACAAGCTACCTTCTAATGCTTCTTTCAGGTTTACTTCCCTTATATAATTCAGGTATTAAGTGGTGGAGCTGAGTTTCGAATGCTGTGATTTCCCCCTAGCTATGTCTATAGGTTCATCAAATCAATTATTTAAATCTTATGTTTTAAAGAAATGGGCAAATGGGAGTGGGAGGTGATAGAAACAAACGCTTATAGTCTAGTTGCGGATGAAGAAAATGCACATTACAAAGTGATATAAAGAAACATGTAAAGTAACCAAAGAAATAAAATGGAATTTGTAAATATAAGTATTATTATAGGCCCTGAAATAATAGGAAACATGTCCTGTTTTAGCTGTTGTGCAAGGGAATGCTTCCTGAGGAGCAAAACATATAGGAGAGGTGGGGGAAAATCATGTTTGAATAGGGAGATCGTTTGAGACAGAACATTGTAGGAAAAAGATACAGATGCCAACAAGTACCTCTTGTGTCCAAGGGAGGCTGAGCAGAAGAGCCTGGCTGGAGTTCAGATATTGAGGATGGCAGTCATAGGCAGCTCACAGCAAAAATACAAGTTGTAAACTGAGTCTGTGAGGCACCTCTTTGGAAAGAACAGGATTTTTAATTTTATCTTGAACAAAGGGGAGTCCTAGGGGACTTCTGAGTGTGGGAGTGTTTGGCACGAACGCTGATTGAACGTGGGGGTGGCTGAGGGTGTGTTGGTACAGTGCGGTGGGCTTCCAGGTGGTGCTAGTGGTAAAGAATCTGCCTGCCAACGCAGGAGACCCAAGAGATGCGGGTTTGATTCCTGGGCGGGGAAGATCCCCTGGAGGAGGGCACCGCAACCCAATCCAGTATTCTTGCCTGGAAAATCCCATGGACAGAGAAGCCTGGTGGGCTACAGTCCATGGGGTGCAAAGAGTCAGACACACGGAGCACACACACACAGAAGAAGGTAAACCACATGTCTAGACTTGGGGCGGGGCATCATGCAGAGTCTGAGTTTGGGAGAATTCCCAGAGAATACTTCTGGGTTCTGATGTTTATGCATGTTTCTGTAATGCTTGCTTCTCTAAAGAGCACAGGATTTTGCCTTGACTCGCCGTCCACTGTGACCCTTAAATCTTTTTCTGCCAACTTTCTAAGCCAAGCCATTCCCCAGTTTGTATTAGTGCGGTTTATTTTTTTAAGATCTAGACACATTTTGCATTCGCCTTAACTGAACTATGGGCTTCCCTGGTGGCTCAGATGGTAAAGATTCCACCTGCAAAGCAAGGAGACCGCAGTTTGATCCCTTAGTTGGGAAATCCCCTGGAGAAAGGAATGGCTACCCACTCCAATAGTCTTGCCTGGAGAATTCCATGGACAGAGGAACCTGGCAGGCTATAGTCCATGGGAACGCAACTTTAACTGAACTAGATTTGCTTCCTAACTGCCACTTCCATTTGCCACTTACCAAGACCCTTGGATGTATTTTTCCCTATTTTCTAATTTATGATGTTAGTCTTCGAATGGATGTCCCTTACCAGCCATCTTGGAGTATTCTGAGAGTTTAAAGTATGCAAATCAAATATTACTCAGGGCAAGGATGAAATTATTCTGCCGGATCCTATTTCAATTGTATAATCTAAGATGGTTTTATCCAGCATGTTTACTAGCAGCTGCCTGGAATGCTGGGTTGAGAAGGAATCTGAGTTAAATGCTGTTTAGGAGAAAAGTGTATAGTTATCAATTTGCACTGTTTGTGGTGTGGGATGGAAAATAATGTTGTATTTGTTCCCACTAATTCTCTAACCCTCCAAGTCCCCAACACAAACTTGGCTATCTTTGATAAATAGTCATCAACCTTCTATCTTATACCTTTAATGGTAGTGAATGAGTGTATATTGGAAAAAAGCAGTATGAAAAACTAGTGGAAAGAGTTGTAAATTTGGTTTATACTGGTCTTGGTCCCATATTGGTTGAATGGCATTAGTCAAACTACTTAATTTCCTAAAACTTAGTCGTTTATAAAGTGGGGATATTATGTCAAGGGATTGTTGTAGGAGTAAATGAGCATATATGCAAGTTGATGAATTCTTATTATTCTCTACATTTTGTTGTAATTTCCTTGTTAATTCTGCTGTATTTTCCATTCTTCCCAGGGTTTACTCTTACCTAGTCATGCTCTCATTCAACATGAATCATCCATCTCCTGTTTGAGCCCCAAACCCCCAGATCTTGCCATTGATGCTTCCTTAGATATCCTGCCAGCATGTCAAACTAAGTGCAGCTGAAACCTACCTTACTATCCTTGCAAAACCTTGTTTTTCTGGGAATGGCTAACATTTCTAAAGGCATCACTAGCTTCCCACTTACCTAGGACCTCAGCCCTGCCTTTAAATCTCTTCCTCATATTCACACAAATAAAGCTCAGATCTTTGCTCAGCCACCTAAAAAGTTTGAAAACTTGAAAAGTTTAATCTTTCTACGCTTCAGCATGTATTATATTTGGAACATAATAATAGATGCCTGCTGCATAGGATTTCTAAGAGGATTAAACATCATTTGTACCTGCTTTGCATGGGATCAAGGATCAGAAAATATGGGTTGTTATTATTTCATCTTTTTAAAATAACTGCTTATCCAGTTCTATTTCTCCACTGTTCCTTTTTATTTCTGTCATCTCTACTCAACTTAAAGCCTTTTTATTCTCTTTACCTAGAAGATTGTAATATCCTTTAGTAGTCTGAGAGAATGTAGGTTAATTTGTATTTCAGTTAACAGTGGTTTCAGCATATTCAACATTAAACTCTCTTAACCTCATTTTGGCAACCCATTCCAGTATTCTTTCCAGGATAATCCCGTGGACAGAGGAGCCTGGTGGGCTACAGTCCATGGCGTCACAAAGAGTCGGACATGACTGAGCAACTGAGCATCCGAGCACACACAGTGTAATCTAGGTGGTGAAACTGAAACAGTTCCAGAAGTGGCTGGGACAGCCACTGAGAGTCCTGATTAGCACAGGGCCTAGGACAGAGCAAGCCTCAAATGTTGAAAAGGATTAAGGTTGGAGTATAACTGGGAAAGGTTAACAGTGGCTGAAAGAGTGATAAATTCAGAATATAGATCTGGAGTCATGGGGGGATTTGAGTAAGTAAAATTGAGTACAGGGAGAAGATCAAATGAGCAAAAAACATAAAAAATGGATGTGTATAGCTACCATATAAGTAGACATGGGGCATCTACTTGATATAAAGTATGTGTCAGGAAGCAAAAAAGGAAAAATTGGGGCAAAATGAATAGAAAGTGAACTCAGTAAATTCTTCAAAATTAATGTTACCAAATTAAGCCTCATGGATTGACTGGTGCCAGAAAAAAATTGAGACTAACTGAAGAATTAACACAAGGAAGAGAGTTTCTGCTGATTTATGATAATTCATTTGGAAACCTCAAAGCTCATCCTCAGAAAGAAGGATGGGTACAGGATGCGGATATATAACAGACACGGTAATGTGTGTCGCTTCACTGACCTAAAGACATTTTGCTATGGGAATTCAATTTCTTCAACCCATTATGTATCAGTCATTTAATCTTGAGAGAGTAAGATCCATGGGTTGAGGGGAGGATGGGATCCATAGAAGGGAAGAAGTCTCTAGACATAGATCCAGGAGTAGCCAAACTAGATTCTCTGCAGGATTTCACAGGACGTGGGTTGCTTCATGGCTTGTGAGGAGGAGGCCCGTCAAGGAAGTATCTGGTCTCTCACCCTGGCTAAGAGAGAATAGCTTTACTTTTTCCCTTTTTATGTTTTGGTTTTTTTTTTTTTTTTTTTTTTTTAATGAGCTTTCCTTTGGCGGTGGGGTAGCAGGTGGGAACTTGTCTCTCTAAAACAAGTTTAAGTTGCATTCATTCACATCCCTTCCTTTACATGGCAGAAGCTAAGGTGCAGAGAGGATGAGTGAACTCCCCAGGGTAATAGAGGATAAGGGCAAAGCTTGGTTCTGGCTTAGACACCAAACCTAGAGCTCTTGCTTCCATACAGCCTCCTTTTTAAAAAAAAAAAAAAGTAGAGTCGAGTTTCTTTACAATGTTAAGTTTCTGCAGTACAACAGAGTGAATCAGCTGTAAGTACATATATATCCCCTCCCGCTTGAACCTCCCTCCCATCCCACCCCTCTAGGTCATCACAGACCCCACACAGCCTCTTTTCTGTTCAGCATATAATTATCTCTGGGAATTCCTCAGAGGTGCTGTGACTAGGGTTTTCATGTTCTTGCATACATACATCTCCTGTATTGATTGGCACTTTATTTTTGCAGTGTTTTCTCTCCAAATAGTGGTATAAAACTCAGCTCGGGCTGATTCAATAAAATATGTGCTTTTCATTAAGGTGGACTGTGCAAGATTCTGTGATGGACCAATAAGAGAATCCCAATCCCGCCTTTAGCTAGTTTACAGTTTTTCAATTGGGTATGCAAATTACAGAGAGTTAAATATGGTATTAGATGGACAAGCACATGATAGGCTCCAAACACAACTTTATTTCATCTTTAGCTGCCTCTCTAACATTTTTACTCAGTAGGTATTATCTTCCCTTGTTCCTAGGGGAAAATCCTGGTAGGTCTTACACCTTTTCTGCTCACTTTTTGGTGAAAAACTCCTATGATCATTTTGTCATTGATATAGCCTTGATTTAATTATTAGATAATAACCAAAAACTAGAAACTTGAATTCATAATAAGCCTTTGATTATTATCTTGGAGAAAATGTACAACAGACTTTGGCTGATACAAAGAGCCTATTTTAAAAAATATCTACGTATATTAAAAAAATCTACTTTCCAAACTATCCCTTTCTTGAAAACTCTAAAGGAAATAAACCTCTGATGAAAATGAAATGGTAAAAAGTAACTAATGCTAATTCCTGTAAGATGTATACCGTGTAGACTCCTGTTCCTTTCGTCTCTTTTCATTTTACATCAAAACCATAGGAGGAAACCACACGCATGTTTAACATGTGTGCAAAGATTTCTTGTAGTATTCTTGTATTTTCATGTTGAGAGTGGTATTGATGACCTTAGTAATTTAAAGTAATTTCTGCTTCAAATGTCAAGTGTCAGTAGCATTTCAGATCTTCCTCTATTTGGTGTAATTGTCAGCTCTAAGCTCACAGACTGACCTAATACAGTCATCAGATATGCTTTGAATTAAGAGTTATTTGGCTAACTTCTGTAGCCCTGTTTGAAGCTGTGCAGTGTGTTGCCGTTACCAGTTTGCTTCGGCTTTATCAGAAACATAAGACCTGTATATCCCAAGAACCACTATGTGAAATTTTCCACCAGGTGGATGACATGTGAGCATATCTGGTTGCAAAACTATAATATCGGTAGTAGCCTAATTCGAACCATGCCTTTTATAATAGCTTACATTTATTAAGAACTTGCTTAAAGGAGTTCAAACAAGGGTGGTGACCTCTTGGACACCCATATTTTAAAACCCTTTTTTTTCAATCGGACAGTCCTTAAGTTGTTCATCTCTTATGCAACTTTTAGTATTTGGTAACCAATGATTCCACAATCAGTGTTATGCAATGAATGCCCAGTGAAAGATAGATTGAAAATTCAAAACTTTTGGTCATTTATTCTTGTACACACACTTACGTGTGTGTGTGTGCGTGTGTGTGTGTGTGTGGCGGGGATGAGAGCTAGTGCTTTCTGTGCTGCATTCAGGGAAATGTTCAATGTTGCACTCGGCATTTTGTTTGACAGTTGTCACGTTGTTTTCATTGTCTCTCCATTTTGTTTATTTCCCTGCTTCTTAAGCAGCCTGATGAAATCGCATCAGCTAACTGGGATTGAATTTTGATGAGTGCCAAGTTGCTTTGATGAAATCTAGTGTGCTTATCTTAAACTCGACTTTATTTGGCTTTAATGCTGGTATTTTCCATATTGAGAAGATTAGAGCTTTTGTCTGCTACTGGAGATAGAAGCCCTGTAGGAAACAAAGATAGCTCAAACACAAAAAGGAACGACAGGAGAAGTTCATTTTATACTTTTGCTCCAGAACTACTGTCCACACATTCAGACTTCTTTTAAAAGAAGTGTTAGCATCCATTCCTTTTAATAGTGATAAAATCAGAATTAGCTCTTAGCCAAAACTACCCTCACCCGTGAACTTAGAGAAATAGTTTTCTTGTTGACCAAGAAAAAAGCTTTCATGTCCCATTATCTGGATTTTCCCAAGGGGGACAAAAATATTTTGTATATTAAATACAAGATGATATTCCCTTTTGTCAACCAAGGAAACAATGGAGCTTTTAAATTGTACCTCCTAGTGATATTTTAGGCTACAAAGCCAGTACTATAAAGGAATTAAAGAATTTTGGAGTCAAAAGACTCCTAAATTTAAATCTTAATTTCTGTCTTATCAGATAGAGGAAATTAAACTTGCTGAACTTTTGTGTGATTAAATTAGGTGATACCATTGTTACCAATGTCTCTCTTTGGAGTCTACGGCCATACCACTCTGAATGGTGCCCAACCTCATCTGATCTCAGAAGCTAAGCAGGGTTGGGCCTGGTTAGTACTTGAATGGGAGACCAGTGTATCTCTGGAGATCATTATAATGCCAGAATTTCAAGAGGTTTAGGCCACGATTGTACAATAGGATCTTCAGAATGTTCACAGAGTCTGAAATAGGACATTTAGCTCTTCAGCTAATATATCTTCCCCTTTTACATAGGATGCCAGCAGCTTCTGGTATCCCCAAGGCTTCTAAATCTAATGTGTATTGGTTGTAGAATTGGAAGCGATAGCCTACTTTTATTCCGTAACCATGGACAATGCAGCCACCCTCGTCAATTCTTAAAAAGACTGGGGCTGCTCTTTGGACACTTGGAGATACTTATCTCAGTTTTCTGATTTGAGTCGATTCCCTAAAGTGATTTTAGAATTTCGACTTGCAAAATCTGGCACAGAACATGCCCACTCAAAAATGCTTATAGATCGTGGCAGTTTAATGGAAGACAGATAATTGGTGGTAGATAATTCAAGGCAGTTCTATAGCCCTGAAAGAAAGTTACGTATGTTACATTTCTTCAAAATCATCTGTTTCTGTACCTTCGCATAACCTAATTCAAATTATTTCCTTTTTCATGTTTTTTCTCTGGGTCAGTTTTCAGTGGGTATAACCTACCTGATCTATTAAACACTAACTATAAAGAGTTCACTTCTTAGTTTTACTACATTGTATATAGAGTGTTCAATCAAGGACTACTTCAGAGTTACAGAATTACTGGGTTCTGCCAACTGTGAAACCAGGCTGCTTTTCTATTTAAAAACAGAATGTGTGTGTTAGTTGCTCAGTCACGTCTGACTCTTTGAGACCCCATGGACTGTAGCCCACCAGACTCCTCTGTCCATGGAATTCTCCAGGCAAGAATACTGGAGTGGGTTGCCATTTCCTTCTCCAGGGGATCTTCCCAACCCAGGGATCAAACCCAGGTCTCCTGCATTGCAGGTGGATGCTTGACCATTTGAGCTACTACTGCTAAGTCGCTTCAGTCGTGTCTGACTCTGTGGTACCCCATAGACGGCAGCTCACCAGGCTCCTCTGTCCCTGGGATTCTCCAGGCAAGAATACTGGAGTGGGTTGCCATTTCCTAGCCACTAAAAACAGGATAGAATCACCTAAATGTCAACTCCTCACTTGTTAAGTTCACTCATGGTCTGACTGATTTCCATTCTGATGGAAATAAGCCTTTATCAGAGTGGTATCTTATGGTGGAGTAAATTTCATTGCATTTAATATTTTAAGTAATTTATGAATTATCTGGCAAGGATTATCTTAGTGGATTTTACAGATGTAGCCCCAAAACACGAAATAAAAATGTTCCATATTTATTTATGTACCACGTACAGAAATTACCTCTGTATAAATGATTTCAATGTACTCTTTATTATACTGATTTTTTTTTTTTTTACTCACTTATTTAGCTGTTGTAGGCTTTCCTGGTGGCTCAGATGGTAAAGAATCCTCCTGCAGTACAAGAAATCGGAGTTTGATCCCTGGGTCAGGAAGATCCCCTGGAGAAGGGAATCGCTACCCACTCCAGTATTCTTGCCTGGAGAATTCCATGGATAGAGGAGCCTGGCAGGCTACAGTTCATGGGGTCACTAGAGTCGGACACGACTGAGCGACTTCACTTTCACTTTTCACTTTCATGCATTGGAGAAGGAAATGGCAACCCACTCCAGTGTTCTTGCCTGGAGAATTCCATGGATAGAGGAGCCTGGCAGGCTACAGTCCATGGGATTGCAAAGAGTCGGACATGACCGAGTAACTAACACATTTAGTTGTTGCAGATATTACTATTATCACCATAATCTAGACCAAAGATCTGGTGAAGCTTCTGTATACCCAAGTCCTAGACTTCCATGCAGTTTGATTTAGAGAAAGCCACCACAGAAGGTAATTTCTAGATGAAGAATATAAGAGAGTGAATTGTAGCAGCTCTGTTCTCAGGCTCTTTAATGGGTTTTCTGACTGTGGTCTACGCCACAGCTCCAGATGAGTTGAAAATAGTTACTCTGGAGTCTGAATACAATTGCTGTCTTCTCAGTGTAAGGGTTTGTTGATCAACAGGCTTGAAAGAAATTAACAAAATATGCATTTTTTTGTAAGATGCATGGTTTCTCATTATAATAGATATTCTACAAACCATGAGCCATGTTAACAATGTGATTCAAGATTTGAAAAGTTTGAAAGCTGCTACAGCTGAAATTATAAAGCAAGAACCAAATGCTGAAAGAAGGGAACAGGCACCGTAGAAAAATGTTGATGGCAATTTGCTTGAGGTTCATAAAGGAGGTATATTATACCTTTTTTTTTTAATTGGAGGATAATTGCTTTCCAGTGTTGTGTTAGTTTCTGCTGTACAGCAACATGAATCAGCTGTAAGTAAACATATATCCCCTCCCTTTTAAGCCTCCCCCCCCAACAATGGTGCTCTTTCAATTCACTCCCTCTAACCCTAAAAAAAAAAAAAAAAAATTATCATAAGGGACATATAATTGGTGTTTTTATCAATAGCTAAAACAGTTCAGTGTATTTGATTCTTTTTCATCTGTTAAAATTTTTCAAGTTGCTTTTTCTATATAATGACTTTCCTTTCAAAACTGTGCTTATGTTCTTCAGATCTCCAAGTTCTTTTAAAATATATTTTTTAAATTATGATAAAACAGTACATATTTCAGGTATACAAATCTTTGTTGATATCCTGACTCTCCATTTGAGAGACCCAACTTCAGGAAGGGGCTTGTTGAGGCAGATCATAAATGGCTTTGGGCCAAGAAGCCATGAGCAAAACACCCACAGGCACATACTGGGAACTGAAGCTTTTCTCAGAGAAACAGACCATCTGACTTTTTAATTAGAAAACCATCTAAGTCTACACCTCAGTGTCATCTCTTGGGACTTCTAAACCAGAAACTAGGGTATCTTTACTAGTGTTTTTCTTTTATAAAACATGCCATAAAAATGTAGAACCATAGCCAGGGGAGAGATCAGGGGTAAGGGGGTGTGTCTCAAGGGATTGATAACAGGATTAAAACTTTACAGAAATCCTTTGCATTTCTGGCTAGCATCTGTTATAAAGCACACATACTTAACTTGGCTGGAGCTGTGAAACCTGGTGTTTCACATTTCAGGTTCCTTTTAGGCAAAATTCAACACTTGACCTTCTAAGCAGAAACGACCACCTCTGTGAAAATTTAAGAACTAGCCCTGAGCTCAGGAAAGGGTAGACCAAAGTGAGGGGAAACCCCCCTGGGACAAAGTGGTTTCTTTAGCCAGGTCAGTGGCAAAAGGCAGGATGCCTTTCACACTGGTTGAAATCGAATATGATGTTATGATAGCAAAATGAAAAGGGTTTGGGGGTTACAAGCTATGAGGTTGAGGAAGCTGTGTTCTGCTGTGTTGACTTCTGAGAGGTAAGTTTGGATCTGTTGGTATCAGAGATTTCCTTAAAGTTATCTCTAGTTCAAAGATGATATTAAGCGTTGTAGTTTGTTTTGTTTTGTTTTGGGGAGAGATGATGTTTAGAGAAAAACACCCCAAATAGGCACTTTATTTTTAAAACAGCTGCAGAAAAATCAAGGATTTTTTTTTTAATTTTTTTTTTTATTACCAAGGTTGTAGCCCACACTGAAGCAACTTAGCAGCAGCAGCAGCAGATGCTGCTCATCTCCTCATCACCTTTCCACACTGGCCTTTGAGATTCTAGATAGTTTGTTTTTTCTTATTATGTTCATAGGACATAATACTTGGCATTTAACTTACTTGGCATCTTTTACTTCATGTTTCTGTACATATGAGCAGGTGCTTCATGGAGGTCAGTAACGTGAGGAAGATTACAACAAATTTATTTTACTTCTTTATGTTCAGTGTTCCAGGCTGTGCTCTTGCAAATGTTCTCTGTTTTGTGTGACTGAACAGCAAAACAGAGGCTAAAGCACAACAGAGACAGTTTTAATGCTCATAATTAAACTGCTGTTCCATGTAGCTGTCCCAGAATAACTTTTAAATCATTGTGCCCTTTGGTCTAGTAACTTTCTAGGTACCTTCTCTGCCGCCTCATTCTCCCTACTAAACATTTTGTGAGGGATCAGCTGTACTACCAGGCCATCAAATGTATTCAATTTTGGAAGCAAACACTTCATGGTTGTTTAAAAATCCAAAGTATTCACATGGGGGAAAGTGTGGGAGGTTTCAAGTTTCTGAAACATTCTGCAGAAAATGAAGTGATAACAGTTCCTGCCGGTGGCCATATGACTCAGTAATAACTGGAATAAAAAAAAATGTTTGTTTAGGCTTGGCCAGAGTTAATGACAAGAGTTGTAATCTTATTTTTGCTCACAAACATGTTTCCTTTCTCCACAACACCTTTCCCCATCTTCTGTAGACACATCGGTCTTTGCTGAGACCTGGCTTCCCTCTTTGAGAGATGTGTTCAGCATGTATTCTGTGCTGATTCAAAGCTTTGTTTTGATTCCCACCATTCATTAAAAACATAATAACAGCAGAACCTCAAATCTCTTGCCACAGTACAATGTTAGCCTGTGTTATGGCAAAATGCGGGGAGCATTTGTGGCCGGCAGGCAGGGGTAGGTGCTTAGAAGGTTTTCATTTCAAGTCCATGACTTACAGCCTCAGTTCATCAAAATGCTTTACTCACAAAGATTTCAGAATACATTTGGCACCAACATGTGCTAACGTGAGTTTTTGTTGTGTTTAAATTCCTTCTCAGCTTGGTCAGCCAGATCTTTATTTTATTTTGGTGCATAGGCACATCTGTCACGGGTCTCCTCAGAGACTATATGCCTCTTGGGAGGGGCTCCTTTTTCCTGAACCCATGCTTTGTGTTTAGCTTCCAAATACATTTAACATTTCTAGAGCCACAATCAGGTGAGTTCCCCAATTTTTAATCCATTTGGTTGATAGGCTGGGGTGTTATGGTCTGTTTTATTTATTTATTTTCACTAAGTGGGTGGGATATTACAGCTTTAATAAATGACCTTTTGTGCTGATAGTGTTGTGGGCAAAGAGACTGTATATTTTGAAAAGAAAACCTTTAACTTAAATACATTAAGTAATTCTGCAGGAATTCATAACTGGAAGGTTTAAGATAATGTATTTTAAAGAGGGCTCCAAGAGCATTGCCTCGGAAAATGGTGGGTAGTTGTGAACTGTCACAAGAATGAAATTACTTGGACCTTTCTGGGTTAATCTTAATTTCTTAATATATTCAAGCTCTGAATTCATATACACTTGACAACAGAAGTCAAATATTTGATTCAATAAACATGCCAAGAAATGCAGCAAAGCTAACATTTTTATTTGTAACAATAAAACTGCTGAGTCTATTAAATGTCTTAATCTCTTCTAACTTGACATTTAAACTCTAAAGGACACTAAATTTTTATGTTACGAGAATGTTGCCTGAAAAAGCCCTATTAGGTTGCAATTTCAAGAATCCTATTGTGGACAGGTTCAGGATTTTAAGCAAACATACAAGAAATATCAGTATTTATATACCTCATTCATTCATATTCCCTCTGTATGTATATATGTGACCAAGATGTATATTTTCTTAAGTGGTCTGCTGAAAACATGGAGGGGGAACTCTCCCTGTAATATGGAACAAATCCATTTGGTGAAATAGTCAGTTACTAAAAGGCTTGGTGATAAAACTATCCAGAAAAGTCATAATGTAGAATTGCAGGTTACATATCCAGTGGTAAATATTCCACCTCTGAACCGTCTTGCTTCTCGATGTCCTGGCATCTCCAGTTGGTGTCAACCTCTTTCAACCTTGATGCCACCACCACCTGGGCTTCCACTGTGGGGCCACCTGCTATTTCTGTTTCTATGTTTTGCAGCCCTCAAATGATGAGAGGCAGAAAGAGCAAAGGAGTAAAGAGAGCAAAGGCTTTGCAGTTGCACATCCGGAGACTGTCTCACCAGGGCTACCACTCATTAACTATTTTCCCTGGGACCCATGTCTGAAACTCTTGTTCTTTCCCGTGAAGTGGGACCTTTCAGGCTTTAGGGGGAGAGAGCACATAGCATCTGTGTATAGCTCGTGTTTCCCGATGCTTACTGTTTCTTAGTGTGGGTCTGTCAACTCCTCCAGCTGACCCTGCATGACTTGCTAGGATGCTAGAGAGCTTCAGCTTCTAGAAAGCAGTCATACTATTCCAGATTCCTAGCTCCTTCTCTCAGACACATAAACCTAGGTCATTTATTCATGAGGCTCAGGGCACCTTCTGCCACTAAGTATTCAGTACTATTTTGTGGCCCTGATGCAGCATTCCTACGCCTTTATGTCTTCCAATTCTGCCCACTTAGTCGGGCAATTGTCTTTAATTCAGACCTGGTCACGGTTTCCTCCAATCTTGACTATCTTCCCACAGGTGTAAGGACTTCCCACAAATCCAGGACTCAGCAGGAAGCCATGAGATGGCAAAATTCAAAGATGAATATTAGATTATATCCACTTTGAGCCTTATCTCATGATAGGTATCTTTTGTACTACTACTATGTTTTCTGAAACAAGTTTTAAAATTACTAGCTTATAGATTTGCAGTAGTACATAATTTATGTGTATCTGGACATTTTTATCCATATTAAAGTCTGACTATTGTGTAAAATATATATTAAATTATATATATAATTACTTTACACATATTACATATAAGTATCATAGGATGATATGATATAATCATAATAAGAAGACACCTTGCAGGTAAAATCCTATTTTTTTTTTTTTTTTACTATATCTAAATATAAATTTGAGCACTTAAGATTTTCCTGCTTTGGGCGAGAGTTCTTTTTTTTTTGGTCAACAAGGCTCCTAAACAAAAAAAGAGTTGTCATGAAAAAAATCAATAGCATCCCTAGTTACAAGTATTAGTCAATCAACCATAAGCCAACATGGTTTATGCTTCCGATGGAAAGGATTGTCACACCCGCTTCTCAGTCCTCAGTGTTTAGTTAAAGTGAAAGTCACTCAGTCGCATCCAACTCTTTGCGACCCCATGGACCATACAGTCCATGGAATTCTCCAGGTCAGAATACTGGAGTGGGTAGCCTTTCCCTTCTCCAGGGGATCTTCCCAACCCAGGGGTCAAATCCAGGTCTCTCACATTGCAGATGGATTTTTTTTTACCAGCTGAGCCACCAGGGAAGCCCAAGAATACTGGGGTGCATAGCCTATCCCTTCTCCAGTGGATCTTCCTGACCCAGGAATCAACCCAGGGTCTCCTGCATTGCAGGCAGATTCTTTATCAACTGAGCTATCAGGAAAGCCCTATATAAGTAGGAGTCAGTAAATATCTGAATGAATGTAGCTATGTAAAATGTTCCTCCTTTGTACTTTTTTGAAGTTTTTAAATTTTGTATGAATAACATTATCTTAGTATTATAATCAGGAAAAAATACCCTAAAGTTATTTTACAAGAAAATATTTTTGTGATTATTATTATAAATGTACTAATATTTTGAACTATTTTCTTAGTTCGAGTAGTAGAATTACTATATCAAAGAATGTTTTTTTAGCCAAAATTCATATTGCCAAATGTCTTTCCAAAGGACTTATGTGTATTATTGTGCTACTGGCAAAATAGTATTAGCCTTGTGCTACAACTTGCCAGAACTACGTGTTCTATTTTAAAACAATTATGTTTTGAAAAATATTTCATCTGTTTTCAGTTATATTCATTTATTAACGAGGGGGCTCCCTCTTCTACTCCTTTGTTTACCAGCTGCGCTTTGTCTTTTGTGAATTGTCTTTGGAACCTTTGCCCATGATAGGCAACGAGCATGTGTATTTATTAAGAAGCTTAGGAAAAAAGAGATATAAAGAATTATGTGGTCATTTTATTTTTTAAGATGAAGGTCTAAAACCTTCACAATGGAAAAGAGTTTTGAAATGATCACAGCTGGTTATTTATGACTAGATTGTTCAGTCTAAGTATAAAGTTTTTAACTTTTAGATGGATTGAAATGAGTACAAAGTTGCATAAAAATGTTGAATTTCTAATCTTTTGTGTTGTACAATGATAGTTTTAGCTTCTGCTCTTGTCTTCTAAGCTTTCTAAGCCTTGAGTAGTGCCGATTAAAACAAACAGAATTAAGGGGCTAAATTAAGCGGCTAAAACAAAAAGAATTAAGCTTTTCTTTTGAAAAATTGTTCTAAGAAAATGAATTTTAAAATATTCCTTTGAGGTAAAATTTGGCATATGTGCTCCCCCAGAAATCTGTTCACAGGTTTCAACATTTTTTAGAATTGTTCATGTGATGGTACTTACAATTTTTTTTTTTAACACCAATTTGTGTTATTTATATGGGTGATAAATTGGAGATCAGCATTTCTTTTAGGAGCACTGATGTAAAGGAAAGAGATTGGATCATTTCAATAAATGTATATTTCATATGTATTTGAAATATACATGGCAGAGGATGAGATGGTTAGATAGCATCAATTCAATGGACATGATTTTGAGCAAACTCTGGGAGATAGTGGAGGATAGGGAAGCCTGGAGAGCTGCAGTCCATGGGGTTGCAAAGAGTCAGACATGAGTTAGAGACTGAACAACAACAATATTTCATATGAACAAATATGCAGTTTCTTTGGCCAGTTTCTTTTCAAAAGTTGACTGTTTTATGTGAGCTTAAGTTTACTTTTACAGCAGACTTAACATGTATGTGGTTTTGGTTGTAATACTGGAAAAATTATGCCATCTTTTTCATGTTGATAGTAACAATGTTCACTTAAACTCAGCATCAGATCAGAGAGGCGTATGTATATATAAGTGGAAACTCCATGAGGCAGTGTTCTGAGGAGGTTGCATAACGGCTGTTAGTCTTTCTGTGACTGAACGACAGGCTCAGTAGGATAGCTGGAACTTAGCCTCATCTAATGCTTCCCTGGTAGCTCAGATGGTAAAGCGTCTGCCTACAATGCAGGAGACCTGGGTTCGATCCCTGGGTAGGGAAGATCCCCTGGAGAAGGAAATGGCAACCCACTTCAGTATTCTTGCCTGGAGAACCTCATGGATGGAGGAGCCTGGTGGGCTACAGTCCATGGGGTTGCAAAGAGTCGGACACAACTGAGCGACTTCACTTCATTTCACGTCTAATGCTTCAGAATCCTCCAAACCTGATTCAGTCTAAGGTTGAGGAAATCACAAGCCATGTGGACAGAAGACCTCACAATCCTAGTGAATTCCTCAGCCCAGCTGGAAGACTCTATTACCTCTTAGTCTCTAAGCTCTTTCTCATTTTTTACAGAAGTTATTCCTAATCTTGACTCTTCAGATGACAATATCTTCCCTTTAGGACAGACAATTAAACTTCCTTACCTTTCTTTCCATGTGTATATTTTCAAATACTGTACCTACTCAACTTATATTTTCTCATGAAAAAGACAACCCTTTCTCTTTCCAGGCTACCCCAGTATTCCTGAGTCTTGGCCCTTCTCCTCAAGGTGTTATTTGTCTGTTATGACCTTTTCTTTATTATATCTTCCCTCTCAGTGACTTCATTACCCTAACCCCTGACCCAACATTTCTACATGTATTGACATACTTCAAATTTTAAACATTTAAAATGACTTCTAATTCTTCTTTCAATAAGCTCTGCCACCTACTATGTCCTATTTTAGAGACTGGAATCACCTCCTGACTCATTTTGGCCTGGAAATCATCCGACTCCTCTGTTATCCTTATTTTCCATATTCATTTGGTCACTGATTCTACTTGATTTGAGCTTCCTTTGTGGCTCAGTTGGTAAAGAATCTGCCTGCAATGCAGGGGACCTGAGTTCAATTCCTGGGTTGGGAAGATCCCCTGGAGAAGGGAACGGCTGGGTACCCACTCCAGTATTCTGGCCTGGAGAATTTCATGGACGGTAGTCCACGGGGTCACAAAGAGTTGGACACGACTGAGTGATTTTCACTTTCTACTTGATTCTACCACCTCAACAACTTATTGAGCACTCCTTGTCTTTGTTCAGTCCCACTCTTCCTTCGTCTTTCCTACCTTGACTACTTTAGTAGTTTCTTGACTGGTCTTTCCCCCCTCTAACTTTAGAAGAGTACCTATTTAGTATGTGAAATTAGAATCTAATTTCATCCAGGTATTACCTTGAAACAAATATACAGATTTTAAAAATGTTGCTGACATTTTTAGATTAACTATTATTTAGTGATAGTCTTTTTTAAAAAATACATGTTGCATTTATTCTATTAGTATCACCTCACTTTAAATTTTAGCCAACATCTTGTTTCATATTCATTGTTAGTTCCTAGTTTTATGTAACTGGACTTTTGTAAGGTTTATGTTGCTTTTCTATTTTTGGTATAATATTTGTTTCTGTAACTTGACACCAAAAATGATTCAATTCGTTTTGGGAGCACCAGGCATCCAAACATAAGTAATATGGAGTGATAACATTCATGTGTTTTGACAGCATTTAAAGGGAAAATAAAGGAGGCTGTGTCAAAAGTGTACTGCAGATCTCAAATTACCAAGGGCATTACAGGACTTTGGCTATCTTGGAGCTATAAGTGTTGCAAAGCTATGATTTGGAGGGTATGTGAAGAATAAAGACCTACTTTATATTAACATTTCTTTTTACTATAAAGGAAGTAGCATTAATTTAAAGAGAGTTAGTTTACACAAAGTAACTCTTGTCTATTGTTAGCTTCAATTTTCAGTGTAAGATTAATAAGAATTATTAAGTAGTTTAAACCTTAAGTTTGCATCTCGTAATTAGCTTAATTTTGTGTCACAGGTTTTAATGGGAGCCGTCTCAGCTTTTTTATCCCCTGGCAAAGTGCTATCATGTTTCTAGCCTGGGTAGAGGAATGCTAGATTTTATGTATGTCCTGAAACAAGTTAGCACAGTTTGGTTAAAACAGCTGCCTGAATGATGAGCAGCAAATTGGATTATAAAATCCTACTTGGTGGTTTAGCATGTCAGTTAGTTAAGTTAGGATTTGAACCATATTGTAGTCACACGGTGGTCAGGACCAGTCTGGTAACAGCTCAACCTCAGCGCATGGCTCCGCTATTGACGTAGGGGATGGTGTTTGGGCCCCTGACAGGAAGCAGTTTCTCCAAGTGCAAGATCAGAGTTGTGTGTTTTCAATAAGGCTTTGTTGAGTGCCTGCCATGAGTTAGATGACTTATTTAGAGATGAAGCAACATTCTTCAAAATCATTACAAA
Organism: Bos mutus; assembly: GCF_027580195.1. Lineage (NCBI taxonomy): Eukaryota > Metazoa > Chordata > Mammalia > Artiodactyla > Bovidae > Bos > Bos mutus. The sequence continues at coordinate 25,525,988 of NC_091630.1, read as the reverse complement.
ACCAAGACTACATAATTTTTGGTGTTTTTCTTCATCGTGGTTCAGACTGCTTCTGTCATTCACAAGAAATCCTGGTGGCAACACGGTGTCATGAAGGACATTTATTAGGTCAGATGTCTGAGGGACTCACCATGTTCATCAGCTGAGCAGTTGAAAGACTCATGGTCCTTCAGAACTGGAGACAGTGGGACAGTACAGCAATTAGAGTGACAGAGATTGGGCTAGCAGAGCCTGGGAAGTTGAAACCCTCTTCTTTTATCTTTGTTATTCTTTCAAATCTGGTTTCCTATTCTCCACTCCTACTGTATTTCGAACTCTTGAAACTTTCACTTAACCAGGCATGATGACATATTGTTGAAGCTTTGGAATTTAGGTCCTGGTTCCTTTACTTGTAGCTGCTTAACTTCAAGTCCTTCGTTTACTCATTTGTAAAATGATAACACCCACTAAGTGGATCAATACATGTGAAATGCCTGGCGTAGTATAATACCTCACATGGATGTTAACTAATAAGGATATTGGTAATATCAGTCCAATTAAAGAAGACAGATAAAAACAATTTTAATGGCACTCATCTAGAGAGAGGATCCAGTATAAGGAGAGCACAGCAGAATCAACCAGATGACTTAAAATAGGTAGCAAAACAGACACGTAGATTTTTTTCTATGAATACTCTAGCTGAAAAGAGATCGCATAATCTCCACTGGCAAAATTTTCCTCACTGGTAGATACTCTGCCTTACAGCTTCTTAAAAAAAATCAGAGTTAATAGTATAGACAGAATGGCTTCACATTTCCCTTCATAGTGGGAAAACTATTTGGGTGGGTAGAAAAAAGTAGAAGAAAAAGCAGCTGTTTAAAATACTAAATTTATCTAAATTTCCTACAACCCACCTTAGCTAGTTGTGAGATGGGAGAGACAAAGCAAGAGAAGAGAGTTTTAAGGCATCCTTTAGAGATTTTGAAAACTTAATTGAACGTTTCTACCTTGGCAAAACTGAACCCATTTATCTGTATAATCTCTTCAAGCTTGGAGTTATTGAAAAACTTGTCTTTTCTCTCTATTCTTAGCCGAAAGCAGTTTGCATGTTATTTGCTTCCTTGGGTGCAGTTCTGCAAGTCCGCGTATTTAAAGTTTGTGAGGGAGCCAAGCCGCAGGACCTGGCTGCCTTTCAGCTGCTAGACAGGGGGCGCATAGCTTGCCATCGGCCCCAGCTGCGGGAACTGTGCATGTATCTCTGGTCGTCCATCCTGAAGTGAGTTTATCTCCTCTACATTTCTGTTTTCCTTTGGGTGTTTGCCTTTTGTTGCGTGATCCTCACTTTGTTGAACCCAAGTACTTCTGTAGGGTTACTTATCCTCTCAAAACAAGGAAAAATTACTTTTGCAAAGCTGTTTAAGTCAGAGGATGTAATGTAAATCCCATCCAAAGCAGCAGTTCCCATCCATCCAGAGGTGGGAGGAAGAGCAACTTCTAATACAAGTCAGAAAGCTAACAGTCCATCCGAGCTGGAAGAGAAGGGCTCTGACGGGCTTATGGTAGTGTTGGGCATGGGATCAAACCTCCCCTGTGGTTTGGCTGTGAGTCAGCTTGTCTCACATGGCTGGTTTAAGGGATGCTAAGGAGATTTCTTCCTATCTGTCTCATGAATAGTCTTTTTGTTATTATCATCATCATCACCATCACCACCACCACTACTAACATACATTCAGCGCTTACTATTTGCATGGCAAAGAGTTTGTTCTGGTTCCGCCCCGCCTCCCCCCCCACCCCATAATATCTTATGAAAAAACCCAAATAAACTTGCTGGGCAGCCCAGTACTTGCCATGAACTGGGCTAAAACTTTATTTGCTTGTTTAATCATAACCCCAACTTTATCTGGTAGGAACAACTATTTCTTACATTTTAAAAATGAGAAACTGAGGCTTAGAAGACACCAGCTATGAGGCTGTGGATGAATGAATGTGGCAGAGTGAAGATTTACGTTGGGTTTCTCAGTCTCTAAGGAGCATGTTCTTAACCTCCTAGGCAATGTTGCTTTCCTGAACTCAGATGACTGTTGAAAAGTATCCACTTTACGAACTTACCACTTTTAAATGCTGTATACATAAAACTTTGGAATGGCATTTCTCCCAGTTCCCTTACTTTTATATAATGTAAGTACCTCCAGTAAAAGGAATCAAAAGGTGAGGCTAGAAACAGCGTTGGAGAAATCTTTACATAATTTGGCAAGACTAAACTTTTAGTTTTTTGTTACAATAAATAAGAGATTTCCAAAGAAGAATGGGTGGTGTTTACATAAGCCTAATTATTTCTGCAAACGTTCTCAGTTAAGCAGTGCCTCTGTTAACTATCTGGAGAAGGAAATGGCAACCCATTCCAGTATTCTTGCCTGGAAAATCCCTTGGATGGAGGAGCCTGGGTGGCTACTGTCCATGGGGTCGCAAAGAGCTGGACACGACTGAGCGACTTCACTTTAAGTGACTGTTAACTATATACTTGAGAAAAAGGGCAGTAAAGAATGATAAGGTTTAAAGAACATAAAGATTACACAGAACCTGGTGGCCAAGTATTTTTCTTTCTGAAAAACAGTACTTTTATAACCACAGGAGAAGGCTTAGAATTCACATAATCAAGAGCTCCTTGGTACTTAAGGTTTTTAAGAATACTTAAGTATTCCTTTGGGTCTCCAATATGCTTTTTTCCAGGTTAAATGGATACAGACACATTTTAAGGCAGATTGATGGAGTAGATGCGTTCTCCATGTCCTGGCCAGCACTGTGATATTTTTAGGGTCCACATTTAATAATTCTAAATAGTGAGAGGTGGTTTTTAGAATTTGACATCTGCCATTGGTGTAAACATAAGACAGTTGGACTTGAGAGCTGCCCTTAGTTATGTAAACTTGAGGTTTTAGCATTTGAACATATTTAGGATTAATGATCAATGGCCTCTGGTTTAGAATGGTATCTAGATGGATTTGCCTTTGTGACCCTCCTGACTTCTCCCTAAAACCCTGATAAGGATGAAATGGATGACACTGTAAACTAAAACCAACCACAGCTTGTCATCAGAATCCAGAGGGAAGTTTCAGTAAGAACCGAAAGGACTATATTTAAAAACACAAGCAGAGGGTCATTTACATTATGCTGCTGATGACTGTGTCTCCCTGAAAGCTAGAAATACTTCCTGCACTTGCAACCCACTGGCTCCTGGGTCAGAAATGAAACTTTTGTGTCAATTAGAAAACTGGAGGGATGTCCTTTTGTTCTGTGGCCTCAGCTTGATAACAACAAAATGATAATTGGAACTAATAGTGATATACCTAATAGTGAATACTTACAATAGTCCATTAAATACATTAGCTTGTTTAATTACTATAATAATTGTGTGAGTTAGATTCTGTTGTTGTTCTTGATTTCCAGATGAGGAAATAGAGGCACAGAGATGATCAGCATTAACTGTGTGGTTTGAACAAGTTGACTAATGGGGCCACAATTTGAATCTGCACTGTCTGGTTTCAGGGCCTCTGCTCCTAGTGACAAGGATAAACTGCCTATGAAGCCAGATTCCTCTTCCCTACATCTTTCTCTCTAAAGTCTATAGGTATTGCTCTTCTTACAAATACCAGTTCCCAGAAAATAAGCATTTACATAAGCATGCACATTGTGTCCTGGAAAATGTGGTTCCTTTAACTTCGGTAAGTCAGAGGGTGCCGGGAACCTGATGGGAGTGATTGTTAAAGATCATAATTTAATGTGTTTCTCTTTATTGTGTCTGAAATCTAGACAGTCATTTAGAGAAGGTTCCATTTTAGTTCAGCATAGTCATAGCAGAGAACAAATGCCTAAGCATTGGATTAGGTTGTGTGTGTGTGCTCAGTCATGTCTGATGACTCTTTGTGGATCTATGGACTGTAGCCCGCCAGTCTCCTCTGTCCATGGAATTTTCCAGGCAAGAGTACTGGAATGGGTTGCCATTTCCTTTTACAGGGGATCTTCCCAACCTAGGGATCAAACCTGTGTCTTCTGCATCTCCTGCATTGGCAGGTAGATTCTTCACCACTAGCACCACCTGGGAAGCACAGATTAGGTTGTTGTTGTTCAGTCGCTCAGTCGTGTCCAACTCTTTGTGACCCCCTGGACAGCAGCGCACCAGGCTTCCCTGTCCTTCACCATCTCCTTGAGCTTGCTCAAACTCATGTCCATTGAGTCAGTGATGCCATCCAGCCATCTCATCCTCTGTCGTCCCCTTCTCCTCCTGCCCTCAATCTTTACCAGCATCAGGGTCTTTTCCAATGAGTCAGCTCTTTGCAACAGGTGACCAAAGGATTGGAGCTTCAGCTTCAGCATCAGTCCTTCCAATGAATATTCAAAACTGATCTCTTTTAGGATTGACTGGTTTGATTTCCTTGCTATCCAAGGGACTCTCAGGAGTCTTCTCCAGCAGCACAGTTTGAAGGCATCAATTGTTTGGTGCACAGCCTTTTTAGGTTGATTAGGTTGGGAGCTGGCTAAATCAAGTGCTGTTTAAGAGTTGAGATGAATATGGAATTTAATCAACACCAAGATGGGCAAAGAGAGGCTCTAAAGGCAGTCCGACCAATTCATCCCTTAAATCTGAGTAGACTATACTTTTTTGGAGGAAAATGTGAATTTATGGAATAATTACTGTAAAATAAGAGGGAAATCATTCTAAAACTTAGCAAAGTTCAGATTCCTGATATTGTATTATAAGACAGAGGAAAAAATTAGGGGGAAAGTTTGTCCTTAAAAAGATAAAAGGAAAACATAATATTCATAAAATAGGTTAGAAAGTAATAGCAAATAGACTGAGATAAACAGAGGTCAGGCAAGATAAAAAGTTGAAGCAAACTAAACACAAAATGGTCATATTAACATGTTCATTGGAGAGTGTCAGGTACTGAATCGATCATTTGGGAAATAGAATAATTATATAGGGGAGAAACTTGGGAAGTGAATAGAATTTTAGCAGATAAGGACAAATTGCTAAAAATGGTGATGGAAAAGATGATAGATATTAACAGTAAAAAATCTGAGTTGAAAAGTGGCCTGGTTTTATAGAGACAAATAACTTAGTCTGTTAAAGAGAGATCTACCTATAGTCATATCCTGGCAAAAACATGACTGATTCATGTTGAGGTTTGACAGAAAACAACAAAATTCTGTAAAGCCATTATCCTTCAATAAAAAAATAATTTTAAAAAAAGGATAAAAAGAAAATTCTAAAGAAAGTACTTTACATCCAAAGGACAAAAATCAAAGTCAGGCTGTCCTCAAGCTTCCAGTTTTGGTGTTTTGTTTTGTTTTTTAAGTAGTAGAAATAGCATTTAAATTTTGAAAGATGAAGAATCTAACCCTATAATCTTGTAACCCAGCTAAGTTATCTTTGCTGACATATCGTGTTACCTTAGTGACAATCATGAATTGTCACTAAGGGGATATTTCTGTAACTTGCAAAAGTTTTACTCCAAATTTATGAGTCAAACTCTGTCATAATGGATTCACATGCACTTGCCAGCCAAAAGGTTTCAATGATGTGACTCCAAGCAAGGAGGAGTGCCTTTCAATCCTACCTCAGTTAGTCTTCTCAATAGGATAGTGCATTGCTGCATGACAAACATTCCAAAATTTAGTAGCTAACAATCAAGAAGTTTATTATAATTTTGCATGGATCCAAGCATAGACAGGTTGCAGCCAGGAGGCTGTCATTTGGGGGGTGCTTATTCTGTTGTATCAAGTCACTCCTGAAGGTGCATCCATCTGAAGGCTTCTTACTCTCATGTTTGAGTCCTAGGCTGGTGTGGTCAGAACAGTTGGTATTAACTGATGTCTCTCTATCCACATAGTCTCTCCACATGATTAGCTTGGGTTTCCTTACAGGATGGCAGACCTAGAATGGAGCTGTAATGATTCTAGTGAAAGAAGTTCCAGAGTACCGTGTCTGTCATGCGAGTCCAGATTCAACGGGAGTGGAGGATCAGACTCCTGTGGGTGAGAGGATGGCATATGGGTACAAGAAAGGAAGAAAATGCCGGCAGCTATCTTGGGGTCACACCACTATCCTGTTTCTCACTGCTCACTTTATGTCCCAATGTAGAAGGCTTTCAGCACTGCACCTGATAGACATGAGTTTGAGTAAGCTACAGGAGTTGGTGATGCACAGGGAAGCCTGGTGTGCCACAGTCCATGGGGCCACAAAGAGTTGGACACGACTGAGCAACTGAACTGAACTGAACTCAGCACTGTATAGCATCATTGCTTGGGTAACACAAACACATTAAAGAGTTTGTTGAATTTTATTAAACAAGTCGTTAGGTTATTTTTTTTAAATTCAGAAAACCTTGGCTGGATTGTTACATAGATATTTTCAAGGATTTTAGAGATATTCTGGGAAAGTATTTGGGATATTTTCATAAACTGGAAATAAATTACTTTATCCATTTCAAAAATGGAAGACTGGCCTCCACTATCCAAAAATTTGCCATCCAGCCTGTTTTTCAGAAATGAATTTGATTCAGATAGTGAGGATTATTGTAGTGACAGGACAGCGATATACTTAAATGTACGACAATTACAAAGTATAATGCCAGTGTATTCATTTCTTGAAAAAACATTGCAAAACACTGTAAGAAACCAAGTGGTTGATTAGCATTTATGAATGGTAACACTTTTGTTTACAGAATGTGTGTATGTATATATAGATACATACACTTTTGGTTAACGGTTATTTCTGAGGGTTGTTTTTCTATTTTGGGGGCATATTTTATGGTGATTTTGTATTTTTTTAGAGAAATAGTATACCTACTGAAAAGTGCACGTAACCTCTATGTACAATTTAAAGAACAATGATAAAGTTATCCTTGAGCTCTAGAATTCTGTTTATAAAGTTGAGAGTTATCAGCGATTTCACTAAGATGGCAGAGTAGGAGATCCCCAGCCTCCATCCCTCCACAAAAATCAATCAAGTAGAGAGCTAGCCACAAACAAAAACAGCACTGGGAGAGCTCTGGAATCAGAGAAACTTCAGCAACTCAGTTGGCTAAAACAACTTGAGAACAACCCCACAAAAAGGGAAGGAAGAACGTTTCTTTTCTGCCTTCATCATCCTGGCCCCCAAGGCCACATTCTTGGCACCAAAGGAGACTCCCCAGCTGGAAAGAGTTCCCCCCACAGGGAGAGGAAGAGTGGGCTGAGTGACCAGCTCCCCTGCCCTTCAGAGATACTACTCAAAGGACCCACTTCAGTCACCTCCACCAGAGACCAGCAGAGCTGGGGCATGACCTGTAAAGACGGCTGCCAGTGTTCCAGTGTCAGATCCACAAAGGAAGAAAGCACAGCTCCCAGTGGCCTGTCCTGCAGATGAGAACAGCAGCTTTTGCTACCGAAGAAACCAGGGGCCCGCACAGTCACCACTGATTTCACTGGGCTCTCACCCCCAGGTATTCATGTTTGCTGACACCAGCCACCTGAGTCCCTCCTCACTCCCCTGGCCCCTCCCACCCCAGCAAAAGCTGGGGACCCTCTGTGGCTGTGTGCCTGGCTGACGCCAGCCTGGAGCCCCCCAGCTGACCTCTCTGCTCTGTGTGCTCTCTGGGCTAGCCCCTCCTGCTGTGCACTTGCACACTGCTTGTCTCACGCCCATCATCAGCCTCCATGGCCATGTGTGCATGTGACGAGGTCTTACAGCCATCACATGCACGCTGATAGCCAAGACCTCCAGGGCTGCTTGTGGTCCTGGATCTGGCCCGGTCACTGGCCTGAACCACTTGAGTGGGCTCATCTGCAGGTAGCCCCTCCAGCCGCACAGCTGCATACCTCTGGCCCAGCCTCCATCACTGGCCTCTACGGCTGTGTGCACGCCCACGGAGAGACCACACAGTCAGGGAGGATGAGCTGATAGCACGGCTCCTACAGCTGCTTGTGGATCTGGATCTAGCCCTGTCTGTGATCACTGGGCTGCACCACTGCGCACCTGCAGCTAGTCACTCCAGCTGTATGTCACATGCTGCCAGCCTGACTCCTGACACCAGGCTCCACTGCTGTGCCCTGGAGACCAGAGTCAGCAGCTGGGATGGTCACACTGACAGCCAGAGCCCTCACAGCTGCTGGTGCACCTGCAGCTGCGACCGCAGCCCCTCCGCCTGCCCTGGCTCCACCACTGTGTGTGTTTGCAACTGGCCCTGCCACAGCCGAGTGTGTGTTCACAACAGGCTTCAGCCACTACTGCTGCCTGCCTTGGTCCCTAGCCTCTGAACTGGGGCTCACCTCTGAGAACCCCAACTGCCCTTGTGGCCACTGAAGATATTCTTCCTGAAGCATCACCAAAGACCATGTGGTTGAGAGGGTGCTTCCTTGCCCCACCCCTGTTCAACATATTACTGGAATTCCTAGCCAGAGCAATCCATTAGACAAGGAAAAGAAATAAAAGGCATTCAAATTGGGAATCGAAAGAAGTAAAATTGGCTGTTTGCTGATTGTATGATCTTGCTCCTAGAAAAAATTTAAAACTCCACCGAAAATTTTTTTATACCTTATAAATGAATTTGGTAAACTTTCAGGCTATAAAATCAACATACAAACATACCCTTCTGTACACTAAGAATTAACTACTGGGAAAAGAAATAAAATAAGTCCATTTACAATAGCATCAAAAACAGTAAAAGGGAATACCTTTGAAATAAATTTAACCATGGGAGTGAACGATCTACACACCAAAAATTATAGTAGTGAAAGGAAGTGAAGAAGACACAAATGGAAAGATATCCTATATTCAGGAATCAGAAGAGTTAATATTGCTAAAATGTTGATACTACCCAAAGCCATCTGTAGATTCAGAGTAATCTCTTATCAAAATTCCAACACTGTTTTTCACAGAAATAGAAAGCACAATCCTAATTTTCATATGGAACCATAGAAGACCCCAAAGAGCCAGAGCAATCTTGAGAAAAGACAAAGCTGGAGGCCTCACACTTCCTGGTACAAAGCAATCTGAACAGTTTAGTACTGGCATGAGAGCAGACACAGAGAAGTAAACCCAAACATATCAGGTCAGCTAATATTTGACAGAGAAGGCAAGAATGCTCAATGGGGAGAGGAGAGTCTCTTCAGCAAATGGCTGGAGGAAATCTAAATATCCATATGCAAAAGAATGAATTTGGGCCCCCATTTTACATCACCAGAAATGAACTCAAAATGGATTAAAGATCAAAATGTAGGACGTGAAGACATAAAATTCCTAGAAGAAAACAGGTGAAAGTCTCTTTTCAGAAGGACTGTATTACTTTACACTTAAGCCAGCATATATGTAAAAACTTCATTATTTTTTAAATCTACTTCATACTTATTGCGCTTACTTTTGAATGTATACATGTTATCCGTGCATACCAGTTGTAGTTGATGGTATATAAAATTCCCATGGAGTAACACTTAGGGAAAAAGCACTTTACCTGCATAACATTATACATTCAGATAACCCTTAATTGGAAGTGGTCTGACTCCTACCTATAAAATAGAACTTTGCTGGCATTAGGGAGTACTTATTACTCAATGGAAAAGCCACAGTCTTTCATCAGTGTACTCAACATGTGTAATGCGCAATTTGTGGAGTTACGTGAAATGAATTTGGAAAAGGATTTAAGCTCAAATATTACTTTTCTTTTTCCTTTATTTATTTACTTTTTATTATCACAGTTTGGCACAGAGAATACATTAATTCAATTTTTTCCTGCTGGAAAGACCATTAAGTTTTTGGCTTTCTCTTTTAAAAAGATCTAAGAATGATGGTATGAGGAAGGGATCAGGAACCAAAGAAAGTTATTAAACATGTCCATGGTCTCTGGATTTCCCTGCACTCCAGATACAGAGTGAATTACACAGGAATTAAATAGTTTCCTTTGCTTAAGTCTAATATTACCAGATAAGGTGCTAATGTGGTTTTGCCTGGAGAGACTCCCTTCTCTGCTTTTTTTTTTTTATCCCTTTGATCATGTGAATGTGGCCAGACACATCATAGCCATAGAAAGCATCTCCAATCTGCTGTTTGCTTCTCTTCCTCAGGTGTCAGTAACCTCGGATTTCCCCATTCTGAAGAATCCCTTGGTCGCTCCTTCCATCTCTTTCTTGGAACAGTGCTTTCTAGTGGAGCCTTTATGCTCTCTGCTTCACTCCTTCATTTCTGACTTAATACAGCCAGCCTGGTTTCTGCATTCAGCATCTCTGAACTCCTGCTTTAAAGGTCATTGATGGTGTCCCAGGGACCAAATCAAATGGCCATTTTCTCTTCTTTAGTTTTTAAATAAGAATTGTGTATCTTTAGCAGGGGAGCCTGGTGGGCTGCCATCTATGGGGTCGCACAGAGTCGGACACGACTGAAGCAACTTAGCAGCAGCAGCGTGTACATGATAATTTGATTTACATATACAAAATGATTAGTACAGTTTAGCTAATTAACATATCTTCTCACATACCTACTGTTTCGTGTGTTGGATGAGAGCACATGAAATCTACTCTTAGCAAATTTTCCCCAGTGGTTCAGCAGTAAAGAATCCACCTGCAATGCAGGAGATATGGGAGACATGGGTTTGATCCCTGGATTGGGAAGATCCCCTCGGATGAGGAAACAGCAACCCACTCCAGTGTTCTTGCCAGGAAAATCCCATGGACAGAGGAGCCTGGCAGGCTACAGTCCATAGGGTTGCAAAGAATAAGACATGACTATGTACACACACACATACACACACTATAGTAACTATAGTCATCATACTGCCTTTTTACTTTAATGCTTAGAACAAAATGCATAGGACCCAAATGTTGCCATTTTGTTTCTATAACATCTTCCTTGCACACTTCCCTAGCAGATCATGTGTTCAGAACCTCCTTATGATCTAGTTTCATTGGTGTTTCTATAATGGAAATCCTTAGGATAGGACCTATGACAAAGCAATCTTTATATAAGCTTATAAGCTCTAACAAGTAGTAGTTTAGTAAGACTTCAAAAATCATATCCTATCATGATGAAAATGTCTCCTTGTCTTTGAGTTACATCAGTGATTGATTTCTAAATGAGGAAATATTTCTAAAATGGTCCCCTAGACCAATTTGCATTTGAGTTGAATGGTAGCCATAATGATCAATCATTTTCCTCTCCCTCCTTTTCTTTACTTCCTCCCTCTCTTCTTCCCTGTCACCACACAACTTCCTCTTGTCCATATTTTTGGTTATTTCCATATTTTATTTATGAGCACAGGAACTGGAAGAGAGATCTGAAGTTGTGCTCTGTCCTAAGTTAATAGGAATCATTTTCCTGTATTTTATGGATGAAAACTGGCCCCTTAAAGAAACTTTGCTGTTCAGTGCAGAATATTCTTCGTCAGAGCCAGAAAAATAGCATTGATTATTGATGACTCCAAGTCATAAACTTTTACCATTGGAATTTTGCAAGCCTTCTTCAGTTTACCATTTTTAAATTCCCCAGAATTTTTTAGTCTTATTTTAAAAGAAACTTATAATTTGCTGGTCATAATACAAAAATATATAATTGTATGCTGTAAGACAAACACACATATTTACATGAAAGTAAGCTGGCCTCTTAACTAATATGCCTAGTCTATGGAGGAGGATATATTTTGGATACACATGCACTTAGGAATACACACACACCCCTCAGAGAAATTGTCCCTGGTAATTTTGGTTGCATACCTCATTGCTACTGAGACTTTCGGTGAACCAGAATTTAAGATATTTCAATGGCATTATTTGGTAGAATTTTAAATTCTTCTGCAAGAAGACTTGGAAACACATTGTTGTTGTTCAGCTGCTCAGTCGTGTCCTATATTTGCAATCCCATGGATTCCAGCACGCCAGGCTTCCCTGTCCTTCACTGTCTCCCAGAACTTACTCAGACTCATGTCCATTGAGTTGGTGATGCCATCCAACCATCTCATCCTCTGTCATCCCCTTCTGCCCCTGCCTTCAATCTTTCCCAGCATCAGGGTCTTTTCCAGTGAGTCAGCTCTTCTCATCAGTTGACCAAGTGGAAACACATTAGGGTGATTTAATATTACTTCTAAAAAGGATCAAAGTATAAGTAACAATCTTACATTTATCACCCACACATTTATTTCTGTTTTGTATTAGAATCAAACTGACTGGAAGTGATTTCCAGAAGTTTTCTTAATTCACCCCTTGTCTTCCAACTGAGTTCTAATTAAGCTACTGTCAGAAAAATGGTTACCTAATTTTTGAAAAATGGTAACCTAATTTTTGAAAAGTGGTAAAGCAGAAAGCTTTTCACATCTGTTCTCAGTAACTTTTTCTCTAACTTCTCCAATAGACAAAGAAATTATTTTGGTTTTATTCCCTGATAGCTCAGTTGGTAAAGAATCTGCCTGCAATGCAGGAGACCCTGGTTCGATTCCTGGGTCAGGAAGATACCCTGGAGAGGGGATAGGCTACTCACTCCAGTATTCTTGGGCTTCCCTTGTGACTCAGTTGGTAAAGAATCTGCCTGCAATGAGGGAGACCTGGGTTTGATCCCTGAGTTGGGAAGATCCCCTGGGAGAAGGGAAAGGCTACACACTCCAGTATTCTGGCCTGGAGAATTCTATGGACTGTATAGAAGGGGTCACAAAGGGTCGGACATGACTGAGCGACTTTAACTTCACATGGTTGTAATGATAGCTTTGTAGCTATAATTGTATTAATATCTATTTTTGATTAGCAACAAAGTAGAAAGGTTGAGAACAGTTCTATTTTAAAAGATAATTGTTAACATATCCTATGACTATTGACATCTTTTTTGATTCTCTGTATATTTCCCAAAAGTTCTTTTTAAAATAACCATTTTCATATTGAAGCTTTAGGTCAAGTTTCAGCACAGGACCTTGAAATGTAGTTTTTATCAAATTTCAGGTGATGTCTTTACTGAAATTATAGTAGTTTGGAATGCAAGTCTCCTCTTGGATATATCTTGTTCGGTGATGATTTATTTTAAATCATTTACATTAATTTTTTTCATGTTATATGTAAACTTTTCATTTCTCATGTTTTTCTTTAACACATAAGTCAAAACTGACTACAACATAGTGATACAATCATGAACATGAGCAGTGCTTGGGAAATACTACAGATATTTATGTGTATATGTGTGTGTACATATGTGAAGTAGTTTATTTTGATTTTAGCTTATATATTTAACAGTCTAAGTATACTTTCTGGAGAGTGAAATGCCATTTTCAGTTGTGGGGAAGTAAACTCATTTTATTAAACAGTAGGATACTTGTGGAAAATATAATTAGCTATGTTCTGCTCTTTTGATATCTGGTAATCAAATTAGAGATACCAAGGGAACATTTCATGCAAAGATGGGCACAACAAAGGACAGAAATGGTATGTACCTAACAGAAGTAGTAGATATTAAGAAGAGGTGGCAAGAATACACAGAAGAACTGCACAAAAAAGATCTTCACGACCCAGGTAATCACAATCGTGTGATCACTCACCTAGAGCCAGACATCTTGGAATGTGAAGTCAAGTGAGCCTTAGAAAGTATCACTATGAACAAAGCTAGTGGAGCTGATGGAATTCCAGTTGAGCTATTTCAAATCCTGAAAGATGATGCTGTCAAAGTGCTGCACTCAAGATGCCAGCAAATTTGGAAAACTCATCAGTGGCCACAGGACTGGAAAAGGTCAGTTTTCATTCCAATCCCAAAGAAAGGCAATGCCAAAGAATGCTCAAACTACCGCACAATTGCACTCATCTCACATGCTAGTAAAATAATGCTCAAAATTCTCCAAGCCAGGCTTCAGCAATACATGAACCGTGAACTTCCAGATGTTCAAGCTGGTTTTAGAAAAGGCAGAGGAACCAGAGATCAAATTGCCAACATCTGCTGGATCATTGAAAAAGCAAGAGAGTTCCAGAAAAACATCTATTTCTGCTTTATTGACTATGCCAAAGCCTTTGACTGTGTGGATCACAATAAATGGTGGAAAATTCTGAAAGAGATGGGAATACCAGACCACCTGACCTGCCTCTTGAGAAACCTATATGCAGGTCAGGAAGCAAAAGTTAGAACTGGACATGGACCAACAGACTGGTTCCAAATAGGCAAAGAGTATGTCAAGGCTGTATATTGTCACCCTGCTTATTTAACTTCTATGCAGAGTACATCATGAGAAACGCTGAGCTGGAAGAAGCACAAGCGAATCAAGACTGCCGGGAGAAATATCAATAACCTCAGATATGCAGATGACACCACCCTTATGGCAGAAAGTGGAGAGGAACTAAAAAGCCTCTTGATGAAAGTGAAAGAGGAGAGTGGAAAAAGTTGGCTTAAAGCTCAACATTCAGAAAACGAAGATCATGGCATCTGGTCCCATCACTTCATGGGAAATAGATGGGGAAACAGTGGAAACAGTGTCAGACTTTATTTTTCTGGGCTCCAAAATCACTGCAGATGGTGATTGCAGCCATGAAACTAAAAGACACTTACTCCTTGGAAGGAAAGTTATGACCAACCTAGAATAGACATTACTTTGCCAACAAAGGTCTGTCTAGTCAAGGCTATGGTTTTTCCTGTGGTCCTGTATGGATGTGAGAGCTGGACTGTGAAGAAAGCTGAGTGCCGAAGAATTGATGGTTTTGAGCTGTGGTGTTGGAGAAGCCTCTTGAGAGTCCCTTGGACTGCAAGGAGATCCAGCCAGTACATCCTAAAGGAGATCAGCCCTGGGTGTTCATTGGAGGGACTGATGCTAAAGCTGAGACTCCAATACTTTAGCCACCTCATGCGAAGAGTTGACTCATTGGAAAAAACTCTGATGATGGGAGGGATTGGGGGCAGGAGGAGAAGGGGAAGGCAGAGGATGAGATGGCTGGATGGCATCACTGACTTGATGGACATGAGTTTGAGTGAACTCTGGAAGCTGGTTATGGACAGGGAGGCCTGGAATGCTGCAATTCATGGGGTTGCAAAGAGTCGGACATGACTGAGCAACTGAACTGAACTGAATCACAAAGATACCAGGGTTCAAGATAACCCAGCAAAAGTTACAGACTTTTTACAACCTTAGAAATGTGATGTCTCTAATCATTAATTGTGTGGAACATGCTATTTAGATTTAATTAATCATCATTAATTGTGTGAAATGTTATTTAGAGTACCTTGAAAAGTATTTTTCTTCTAATTGAAATCCATTGCTGCTACTCTGGTGGTTGACATAGATTCACAGTGACCAAAACATTTGTCTGATCTTTACTTGTAGAGACTATATATTTTGGCAAGTGTTTTTTTACTTTCCTTATCTTGTAAGAATAACAAAGAAAATATGCCCTTGATCATCTTGGTCTTGTAACAAACCAGTGATAGTCCCCACCCTCATTTTAGGAATTTAATGGTTCAACTGTTTAATCGAATGACCTAATTGTAGGATTTGTGGGAGTTTATGATTAAAGGGAGGAGTGTAATACTGACTCCATCTTATTTGCTTCCCCCTAAGGGGATCACAGTTATTATACCACAAAGGTGATGAGAGAAAGTATAGCATAAGGGATAATAAGAGGGTAAGCTTTGGGACCAGAATGAGTTCAAATCCAAACTCTCCTACTTACTGGCTGTGTCACCTGAGGTCACCTTACCTCTCTGACCTTCTGGATCTCCTTCTGCAAAGTCAGACCAAAGAGAATATCTATTTCATAGGAATATTTTTAGTATGAAATGAGATAACGTATATAAAACACTTTGTCCTGGCACACAGCTAACAGAGCATCGTGGTGATGATTTAATAACATGAAGGAAACTCATAGTATCTTTCTGAAAGAAGGAAAAAGATTTGTAATATGTCTCCTCCTTTCTGTGATACAGCCAGTAACATTTTAAGACCCCTAGTCTTTGCGTCACCAGGTATGAGGGGTACTTCTCTTGTTTAAAGTGCCAAATCTGTACCCAAGTAAGGCAGAAGCTCCAAAGTTGATCATAGGTTTAATTTTTTTCAACTATAATTTTTTTCTTTTTTTGGTCCAACTCTAGAATTTTGGCAAACCAAATAGATTGTCTTTCAAAACAGAATATATTGAGTGAATTGATAGATTCTATAGAGTGAAGCAAGTTTGTGGGATATAATCACAGGAGAAATGAACCTGCTGTAACCCGAGTGACCTACAGCATGAATAACTCAGCTTGAATGAAAAGATACGGTGTGCGCATGCCTTCCAACATGGGTAGCCTGATCTCTGCTGCTTTCTTTGGGCATCACCACAAGCAGAACCTTGGGAGGGGAGTCCAGGCACAAAGAGGTTTGCCTCATTTCATAACTTGGAAGTGACGTCTCAGCTGAGTTGGAAGGAGGATGCCATTTATTTTAAAGGGATGTTTAGCGCTCCTTGGGCCTTTCCTGGTGGCTCAGTGGTAAAGAATTCACCTGCAGAATAGGGGTTTGATTTCTGGGTCAGGAAGATCCCCTGGAGGAGGAAAGGGCAACCCATTCTAGGATTCTTGCCTGGAGAATCCCATGAACAGAGGACCCTGGTGGGCTACAGTCCATGGGGTCGCAGAGTCGGACATGACTGATGCAACTGAGCACCCACACACTAGCTCTCCTTTCTCTCTGCTGTTCCAAAGCTCTTTCTCTCTACTGCCCACACCCTTTTCAGCATAGCTTTGTGTTTAGACTTGTATATAATCTTGATTTTGCACTGAATCATGTCTGAAGCTTAGCCAAAAATTCTGGATTTTCCCTCCTGAATGTTTCATTCAGAAGTGAGTGTATGGTTAGGGAACCTACACTAAAAAAAAAAAAGAAAAGAAAACACCTCCCTGGAGGATTCTACTGTCTCTGGCTCATGATCTAGCTTTTGGAACTCTCAGCTGAAAAAGAAACATCCCTGTGTCGTCTTCCCTTGAGTTTTACCACGGGCGCAATGTTGATACTGAGTTCAAAATGCTAAGTGTGTTGCTTGACCCCAGGAAACTTTGAAGGCCTTTAACCCCAGAGAATAATTAATATGAGAAATGGAGGTTGTAGGCCAGGTCCACTGGGGAGCTAATACAGCCCACAAGCACCCTGATGTGTGGGGGGACTGGGTGGGGAGGTTGATGCCTTTCTTCAGTCTAGTATTTACTGATTAATTTGTTTGTTCAGCAGCCATTTAAATGATTATGAGATCAAAGACATTTTGCTGGGCACAAGGGATCCAAAGAGTATAATGGAGAGAGTACAGGTTTTAGAATCTGCCAGATGTTGGTTTGACTCACTGCCGAGCTGTGTGATTCTGAGCTATTTACTTAACTTCTCTAAACCTATTTCCTCATCAGTTCAGTTAAGTCACTCAGTCATGTCTGACTCTTTGCAACCCCATGAATTGCAGCACGCCAGGCCTCCCTGTCCATCACCAACTCCTGGAGTTCACTCAAAATCACGTCCATCAAGTGGGTGATGCCATCCAGCCATCTCATCCTCTGTCATCCCCTTTTCCTCCTATCCCCAATCCCTCCCAGCATCAGAGTCTTTTCCAATGAGTCAACTCTTCGCATGAGGTGGCCAAAGTACTGGAGTCTCATATCTGAGTGTCATCTGCATATCTGCATATCTGTTATTGACATTCCTCATCTGCAAAGTGAAAATAATGCCTACCTCACAGGCTGTCATAAGGATTAGAAAATACACGTGAGGCACCTCATCTGGTGCTAGAAGTGATTTATCATGTACTGCCAGGTAGAGTATCTGAAACTTGACATTTTCTTTACCCCTACAGCAATGTCAAGGTGGATATGATTGATATTATCAGTTTAGAAAAAAGAAAACTAAGCCTTAGAAAAAGTTGATCAGTTGATCCAAGATCACTAGCTTTGGAGAGGCAGAGCTCTGGTTTGAATCTATGACTACCTGACCCCCAAACCCATGTCCTTAACCATGTGTCCTAGACGCCTGGCCCATCCAGTGTCATGGGACTCCCCTGCCACTCCAGGCTGGACCTGGCAATGACCTATCTGTGGACTGGCCAGGCATCCATGACTGTGTGTTTTAGCTCAGCGGGGAGCAAGGCACACTGAATTCTTCCCTTGGGAGTATGCAATTCAGGCAAAAGAGATTGAGGCTGTTGTAAGGGGGAGGTGAGCTAAAAGGTCATGGGATTTTTTTCAGGGCCAGAGGTCTCTTCATAGTTCATGTGTAAGCTGTAGTTGAGGGCAAAAGCCCTGTGGAGCCCAGAAAAAGCAAGAGAGTTCACTTGATGATGGACAACAGAGACCCTATGGTTTTGGCTCCTGACCATATTCGGTGTTAAAATCTTTGCTCTAACTTACCATATCAGTTGAGATCTCTTTGAGTGAATATCTGTAACTTGATTTTTAGAAAGTCTCTAACCAGTACTCTGTGACACATATTGGCATTAAATTGTGGCTATTTGTACTTATTCACAAACTAGTAGCCATGAAATACAAGCACACATAAAATTGCAACAAAAGGTGGCAAATATTTTAGGGAGGGACGTTGAAAGTTCTACAAGGGCACAGGGGAGGGGGCACATTTATGGAGGCTGGAGCGCCCATCCCCTCATGTCACCCCATGTTGACTGTCCTCATGTCGGGCCTGACACCTAGGTTTGCCATAGGCTAGACGGATAACCCACGCTCTGATGTGGCTACCATACAGAAACCATTACTTACGTTCTTTTTACTTGTAGGTATGTCTTCAAGTTCCAAATTGTGTTGAATCCAAATTAAATAAATGCTTGCCATATGATGATAGTCCTAAATATCATTTCTTGGACTTCTTTTTTCATTTACTTAATGGCTATCGATTCAAGATCAAGACAAAGGGATTAAATCATCTTATTCAAATAGAATTATCTTAAAAGGTACCTTCCCTTACAGTATGAAGTCAGCTTTGGAGCAACTTGAAATTCTTCTCTGCTTATCCCATCACTCCTAATCAAGTGAAATCAGTGTCATTTTCTCTGCAGAAGTTGATGTTTTTCTGACTTAATTTAAGAGTGGCAAATGAGCATGATGGTTTTCTGCACATTTTACTTATTTTGAGTAAACTTAGGGTGCATGGTTGTACATCCTAGCAGAATGGTTTGGTTCTTACATTTTTTGATGATGGTCAATGACATGAGAATGTGCATGAAGTGCTTAAAGTGGTAGTCTAGAGTAGAAATGTTCACCAATCCACTTACCCCCTCAAGAAATTTCATAGGTTGCATCTTGATAAAAGGTATGGAAAAGAATAAGCAATGAATCTATGCAGTGTATATTTACAGAAAGTCTAGGTTACAGATAAGCTATCATGTATGCTGTACTTAACAGTTCATAAAGGGTTTTCAGTTATGATGAGGTCATGGACTTTCCTCCTAGAAGTCTGTCAGAGCAATATTAGTTGTTGTCTAACGCTTTTCTGTCTTTTGAAAAGTAACTATTGCTGTGTCCTTATCCAGGGACTTTTAAAGCTGTAGAATTGAGAGAGAAATACTGAAAGCTGGTTCCAAATCCAGTTCTGCTGCTGATTAGCTGTAGGAACTTGGATAGGTCACTTGAGTTTTTGTGTGCCTGGCCTGCTTCATTTCTAAAGCATTTAGCAGAGCTGGACTAGAGCAGAGGGTAGTGATGTCAGGCATACTTGCTGTCTCTCCACTGTTTTGAACACAGCCCACTGACTGAGGCTGGGAAGCCAACGCCAGCAGAAGCCTTGGTTAGGAATCATCACCTAGTGATCAGCTCTTGTACTTGACATTAAATCTCCGTGCATTTCCTGGACCAGAAGTTAATGAAGATCATTTTTAGATTTACAGTTCCATTCTCGTAGATAAAGAGATGTGAGAGGAAAAGACCTGGTGTTTGCAGGTAGTTTATGGTAACTTTCCTCAGAAGAAAATGGAAACCTGAGTTTATGAATAATACTTTTCCCTCCTAAATACATGCTTGCATAATTTCAGCAGATTTCATCTTGTTTTCTTTCTTCTTCGCCTCCTTACCTTCAAACATCTTTTTAATAGAAATGTAATTACTATATTTTTCCTCACCCTGCATTTGGATCTTGCTATGTATTCTTTAGTCCACTACAGAGCTTACCATTGCCAGCCAAAAGAAAAAAAAAAGAAAAAAAAAGAAAAAAAAAGACCTTCAGTTGCGGTTAAAAGAAAGTATTTAAGAAGTGAGAGCCTAAAAACTCCCCTGTATATATATTTTAAACCAGAGATACTCTTACAGTAAAAGTGAATTATTGCCCCCTTGTGGTAGAGTTATATATTTGTTTTTTCACACAAATGAAATTCTGGACAGGATATTTCAGGCTTCACTACCCCGAAACTCTTTGTCCTTACAGTGAATCTAAAGTAGTTATGAAAACAACTTGAGATATTTTTGAAGCCACCTCTCTGTTTATTCTCACTCATCTTAAACTCTGTGGAACTTGGTCTAAATTGATTTTCCTTTTCTGTTTGAGGTACCAGATATCAAAGAACTTAAATCAACTGGAGTGATCAATATTATATGGAACAAACTCAGATATTATTCAAGTTACTTTTCTGTAATCTTGATTGCTTCACATGAGTTGATAAGGACTCAGGCATAGAAGTTGTGTCCTATACCTGAAGCACAATAATTTTATCCAGAGCTACTCACTGAGGAAATTTTGAAACACCACGTGCAGGACATCGTAGTGGTAATACACTTAATTCATAAAGGTTTAGGTCATCCTCAGGATTACTTTTTCTCTTCTACGCTCATCAGTTTGAACAATGAAATAAGACTTTTAAACTAAATGGGACTTCCCTTTCAGCGAAATAGGCAGCAGACCTCATGCCTACTAAATTGTCTCTGAGAAGAGTAGAGAGGCCTCAAAGAGAAAGGAAGCCATTTTGTAATTGTCTTTTTGCAACAAAGAACAGTAAAATTCTACACATACACAGAATTGGTTTATTGAATTAGTGCTTACAAGTTAGTATAAATCTGCATAGGTAGTACGTATTCTGAATTCTGAATCATTTTCATGTTATATGTTCAGAGAAACCCATTTTCTTGGTTATTCTTTACTTTGGATGGTTGTCACTCTCCACCAATGGCCTTATAATATGAACAAGATAACTAGTAAGTTATCTCCAGATTGTCTGTATATTTTTAAAAGCACATGCTCTTTTTTTTTTTTTTTTTTTTACGTAAAGATGAAAAGACTAACTGACTACTTGGAAGTTTCAAATTATGACTTGAAATTCAAGATGTCTAGTGAAGTTTCCTTAGTAGGTGGCTGGTTATTTTTCAACACCATGACGTTTATTGGATTGTCCCTAAAATTTTCTCAAAGAAAATTTGATCACAGTCATCAAACAACTATTGAACAATTTGCCAGTCCTGTAAAAAGACAACAGTCTCTCTGTGAAATGTTTATTTTTTTTTCTTTAGTGAATTCACTGAATTTTATTTATTTTTTAAAATTTTATTTTAACTATATTTTTGAAAAACCAGATAAAAATACAATTAATGAACTTTGTACTACTGTTATCAAGGAACCAAATAGACTCATCTCCTTTACTCATTCTAGCTCACTCTCTCTGGCTTTCCAGATGATGTAAATACATAACCATCACTATGTTGTTCTGAACCATTGTGAACAGTGGTAAGATTTTTATCTTGGGCTGTGTAGAATATAGAGGGGTAGGTCCCGGTCATGTTCATCATATTTGCCTCTTTGGACTCCTTTCTAGATAAAAGAAGCTTTGTGAGCTTAATGTCTAAAATATTTAGGTAGTAGTTCTTAAAGTTTCACAGCTTAGATACTTTTGTGACTGATGCCCCTACTGAGGAACATGCTTACCACCACAGTATGAATGCTTTTGAATGACAGCTTTTCCTTGTACTCATTATGATAAGTTTTAGGGACAAGTTATAGTAGTACTCCTAGGAATAAATTTGTCATGGCCTTAAAATACAAAAAACTTCAATTCATAGCTGAAAACAAACTATTATTTCTGTAATCATAAAAAAAGAAGTCATGAAAAATTATAGTAGGACATTTAGGTAATTTGCAATTTTTCTAGAATAATAGTAAACATCTCTTACGTGTAAATATCTTATGTGTCCAACTTTAGGTCACTTTCCTAAGATAGATTTCTAGATCTAAGTCAAAAGTTAAGAATATTTTTAATGTTTTTGACACATTGCCAGATGGCTTTTCAAAAAGGCTGTATCAATTTTATATTCTCATAATGCATCCTGATGCCTATCTTATCACAGTCTCACTAGCTTTTACATATTTTAAGAATTTTTCCGGTGACAACTCATCCTAGTTGGAGGTTTTAATTATGAGATTTGATTCTTGAAATATACTTAATAGCTATTTTACTTCCTTTATGAATTATATTTGTCTTTTGTCTGTTTATTTTTAGCTTTCAAAGTATTTCAGGAAGCAGCTGGCACTTTTCCAGAGAATTATCAATCACTCTTAAATAAATAAATCTCAGTTTCTTTAGTTTGCTATTGGGCAAACTAAAGTTGCTCATACAAAAAAAGAGAAATAACCCAGTTTCTGTTTGTTGTCTATATCTCAGTCCTTGTGGCTTTAGATGTTGAAGCAACCTTATGTTATGCATCCAGCACCCCATCTGAAGTCTAAGATTCATTGAGTCAGTAGTTATAGACTTCTAGTCCTCAGTTTCAGCTGCTTTGAAGGATCACTGGAGGTGACTCCCAAGTCCCCATAGTGAATTTCATAAATACAGTGAAGCCCAGGTTCCAGTCAACATCACAGACTTATCATTAAAATTTAGTAAAAATTGGTACTGGTTTCAGGTGATTAGCCTCTTCATCATAGTTGTGGCTATAACAATGGTAATTATGGTCAATTTTATTTGCATGATGTGGCTTACTTTGCCCTGTTGTGTGTGTACATGTGTGTCTACAGAGAGAAGCTTTTATCTTTTTCCATAGTCACAGCTACTGAATTTATTTTTCAATTTTTTTGTATTGTATTTACCATAAGGAAATCTTTCTCAAAGCACTTAGTAATCAAGATGCAAACCCTAGACAGCCTTTGTATGTTATGATGTATGTACAAGAACCATTGTTCCAATGATGAAAAGACTCTTAACTAAATCTAGTAAGAGGAAAAATCATTTGAAGACCTTCCTTGAATTAGGGAGCTTATGAAAGAATGAAATTCATGTTTGATTGGCAGTGGAGCTGGTATTTTCACAGCTTCATGTAATTTGTGATTCTGACTGATACCTTGGTTCAAAATAATCTATCCTATTTCTGATTCTAATAGCAGCAATCTACAGCTAGATGTTACGAGTATTTCCATAAGGGACTGTTCACTTTTTTCTGTAGAAGAGTTGATAGGTTATCCTGTTGGACCATTTCCACATGTGTGCAAGTCAGTGTCATTATGTTGGTTAGTGTAGCTTTGATAGTATCATTCTAACTTTGTTCATTTTGATGATAATCATGTCTCGCTCGTGGTATTTTACACATCTTTTCATCCTAGGAACACCTTTTTACATAATGCCTTATAAGCTTCGAGGGGAAAGATGATTGTAGTATCTTCATTTTATAAATGTAGAAACTGAAAGTCACAGCCATAATGTGTTACTAGACAACTCAGTTACAAGACTGCCTACCTACTGGGTTTCTTTCCTTTCAGAGGGGCCTTTCTCTATGAAATGCAATGTTTTCCTTAAAAATTGTAATATCTGGGCCAGTCATCTTCTTGCATTTATATAACAGGGCTGTTAATATTTGCTCTGTAGATCAAATTCTGCCTGATCTTGAAGAGATTCTTCTAATAGTGACTTAAGGCCACTCTCAAGTACCCAGGATATGTAGAATTTTTCACTGGAGTTGAACATACCTGAAGACTGACAATCTCCTCATAAAACTCAAACCTTTTCTGCTCATCTTGGGCAGAACATTTTCTCTTGTGAACTAAGAAAGTTAGGTTCATGAGTTGAGTTACTCTTTGGGTGACTGGCATCATATTTGCCCTTAAATGCTCAGGGTGAAAGTGCTTGGTAATGTGAAATAATCTGAAGGTACAGAAGTCATTCTCTGAGTCTAATTTCATAGTCACAGATGTTGACTGTGAACTTAAGTGGAAATGAATTAACAAGCTCACGTGTCCAATATAACTTACCTTCAAATATATATATTTTATTAGGTTTAATCTTCCCAATTCTTTATATCTGAAAATCTTAGTAGAGTTCAGAAAATGTGTGCAAGACCCCTTTCATACTTTATGGTAGGTTATGTTTTAATAGTTTATTACTCAGAGTTGGCTTAAAGTCAAAACAACCTACTATGGACCACAAAATGTTTTCAGTTCATTTAGTACTGTCCATGGTCAAATCTGGAGAAGGCAATGGCACCCCACTCCAGTACTCTTGCCTGGAAAATCCCATGGGCGGAGGAGCCTGGTAGGCTGCAGTCCATGGGGTCACTAAGAGTCGGACATGACTGAGCAACTTCACTTTCACTTTTCACTTTCATGCACTGGAGAAGGAAATGGCAACCCACTCCAGTGTTCTTGCCTGGAGAATCCCAGGGACAGGGGAGCCTGGTAGGCTGCTGTCTATGGAGGTCGCACAGAGTCGGACACGACTGAAGCTACTTAACAGCAGCAGCATGGTCAAATCTTGGCTAACCAGCTTTAAGCCTTTGGCGTTTGCAATATATCCTACATGAGAAATGATGCTACTGCTAAGTCACTTCATTCGTGTCCGACTCTGTGCAACCCCATAGACGGTAGCCACCAGGCTCTCCCGTCCCTGGGATTCTCCAGGCAAGAACACTGGAGTGTGCTGCCATTTCCTTCTCCAGTGCGTGAAAGTGAAGTCGCTCAGTCATGTCTGACTTTAGCGACCCCATGGACTGCAGCCCACCAGGCTCCTCCATCCATGGGATTTTCCAGGCAAGAGTACTGGAGTGGGGTGCCATTGCCTTCTCTG
Source organism: Bos mutus (assembly GCF_027580195.1). Lineage (NCBI taxonomy): Eukaryota > Metazoa > Chordata > Mammalia > Artiodactyla > Bovidae > Bos > Bos mutus. The sequence goes on along the minus strand of NC_091630.1, from coordinate 25,501,031 downwards.
ACATGAGAAATAGGGCTGACCAAAAACAAAACCAAGCAATGAACCAATAGCACAGAGATGTCATTTAAGAGAGAGATCTAAGGCAAATTTTAGGGTTGTAATAAAATCTCCCAAAACATCTCTAGTTGGAACCAGTACCATATAACTTATTACCAGTGGGATAATCATACAATCATAAAAACTAAGTGTTCAGAAGCATTTCTGAATTTTCTGCCACAATATGAACTGCCTTATGCAGATACTGAATAACTTCCCTACCACACAGCGTTCCATCAGCCAGCAAACACAAAAACCACTTGGCACTTACAGTTACATCACAATAATACATTAGGTAAGTGACATGAAACTAACCTTCTCTTTTCAGTCATTAAGCGTGGATTCGCTGTTAGTGAAAGTAGGGAACATTTATCATTCAACTACATAATTTATATGAAGAATTGAAATGGTGATTGTGAAGTTTTCTTTAATGTATATTCAGCATATATCTTAACAAATTTTAAAATCTAGGAATGTTTGCATAAATATTTTTTCATTTAATTTTGTTTTGATTCTAAAAGAAATTCCAGCCTTTAAATAAATGAAACAGAAATGGACTGAATTTTTAAATGGTAGTCAGCAGTGAATTTTTTTTAACAAAATATTTTAGAGAGAGAACATAGAACTAAGAAAACCTTCATAAAACTTTATAAGTGGAGCGTCTTTTAAAATATGCTATTTTATGTTAAGTATTTCTCTGCCCTCATTAGGTGTGTCTCTTCATTAGATACAGTGTTACTAAATAGTTGTAACTTTACAGTTTCTTTGATTAATGAAGCCTTCCACTAAAGTTTCATTGGGTAGGATTAACTACATTTAAAGATGACAAAATGCCATTATAACATTAATGCCAGAATTTAATGAGAACCAGAAGTTAACTTCAAGGACATTTATAATTTAATATGAGGGTACCCTTATACTCTTACTATTTTACCATAACATCCTATCTTTGTTCTCGTGATAAAAAGTTTAACTCAGCAAAGTTGTACTTATTGAATACCAACTATGTGCCTACCAGGTGCCAGCATCTCATGAGTGAGACTATTTTCCATTCTCAAACAAAACAGACCATTTCTGATCAGAAAGAGGAGAAATGAGAACCACCTTCCTCACTTAAAAGTCCCATGACCTCCTTTAATCTTGGAGGACTCTAGTTTCCTACAGCACGTATCTATCATCCTAACCTCTGGTCTGTTTATTTTCCATGTCATGTCATCAGCCACCTTCTCCACTGTCTGGATTGAAAAGCTGACCAGCTATGTCTATGTAATAAAAGGATCTCAGGAATATTGGATTTCTTAGATGTAGGAAGGATGGAGATCATGGATTAGAATGGAATGTTCTATTTGTGGTACCAAATAGCTATACCTCACAGGAAGAGAAGCTTATGTTTTGTGCAACTACATGATAAAATCGGAAGTAGGCACAGGTAGAAGAGGAAAAAGAGCTGACAGGAGGATTCTTTTCACTCTGTGAGGAAGAACCTTCCTGTACTGAAGGTGTACAGTACCAAACTACAAGTGCAGATGAACTTTCAAGCTCTTTCCTGTTCTAAAAGTCCCATGATTCCTATGTGCTTAGAACCCAAAGAGGGCAAAGGACTTAAAGCAAACATCTATGTTCCTTATTCTTTTTTCTCACAGTTCTATGTAGACATACTTGCAAAGAAATGTTGAGACCTTATAAAGACTGGAAATGGTAACCACAAAGTGGAAGAAGTCAAATACAGTAGAGACCAAGGGAAAACTGCATCCTCAAACTCCTGATGGAGGAAAACTTCAACTATTTAGCTGTGGTCTGGGCTTCCTAGTGGCTAAGGTGAAGAGGAGAAACAGGAATAAGGGGGTGTGATTGTTTTTTGGTAGTAAGACACACCCCTGCTAGTTCCTCAGAAACAAGCATTTTTCTTGCTCTCAGTAAGAATACCTTGGTTAGGAGGATTTATATAAAAAGCCATAAACCACATAATAAATGATGTCCTCATGAATTTTTATAGAAAATAAAGGGGTATTCCACATATGTCATTTCAAATATTGGCCTTTGGAGAACACTGAGGGAATAATGTTAAAAGCTAGACATTTTTTTCTCCCTTGGGGCAGGGAGAGGGGCGTTTGAAACTTCTGGTATATTTACTGTAGATAAATGCTTATTTTCTTTTGACCCACTGACATGTGGAGCAGTAGAAATATGTAAAGATGTCTAGTACAGGGCAGCATTGTTAAAAGGAGGAGGGGATAAATGGAATTTTTGTGGCAGAATGATATTTGCAAGACTGATCAGGCCGCTGGGAGGTTTTTAAATATGCCAGTTCCCTGTAACAGGAAGATCAGTCTCTGAGACAGCATATCCAATTTAGTAAATTATTATTATTCCGTCAAAATTAATGTGAACAATTTTCTCTTTGAGGCTGCTTTTTCCATAGGTGATGTTTTCCAGATGGGCTTTGTGTAAAATTCTTAATGTTTTGTGTTTTCTTTCCGAGAGCAAGAGCCTTTTCTGACATGTCTTCATTTCTTTCTCTTCCGGTTATTGTAGGGAAGAGAACTCCAAAAGCAAAGGAGAAAAAAAACAAGAAAAAGAAGAGGAAGCTGATAGAAAGAGCCCAGGAGCAACACAGCGTCTTCCTAGCTACAGACAGAGCTAACCAGTAAAATAAAAGACACGGAGGGTGGAGGTTTTGTTTTGTTTTGGGTGGAGGGCAGGGGGTGGTGTTTTTTGCAAAAGTGCACACAGCTACTCTCCACTCCCGGACATGGTGGCATTTGTGCTGCTCTGACCAGTAGCTGTTTCCAGTAACCTTGTGAAAGGAGGAGCCACAAGCGTGGGCTCTGTGTTATTTATGCTTTGATTTGCATCGGGAGACTGTGAAGGTGGGCGATTGCGACCTGCAGCCAAGGCAGCAGGAGTGAGTGCAGAGCATGTGACTGGGTTCCCTGTGTGCCCCGAGGCGGAGGGGCTGCCCGCCCGGAGGTGCAAGGCTGCGACCCCCCACCCCCCAACTGGAGAACTGACTTGTGCATATTTATGGAAGGACGACCCTTGGCAGGCAAAGTGCTGTTTCACTTGTGACCTGTGTTTCCCACGCTGTGTATTTTCAAGGATCAGTGTATGTGGATATCTGCCTAGTGTTACCACACGTTGTTCTCGGCATCTGTTACCTTCCAACTGTTGTGTCCAGAGACTGCTCTTAGCGGCAGGAATTCCTGCTCAGTTTCACAGCAGCTCGGATGTGTACATACCCTGCTGGGGCTGCATATAAACCTCTTATTTACTGTATATTTATGCTTTTTTCTGTGTAACAAGTCATACCCAATTAATGTTATGTCTCCCGTTTCTAGTGGTTCCTAACCATCATCCCGTAAATGACTGTTCTAGTTTTGCGAATTGATGAATGTTTTGCTGCCCCTTGAAACTTCTCTTTGTGGGCTTATTTCTCATTGTAAAGATAGGATAAGCTAGTTTGTACATAGGATCAAACGACCCTTGTCAGAGAACTTGAATATCAATACACCTTCCCCACTCCTCACCATAGCTAAAGCATGAGGCATCTGGAGGTCAGAAGCCAAAAACTGCCTTTGAGTCTAAGATGTGATGACTTTATGAAACACAACTCCATGAGCAATTACATGCAGTACTTATACTACTACTATGCAGTTTCACAGGCCAGCTAGAGAATTTTTCAAATTTTTACTTTCAGACTTCAATATGTATAGTTTTTATTTAAAGCAGTTCCTGACTTGCAATGACAGAGCACCTACCAATATTCTTGGGTCCGTGTAGAAGTGACCACCTCATGAGACCATGCATGGAATTGGAGGAGAAAACACGATGAATTCCTACAATTACTGGTCAGATCTTAACAGGGCCCCATTAAGCCAGAATTTCTGATTCAAGACTGAGAGAGGAACCCTGTGGAGACTTCCCAGGTGACTTTCAGAGTAGTGGTTTCCAAAAACACCATTGTCCACTAGGGGGTATCAGTTCTTAGAGGGTTTTGATAATGATGCTTCTTCCAGAAGCATTATTATCTTCTTGGATGATCCAGAAGAAAATTAGAACCAAAAGGAATGGTGGAAGATTTTTTTGAGGGAAAAAATAAAGCAAGGTAAAAGCCTTTTTTTCTCACCTTGCATTGGCTAAACTACCTCTTTGCATTTTGGTTTAACTTTTGAGTCAAAAGCATCTTACCAATAAGTATAAATGTCATGTACATCATTATGAAAATAATATTGCTATGAGATAAGCCATATATGAATGTTGTATACAACTTTAGGGTTTGCATTTAATCCTAAAGTGTTCACCTCCTTTCACATCTATTTAGACTATATTCCTATTTACTAAGTGGGGAGGGGGCTTCTTTATATAGTGCTTCATTGTTAATAAATCAATACTTGTTCTGTTTCTGGGATGTTCTTTTTGTGCATTAAAAAAATTCAAAATTATTTTTGTGGAGATATTCTTTTCTTTAGAGATACATTTAGGGGGAAAAGCAATATTTTAGCAACTGTAGCCCCAAATAGTGGTCTTTAAAAAGAAGCAACTTTTTAAAACCTGTGTTTGTAAGTATATCAAGGAGATTAGTTTAGCTATAAATTGCATTGCAGCAATGGAGTTGGACATGACTGAAGAGACTTGGCATGCATGCAGAGTGATTAAGAGTGGGCATTTTAAAGCCACACTGCCTGAGGTCTCATTTGGACTCTGAAGTAACCTGGAGCAAACTGTCCTCCTAGGTCTCAGTTTTGTCGTCTGTAAAAAGGAGGTAATGGTATTACCTACTGTGTAAGGTTGTGTCTTAAGGTAAACTGTGTAAGGTATGGTCAGTACAGCATGGTGCAGACTGAGCAATACACAAGTTACCTGCTACTCTTATTACATGTGTCCTTGGCTATTTATTCCCCAAATTATCTTCCTTATCAACAAAATAGAATATATTTATGAAAATATCCATTCCCTTCAAACTATTTTTGATGTCTGGATATTCTTTGCTCAAACTTTTATAGGAATTGATTAAAGCTACTTGATTTTTAAACCTCTAGTTATAAGCAAACTGCGTGCATGCACTCATGAGAGAGAGAGAGAGACTGACTGACTGACTACAGGGTAGTGCACAGCTTCAGGGTAATTATACAAAGAACATCTGGTGGTTTTCCACAAGTGGCTGTACCATTCCTATACTTCATACAGTGTATATAAATAGAACATGTGAAACTGCTTTTCTTAGTATTTTCAGGTATCTTAGCATCTGTAGAAGTAAAATACGGAACTACAACTTTCTCAGTTAAGAAGCTTGAGTGGTATTTTGATAGGGATTGCACTGCATTGTAGGTTGCCTTCAGTAGTATGGCCATTTTTCTTTCAATCCAAGAAAACTACCTTTCCATCGGCTTATGTTGTCTTCAATTTCTTTCATCAGTGTCTTATAATTTTCTGATTATGGGTCTTTGCCTCCTTGGGTAGGTTTATTCCTTTATATTTTATTCTTTTTGATGTGATGGTAAATGAGATTGTTCACTTAACTTCTGTTTTGTTTTGTGTTTTTTAATTTACTTTAAATTGGAGGTTAACTTCTCTTTCTGGTAGTTCATTGTTAGTGTATAAAATGCAGTATATTTCTGTACATTAATTTTGGATCCTGCAACTTTATTGAATTCTTTGGGCTCTAATAGTTTTTTGGTGGCATCTTTGGGATTTTTCTATGTATACTCTTATGTCATCTGCAAAGAGTAACAGTTTACTTCTTCCTTTCCAATCCCTATCAAAATAGCAATGGTATTTTTTACAAAAACTAGGACGATTTTTAAGATTTTCATGGCACACAAGAGACTGTAAATAGGCAAAAAAATCCTGAGAAAGAAGAACAGAGCTGGAGGAATCCCATTCTGACTTCAGACTATATACGACAAAGCTACTAATTAAATCCAGTACAGTACTGGCACAAAAACAGACACATGGATCATTATAAATATATATGCACCCAACATAGCACCACAATATGTAAGGAAAATGCTAACAAGTATGAAAGGGGAAATTAACAATAACGCAATAACAGTGGGAGACTTTAATACCCCACTCATACCTATGGATAGATCAACTAAACAGAAAATTAACAAGGAAACACAAATTTTAAATGACATAATGGACCAGCTAGACCTAATTGATATCTATAGGACATTTCACCCCAAAACAATGAATTTCACCTTTTCTCAAGTGCACACGGAACCTTCTCCAGGGTAGATCACATCCTGGGCCATAAATCTAGCCTTGGTAAATTCAAAAAAATTGAAATCATTCCAATCATCTTTTCTGACCACAATGTAGTAAGATTAGATCTCAATTACAGGAAAAAAACTATTAAAAATTCCAACATATGGAGGCTAAACAACATGCTTCTGAATAACCAACAAATCATAGAAGAAATCAAAAAAGAAATCGGAATATGCATAGAAACAAATGAAAATGAAAACACAACAACCCAAAACCTACGGGACACTATAAAAGCAGTGCTAAGGGGAAGGTTCATAGCAATACAGGCTTACCTCAAGAAACAAGAAAAAAGTCAAATAAATAACCTAACTCTACACCTAAAGCAACTAGAAAAGGAAGAAATGAAGAACCCCAGGGAAAGTAGAAGGAAAAAAATCTTAAAAATTAGGGCAGAAATAAATGCAAAAGAAACAAGAGAGACCATAGCAAAAATCAACAAAGCTAAAAGCTGGTTCTTTGAGAAAAATAAAATTGACAAAGCATTAGCCAGACTCATTAAAAAAAAGGGGGGGGGGGAAGAAGAATCAAATCAACAAAATTAGAAATGAAAATGGAGAAATCACAACAGACAACACAGAAATACAAAGGATCATAAGAGACTACTATCAGCAACTATATGCCCAAAAAATGGACAACTTGGAAGAAATGGACAAATTCTTAGAAAAGTATAACTTTCCAAAACTGAACCAGGAAGAAATAGAAGATCTTAACAGACCCATCACAAGCACGGACATTGAAATTGTAATCAGAAATCTTTCAGCAAACAAAAGCCCAGGACCAGACGGCTTCACAGCTGAATTCTACCAAAAATTTAGAGAAGAGCTAACACTTATCTTACTCAAACTCTTCCAGAAAATTGCATAAGAAGGTAAACTTCCACACTCATTCTATGAGGCCACCATCACCCTAATACCAAAACCAGACAAAGATGCCACCAAAAAAGAAAACTACAGGCCAATATCACTGATGAACATAGATGCAAAAATCCTTAACAAAATTCTAGTAAACAGAATCCAACAACATATTAAAAAGATTATACATCATGACCAAGTGGGCTTTATCCCAGGAATGCAAGGATTCATTAATATCCACAAATCAATCAGTGTAATATACCACATTAACAAATTGAAAAATAAAAACCATATGATTATCTCAATAGATGCAGAAAAAGCCTTTGACAAAATTTAACTTCCATTTATGATAAAAACTCTCCAGAAAGCATGAATAGAAGGAACATACCTCAACATAATAAAAGCTATATATGACAAACCCACAGCAAACATTACCCTCAATGGTGAAAAATTGAAAGCATTTAGAAAGATGATAACAATAACCCTGTGATCGAGACAGCAAAAGAGACACTGATGTATAGAACAGTCTTATGGACTCTGTGGGAGAGGGAGAGGGTGGGAAGATTCAATGCCATTGGGAGAATGGCATTGAAACATGTAAAATATCATGTATGAAACGAGATGCCAGTCCAGGTTCGATGCACAATACTGGATGCTTGGGGCTAGTGCACTGGGACGACCCAGAGGGATGGTATGGGGAGGGAGGAGGGAGGAGGGCTCAGGATGGGGAACACATGCATACCTGTGGTGGATTCATTTAGATATTTGGCAAAACTAATACAATTATGTAAAGTTTAAAAATAAAATAATAAAAAAAAAAATGAAAGCATTTCTCCAAAAGTCAGGAACAAGACAAGGGTGCCCACTCTCACCACAACTATTCAACATAGTTTTGGAAGTTTTGACCACAGCAATCAGAGCAGAAAAAGAAATAAAAGGAATCCAGATTGGAAAAGAAGAAGTAAAACTCTCACTGTTTGCAGATGACATGATCCTCTACATAGAAAACCCTAAAGACTCTACCAGAAAATTACTAGAGCTAATCAATGAATGTAGTAAAGTTGCTGGATATAAAATTAACACACAGAAAACCTGTGCATTCCTATACACTAACAATGAGAAAACAGAGAAATTAAGGAAACAATTCCATTCACCATTGCAATGAAAAGAATATAATACTTAAGAATATATCGACCTAAAGAAACAAAAGACATATATAGAAAACTATAAAACACTGATGAAAGAAATCAAAGAGGACACAAATAGATGGAGAAATATGCCATGTTCATGGATTGGAAGAATCAATATAGTGAAAATGAGTATACTACCCAAAGCAATCTATAGATTCAATGCAATCCCTATCAAGCTACCAATGGTATTTTTCATAGAACTAGAACAAATAATTTCACAATTTGTATGGAAATACAAAAAATCTCGAATAGCCAAAGCAATCTTGAGAAAGAAGAATGGAACAGGAGGAATCAACCTACCTGACTTCAGGCTCTACTACTACAGTCATCATGACAGTATGGTACTGGCACTAAGACAGCAATATAGATCAATGGAACAAAATAGAAAGTCCAGCGATAAATCTATGCACTTATGGACACCTGATCTTTGACAAAGGAGGCAAGAATATACGATGGAGAAAAGACCATCTCTTTAACAAGTGGTGCTGGGAAAACTGGTCAACCACTTGTAAATGAATGAAACTAGAACACTTTCTAACACCATACACCAAAATAAACTCAAAATGGATTAAAGATCTAAACATAAGACCAGAAACTATAAAACTCCTAGAGGAAAACATAGGCAAAACACTCTCAGACATAAATCATAGCAGGATCCTCTATGACCCACCTCCCAGAGTAAAGGAAATAAAAGCAAAAATACACAAATGGGACCTAATTAAACTTAAAAGCTTTTGCACAATGAGGGAAACTATAAGCAAAGTGAAAAGACAGCCTTCAGAATGGGAGAAAACAATAGCAAACAAAGCAACTGACAAAAATTAATCTCAAAAATATACAGTTATTTTTATAATATAAATATACAATATAAAAATATACAATTCCTAAAGCTTGATTCCAGGAAAATAAATGACCCAATCAAAATATGGGCCAAAGAACTAAATAGACATTTCTCCAAAGAAGACATACAGATGGCTAACAAACACATGAGAAGATGCTCAACATCACTCATTATCAGAGAAATGCAAATAAAAACCACAATGAGGTACCACAGGTCAGAATGGCTGCTATCCAAAAATCTATGAACAATAAATGCCGGAGAGCGTGTGGAGAAAAAGGAACCCTCTTACACTGTTGGTGGGAATGCAAACTAGTACAGCCACTATGGAGAACAGTGTGGAGATTCCTTGAAAAACTGGGAATAGAACTGCCATATGACCCAGCAATCCCACTGCTGGGCATACACACCGAGGAAACCGGAATTGAAAGAGACACGTGTACCCCAATGTTCATCACAGCACTGTTTATAATAGCCAGGACATGGAAGCAACCTAGATGCCCATCAGCAGATGAATGGATAAGAAAGCTGTGGTACATATACACAATGGAGTATTACTCAGCCATTAAAAAGAATACATTTGAATCAGTTCTAATGCGATGGATGAAACTGGAGCCTATTATACAGAGTGAAGTAAGCCAGAAAGAAAAACACCAATACAGTATACTAACGCATATATATGGAATTTAGAAAGATGGTAACGATAACCCTATGTGTGAGACAGCAAAACAGACACAGATGTATAGAACAGTCTTTTGGATTCTGTGGGAGAAGGTGAGGGTGGGATGATCTGAGAGAATAGCATTGAAACATGTATATTATCATACATGAAACAGATCACCAGTCCAGGTTCGATGCATGAGACAGGGTGCTCAGGCCTGGTGCAGTGGGATGACCCAGAGGGATGGGATGGAGAGGGAGGTGGGAGGGGGGTTCAGGATGGAGAACACATGTAAACCCATGGCTAATTCATATCAATGTATGGCAAAAACCACTACAATATTGTAAAGTAATTAGCCTCCAACTAAAATAAATTAAAAAAATAAAAATTAAAAAAAAAAGAAAAAAATGGAATAGAATAGAGAGCCTAGAAATAAACTCACAGACTTCTGGCCAATTTGGGACAAGGCAGGCAAGAATATACATGGTGGAAAGACAGTATCTTCAAGTGGTGCTGGGAAAGATGGACAGCTACATGTAGCAGAATGGAATTAGAACATGCTCTAATACCATATACAAAAAATAAGCACAGAATGAATTAAAGACCTAAATTTAAGACCAGAAACCATAAAACCTTTAGAGAAAAACACAGGCAAAACACTATTTGACATAAATCGTAGCAATATGTTTTTGTATCTGATTCCTAAAGCTTCAGGATAATTTCCTAAAGGAAATAAAAGCAAAAATAAACAAATGGGACCTTCAGTTCAGTTCAGTTCAGTTGCTCAGTTATGTCGAACTCTTTGTGACCCCATGAACCACAGCATGCCAGGCCTCCCTATCCAACACCAACTCCTGGAGTTCACTCAAACTCATGTCCATCGAGTCGGTGATGCCATCCAGCCATCTCATCCTCCGTCATCCCCTTCTCCTCCTGCCCCCAATCCCTCCCAGCATCAGGGTCTTTTCCAATGAGTCAACTTTTTGCATGAGGTGGCCAAAGTACTGGAGTTTCAGCTTTAGCATCATTCCTTCCAAAGAACACCCAGGGCTGATCTCCTTTAGAATGGACTGGTTGGATCTCCTTGCAGTCCAAGGCCTAATTAAACTTAAAAACTTTTGTACAGCAAAGGAAATTATTGATAAAATGAAAAGACAACCTACCAAAAGGGAGAAACTATTTGCAAATTAAGTGACCAATAAAGGGTTTATAGCCAAAATATATAAATAGCTCATACAACACATCATAAAAAAAATCTCAAGATGTAAAATGGGCAGAAGACCTGAATAGACATTTTTTTTTTAAAAGAAGAAATGCAGATAGCTAACAAGCACATGATGATTAACGTCACTAATCATCAAGGAAAAGCAAATCAAAAGCATAATGAGTTATCACTTCACACCTGTCAAAATGGCTGGCATCTAAAAGAACACAATGGTGGTGAGGATGTGGAGAAAAGGGAACCCTCATGCATTATTGGTGGGAATGTAAATTGGTGCAGCTACTGTGAAAAAGAGTATAGATGTTCCTCAACAAACTAAAAATAGAACTACCATATGACCCACCAGCTCCACTCCTGGGTATATATTTGAAAACTATCATTTGAAAAGATACATCCACCCCAATGTTCATCAGTTCAGTTCAGTTGCTCAGTCGTGTCTGACTCTGTGACCCCATGGACTGCAGCATGCTAGGCCTCCCTGTCTATCACCACCTCCCAGAGTTTACTCAAACTCATGTCCATTGAGTCGGTGATGCCAGCCAAACATTTCATCCTCTGTCATCCCCTTCTCCTCCTGCCTTCAGTCTTTCCCAGCATTAGGGTCTTTTCAAATGAGTTGGTTCTTTGCATCAGGTGGCCAAAGTATTGGAGTTTCAACTTCAGCATCAGTCATATTCAGCATCAGTGAACATTCAGGACTGATTTCCTTTAGGATGGACTGGCTGGATCTCCCTGCAGTCCATGGGATTCTCAAGAATCTTCTCCTGTTGGGGGCCAGAGTGAGGTACTCCGCCCATGGCAAAGGTCATGAGGAAGGAGGCTCGACATACGCAAAGGCGGGATCGAGCCTCAGGAGTCCCCCTGGAAATCCTCGAGCGTCTACCCCCATAACCAGAGCCTGCCTACTTTACTACTTTGTGCTCTTACCTACACCTCTGACTTTACGGGGGGCTGTCCCCCACCACCTCTTTCAGAGAAGGAGTTAACCTAGAGCTCCAGTCAATAAAAACTCTTGGGTGTGACAAGAGTGTTTTAACCTACAAACTCCTCTGAAGGTTCTCTAGCCTGTCTGACAGGCTCATCGGGCCACATGTGATTGCTCACAGCCTCCCAACCGTGAGAGGCACAAGATGCTTTAAACCCTCTAAAAACAGGTTCTTTAGAGAAGTTAGAAAACTATAAGTATAGTGGGCTAATTAGAAATTGTGTTGGTGAAGGGTTTTTCATTTGTTGAGCCAATGTTTGTTGCTAAGTCTCCATATCCCCTGCCCTTACACACATTAATGAATATATAGAAGGAATAAGTATTAACCTTTGATACTAATCACGTTAGACCTTAGGCTAAGTAAATTCTTTCCTTAACTAAAACCCACTACACCCTCACCCTGTAGGAATGTAACTTTATTTGGGTGGCATCTGTTTTGAGAATAATCAGCCCTGGAGAAATAAGTGTCCTGATTGACTGACCGCTGTCACAAGGAGAGGGTCGTAAATTGTCAGCAGGCCCCCCTGGTCAGAAGATGATGTAACACCCCTAAGACCTCTGTATACATTTGTGTGAAGCACCTGACTTTAATAAAGGTCAGGACTGCTGTCCCCACGTGACTTTTGTATAACATCTCAGTGTATAAAAACAGACTCTGGAAAATAAAGAATTGGGATCAGTTTCTCGAAATACTGGTCTCCCCATGTCGCTCTCTCTCCCACTCTGGCTGAGTCTCCATCTGGAGCGCGGAACCCACCATGCTTACTAATTATGCCTGGGCTTCTAAGATCCGACTGGGGAGGCCTCAGTGTCTCCTCTCCTTCGGGAGAACAGAAGGACGCCTGTGGCCTACGTAAGTGGTGCAAACTTCTTGTCTTGAAGTTTTATTGGTCTCCCGCGTAAACCAAGCCACTCAGCCTCTTTTCTCCACTGAATTTTCCTACTGAGCTATCCTTATTCTATTACTCTTTATATCTTTAATTAATATCTAATTGAAGCTATTGTATCCTGATCCTCGCCTATGCCGTCTCTCCTTCGAATACCCTGGATCAGCTGGGGCTGGTCCCCGGCATTCTCCAACACCACAGTTCAAAAGCATCAATTCTTTGGTGCTCAGCTTTCTTTATAGTCCAACTCTCATGTCTGTATATGACTACTGGACAAAAAACATAGCTTTGACTAGACGGACCTTTGTTGGCAAAGTAATGTCTCTGCTTTTTAATATTTTGTCTAGGTTGGTCATAACTTTTTTTTCCAAGGAATAAGCATCTTTTAATTTCACGGATGCAGTCACCATCTGCAGTGATTTTGAAGCCCCCCAAAAATAAAGTCTGACACTGTGTTTCCAATGTTTCCCCATCTATTTGCCATGAAGTGATGGGACTGGATGCCATGATCTTAGTTTTCTGAACGTTGAGTTTTAAGCCAACATTTTCACTCTCCTCTTTCACTTTCATCAAGAGGCTCTTTAGTTCTTCTTCACTTTCTGCCATAAGGGTGGTGTCATTGCACATCTGAGGTTATTGATGTTTCTCTCAGCAATCTTGATTCCAGCTTGTGCTTCATCCAGTCCAGCATTTTCATGAGGTACTCTGCATGTAAGTTAAATAAGCAGGGTGAGAATATACAGCCTTGACGTACTCCTTTCCGTGTTTGGAACCAGTCTGTTGTTCCATGTCTGGTTCTAACTGTTGCTTCCTGACCTGCATACAGATTTCTCAAGAGGCCGGTCAGGTGGTCTGGTATTCCTATCTCTTGAAGAAGTTTCCAGTTTGTTGTGATCTACACAGTCAAAGGCTTTGGCATAGTCAATAAAGCAGAAGTTTTTCTGGACCTCTCTTGCTTTTTCAATGATCCAGCAGATGTTGGCAATTTGATCTTTGGTTCCTCTGCCTTTGCTAAATCCAGCTTGAACATCTGAAAGTTCACAGTTCACATACTGTTGAAGCCTGGCTTGGACAAGTTAGAGCATTACTTTGCTAGCGTGTGAGAAGAGTGCAATTGTGCAGTAGTTTGAGCATTCTTTGGCATTGCTATTCTTTGGGATTGGAATGAAAACTCACCTTTTGCAGCCCTGAGGCCACTGCTGAGTTTCCCTAATTTGCTAAATCTAAAAAAATACAACTAGTGAACATAAAGAAGCGACTCACAGATATAGAGAACAAATCATTGGGTACAGTTGGGAGAGTGAAGAGGGGAGAGGCATAATAGGGTAGGAGATTAAGAGGTAAAAACTATTATGTGTAAAATAATCTATAAGAATAGATTGCACAACATAGGACATATAGCCAATATTTGATAAATATAAATGAGTATAAATTTTAAAATGTGAATTACTATATTGTATACCTGTAACTAAAGTGGTTTGCCAACCACTTCAGTATTCTTGCCTTGATAACCCCATGAACAGTAAGCAACCTAGATGTCCATCGGCAGATGAATGGATAATAAAGCTATGGTACATATACACAATGGAGTATTACTCAGCCATTAAAAAGAATACATTTGAATCAGTTCTAATGAGGTGGATGAAAATGGAGCCTATTATACAGAGTGAAGTAGTATACTAACACACATATATGGAATTTAGAAAGATGGTAACAATAACCCAGTGTACGAGACAGCAAAAGAGACACTGATGTATAGAACAGTCTTATGGACTCTGTTGGAGAGGGAGAGGGTGGGAAGATTTGGGAGAATGGCATTGAAACATGTATAATATCATGTATGAAACGAATTGCCAGTCCAGGTTCGATGCACGATACTGGATGCTTGGGGCTGGTGCACTGGGATGACCCAGAGGGATGGTATGGGGAGGGAGGAGGGAGGAGGGTTCAGGATGGGGAACACAGGTATACCTGTGGAGGATTCATTTAGATATTTGGCAAAACTAATACAATTTTGTAAAGTTTAAAAAAATAAATAAATAAAATTTAAAATGAAAAACTGAAAAGAAAAATAAAGAACAACAACAAAAAATGTTAAACCTAGATATCAGGCTTTTAAAACTTCAGTTATTCAAATTGCAGTTATAATTTACTTTCAGATCTATCAATAAGAATTAGAATATTTAGTACAGCTTGAGTTTGAGGTTCTTTGCTTAGTAATTATATAACACTGTCTTTTTACAGGCCATTTAAAAAGTTCATCTTCATTTCCCAGCCCTCTTATCCTATTAACTGGAAGCAGCCAAGACTAAAGCAGTTCTTTAACTGAATAAACTCTCTTAATCTGTAGTTTGAAAAAAAAAAAAAAAAAAGGCAAAATAATAGGATACTGAAAGAGAAACTCCCCAGGTCAGTAGGTGCCCAATATGCTACTGGAGATCAGTGGAGAAATAACTCCAGAAAGAATGAAGGGATGGAGCCAAAGCAAAAACAATACCCAGCTGTGGATGTGACTGGTGGTAGAAGCAAGGTCCGATGCTGTAAAGAGCAATATTGCATAGGAACCTGGAATGTCAGGTCCATGAATCAAGGCAAATTGGAAGTGGTCAAACAAGAGATGGCAAGAGTGAATGTTGACATTCTAGGAATCAGCAAACTGAAATGGACTAGAATGTAATTTAACTCAGATGACCATTATATCTACTACTGTGGGCAGGAATCCCTCAGAAGAAATGGAGTAGCCATCATGGTCAACAAAAGAGTCCGAAATGCAGTACTTGGATGCAATCTCAAAAACTACAGAATGATCTCTGTTTGTTTCCAAGGCAAACCATTCAATATCACAGTAATCCAAGTCTATGCCCCAACCAGTAATGCTGAAGAAGCTGAAGTTGAACGGTTCTATGAAGACCTACAAGACCTTTTAGAACTAACACCCAAAAAAGATGTCCTTTTCATTATAGGAGACTGGAATGCAAAAGTAGGAAGTCAAGAAACACCTGGAGTAACAGGAAAATTTGGCCTTGGAATACAGAATGAAGCAGGGCAAAGACTAATAGAGTTTTGCCAAGAAAATGCACTGGTCTTAACAAACACCCTCTTCCAACAACACAAGAGAAGACTCTATACATGGACATCACCAGATGGTCAACACCGAAATCAGATTGATTGTATTCTTTGCAGCCAAAGATGGAGAAGCTCTATACAGTCAGCAAAACCAAGACCAGGAGCTGACTGTGGCTCAGACCATGAACTCTTTATTGCCAAATTCAGACTTAAATTGAAGAAAGTAGGGAAAACCACTAGACCATTCAGGTATGACCTAAATCAAATCGCTTATGATTATACAGTGGGAGTGAGAAATAGATTTGAGGGCCTAGATCTGATAGATAGAGTGCCTGATGAACTATGGAATGAGGTTAGTGACACTGTACAGGAGACAGGGATCAAGACCATCCCCATGGAAAAGAAATGCAAAAAAGCAAAACGGCTGTCTGGGGAGGCCTTACAAATAGCTGTGAAAAGAAGAGAAGTGAAAAGCAAAGGAGAAAAGGAAAGATATAAACATCTGAATGCAGAGTTCCAAAGAATAGCAAAAAGAGATAAGAAAGCCTTCTTCAGTGATCAATGCAAAGAAATAGAGGAAAACAACACAATGGGAAAGACTAGAGATCTCTTCAAGAAAATCAGAGATACCAAAGGAATATTTCATGCAAAGATGGGCTCTATAAAGGACAGAAATGGTATGGACCTAACAGAAGCAGAAGATATTAAGAAGAGATGGCAAGAATACACAGAAGAACTGTACAAAAAAGATCTTCATGACCCAGATAATCACGACGGTGTGATCACTGACCTAGAGCCAGACATCCTGGAATGTGAAGTCAAGTGGGCCTTAGGAAGCATCACTATGAACAAAGCTAGTGGAGGTGATGGAATTCCAGTTGAGCTATTCCAAATCCTGAAAGGTGATGCTGTGAAAGTGCTGCACTCAATATGCCAGCAAATTTGGAAAACTCAGCAGTGGCCACAGGACTGGAAAAGGTCAGTTTTCATTCCAATCCCAAAGAAAGGCAATGCCAAAGAATGCTCAAACTACTGCACAATTGCACTCATCTCACACGCTAGTAAAGTAATGCTCAAAATTCTCCAAGCCAGGCTTCAGCAATATGTGAACTGTGAACTTCCTGATGTTCAAGCTGGTTTTAGAAAAGGCATTGGAACCAGAGATCAAATTGCCAACATCTGCTGGATCATGGAAAAAGCAAGAGAGTTCCAGAAAAGCATCTATTTCTGCTTTATTGGCTATTCCAAAGGCTTTGACTGTGTGGATCACAATAAACTGTGGAAAATTCTGAAAGAGATGGGAATACCAGACCACCTGATCTGCAGCTTGAGAAATTTGTATGCAGGTTAGGAAGCAACAGTTAGAACTGGACATGGAACAACAGACTGGTTCCAAATAGGAAAAGGAGTACGTCAAGGCTGTATATTGTCACCCTGCTTATTTAACTTATATGCAGAGTACATCATGAGAAACACTGGACTGGAAGAAACACAAGCTGGAATCAAGATTGCCGGGAGAAATATCAATAACCTCAGATATGCAGATGACACCACCCTTATGGCAGAAAGTGAAGAGGAACTAAAAAGCCTCTTGATGAAAGTGAAAGAGGAGAGTGAAAAAGTTGGCTTAAAGCTCAACATTCAGAAAACGAAGATCATGGCATCCGGTCCCATCACTTCATGGGAGATAGATGGGGAAACAGTGGAAATAGTGTCAGACTTTATTTTTCTGGGCTCCAAAATCACTGCAGATGGTGACTGCAGCCATGAAATTAAAAGACGCTTACTCCTTGAAAGGAAAGTTATGACCAATCTAGATAGCATATTCAAAAGCAGAGACATTACTTTGCCAACAAAGGTCTGTCTAGTCAAGGCTATGGTTTTTCCTGTGGTCCTGTATGGATGTGAGAGTTGGACTGTGAAGAAGGCTGAGCACCAAAGAATTGATACTTTTGAACTATGGTGTTGGAGAAGACTCTTGAGAGTCCCTTGGACTGCAAGGAGATCCAACCAGTCCATTCTGAAGGAGATCAGCCCTGGGATGTCTTTGGAAGGAATGATGCTGAAGCTGAAACTCCAGTACTTTGATCACCTCATGTGAAGAGTTGGAAAAGACTCTGATGCTGGGAGGGATTGGGGGCAAGAGGAGAAGGGGACGACAGAGGATGAGATGGCTGGATGGCATCACTGACTCGATGGATGCGAGTCTCAGTGAACTCCGGGTGTTGGTGATGGACAGGGAGGCCTGGCGTGCTGGGATTCATGGGGTTGCAAAGAGTTGGACATGACTGAGCGACTGTTCTGATCTGATCTGATACCTGTAACTTGCATAATTTTACATCAACTATACTTCAATTAAAAAAAAAACAAATGTGAGTGGGGGGTGGGTGAAATGGTTGAAGGAAGTCAAAAGCAACAGATTTCCATTTATAAAATAAGTCATGGGATGTAATGTATAGCATGGTGATTGTAGTTAATAAATTTGTATCGCAAAAAAATATTGCATATTTGAAAGTTGCTAAGAGAGTAAATCTTAAATGACCTCATCACAAGAGAAAAAAGTTTGACAGATTAGCACTTAGGGAAGCCAATTTTATGAATATATCTTTGTTCTTTCTCATGATGCTCATATCATCCATTTTAAACGTGGAATTTTCATGTCTTGGTGGAAACATTTGGAGAACAGTTAACACTCAGCCTTAAGGGTGTGATTTATATATAAAAATGATCATGATTCTTTCATTGGACTACATTTTTGTTGTTGATTTAGAGGGGAGCTATGAGTAGGAGAGCAAACGTGAATGGTACTTCTGTTCATTTTAGAGAAATCTGTGCATGATGGATACTGCTTGATAATACCATGTTAGAAAAAGCAGGCTTAGTAACCTTGAATATGTTGACCACCCATATTATCCTCCTTATTTCAAAAGGATAACCATTCTGCTTCTACTCTTGACCCATCTCCTCTTCAGTTAGACCTTCAGTATCCACTCCTTTCATAGCTGCAGGCCTTCCTCTCCCTCCAACTTAAGGTATTCTTTCTTTCAAGGTCTTCATCATTCAGGATCCCGAAAAAGTAGCCTACATTCCTTGACATGTTCAACCTCTTCCTATTTTCATTTGTGTCTTAACTCATAATCTTGTTTCTTTCCGCCACTGTATTATAATTGTTCTGACAGATGTAGTGATACAGGCCCTTTGCTAGCCACAAAGGAAAATATTTGCTTTATTTGCCTCAATCTTTTAATGTGTTCTATCTGCTATTTTCACCAATTTTGACTCAACTGGGCCCTTTCCTTGAGGACTTTTGTTTCTCATTTGGCTTCTGTGACATTCCTAACCTGGGTTTCTACTTCTCTGGTTACTCCTTTTCAGTCTTCAGTTCTTTCCTGATTTAAATGAAAAAATATTGACTTTTCAGGGGTTAGCCCACTGCTTAATCCTTTTGGTTTAATCTTTCCACCTCCTCATTCCACCTGGGAAATCAAACCTTATGGCTTTAACTACCACCTGCAGTTGTTGGCTTGTAGGTCTGTTATCTCTGTCTCCAGGGCTTTGTTAACTATTTCCAAGCCTCCACTAAATATCTTTACCAGGGGGCCCCATACTTATCTGAAGCTCAATATTTCTAGAACTGAATTTATTACTTTATCATTTAGGTTTCAGTTAGGGAAAAAAAAAACAGTCTAGGTATTTCAAATAGGAAATTTAATATTGGGAATTGCTTATACCAGTGATGAAGGAGATGAGAAACTAAAATTGGGATGATAAGATAAGCAGATTAGCAACAGCAGAAAGCCACTATCAAGAGGGGTAACAGGATGAGGTGGAGTTTCCAAAATCCAGAAGGCAAGGCCACCCAGCTAGAGCTAGAGTTGTAGCTCAGGCTAGAACTATGGCCACTAGGGAAGCTGGAACCAGACAGAGCTTGTCTAATAGGAAGTGAAATCTCGGAAAAGATTCCAGTCACCAAGAGAAATGCTGCCTGAAGCAAAGTGAGAGACTAAGAAATACCCTAGCTTCTCCCTACAGTCACTTCCAGTCTTCCAACAGCACCTGTCTTAACTTGCTTGGACACCAGGGACCCTGGATAATGTAGTTCTTTGTGATGGTATGGCATAATCACTGGTTTACCCACCTCCCCAATCAATTCCTCTTCCTGCTTTCCCCATTTAATAATTAATGTTTTTACATACCTAGTTGGTTAAGCTAAGACTCTTGTATTCACCATTTACTATCATTGTTCTATACATCAAATCTGCTACTAGATTCTAATGAGTCCACATCAGAAACATCTCTTGAATTTCTCCCTACCTCTTCACTTAAGCCTGTTTGATCCTCTTTGTCTCTCTTCTAAACTTTCCCATTTTTATCCTAAATATTCTTGCCCCAACTTCACTCAACTTTTCATTTATTTTTGTATTAATACATTTATTCTGCTAGCCTCTCAAATGCTATCCTATCCTTGTATAATAAAATATTTAAAATTTTCACATGGAATATAGTGTCTTTTTAATTTTCTTATGTATTTTGTGGGGATTAAGAATGGACTCAGATGATAGTTACTGTAAAATTTTCAAGGGTTCTTTTATGGTAAACTTGGATAAGCTTGTCATGTTTGTTGATACCCCTGAATCATGAAGGCAGAGACATAAGGGCAAATCTGGCTTTGAAAGTAGATGCTTAATGTAGTTCTGATTAAGCAGTAAAACAGTATGAAAAGTGTGTAAAAGATAATAGATTCTCATATTAATCTATGGTGAATCATTAAAGCAAACTGCCATGGATCACCTCCCCCAGCATTGGAACGCATTGCTAATCTAAACACTGCTGAACTAAACACAAGTCTCAGAATCCCTCCCAGCAAACCTCTTCCAAGGAAACACTACCAATAGATTGGAGTTGACAGAGGAGTCATAACCTTTCAGAGGTATATTATTTTTGATTTCCAGGTCAACTTAAAGCCTTAGATGGTGGCACCTGTTGTCTCTCAGAAATACCCTCTGGAGTATTCCATGTCCTGTTTTTCAAACCTTCCCATGAAAGTACCCTTAAAGACAGAGAAAAGTGAATTTACAATTCCAGGATTCTAACATGGAGCCGACTTATTTAAAATTTGAAGTGTTTCAGCATCCTGATTTAAATATACAAATTATTTATGCAACATAAAAATTTTAATATAAAACATCATACAAATTTTGCATTCTACTCAGTAAAATGTTTATATATAAAACCACTCCCCCAGCCTTTAGCATCCCCCAACAAACCTGGAGTGAAATCATGTTCCAAGATGTTTTATGCTTATTGGGTCCTGTGGCTTCATATACTCCTTGGCACATAGTCACTTATACTTGAAGAAATGCATATCCCCCTTTAAGTAACTCAGCAGTGGCCCCTTTTTGGTGTTCTGAAGTTCTCTAGTGTCTTAACCAGCTCGCTCCTCCATGGGTTTTATAACCTTAGCTTCCATGGCAGCATGCTGTCTGGGTGCACATCCAACTCTAATTCTTTACTATCGGTTCCCTTTCTCCCTCCTACTTTATTTATCAATATAACATTTGACCACAACCCTTCCTCCCTATGTCTGTTTTGGAGAAGAGAGGTTATCAGATTTTTTTCTGTAAAGGGCCAGAGATTTAATATTTTAGATTTTACAAGCCACATGTCTCAGTCACAACTATTCAATCCTATGCTCCTGTAGCACAAATCAAGCCTTAAGACAATATATAAACAAATGGCTATGGCTATAGTGCAATAAAATTTTATGTACAAATACATATGAATTTCAGTTTTCACATGTCCTGATATATTACTCTTCCTCTGATTTTTTTCCACCCATTTAAAAAATGTAAAATTGTTAGCTCACCAGTTATATAAAAATAAGTGGGAGACTGGATTTAGCCGTAGGCTGGGTTTGTTGACCCTTGTTGGTCCAGGACTATCCTGAATCCTTGATACAGAAGATAACTTGTTGGCTCGTGGACTCCCTTTGCAAACTCT
This sequence comes from Bos mutus, assembly GCF_027580195.1. Lineage (NCBI taxonomy): Eukaryota > Metazoa > Chordata > Mammalia > Artiodactyla > Bovidae > Bos > Bos mutus. Next base: position 25,479,028 of record NC_091630.1, on the reverse strand, counting down.
TTGAGAGGCTGCCTCTAACTCTGCCTCAGCTCTTCACACTCTGCCTCTGGAGGCATCCAATAAATGCATTGAATGCATATGCCATTTTAAAACCACCCCGTGTATGGCAATAAGTACAGAATTGATATTTCCACTCTTGATATCTCACTCCAATTCCAGTTTTATTTCTTACTGGCCATAGACTCTTAGTATATTTCTGGCCCAAACCTGAAGTGAAATAGTAAAAACTCAAAAAGCAAAATTATTTGTTCTAAGTTCTCTCCTTTATAACTTCATTGTGGCAACTATCTTGTAGCATAGCGGAGCCCTTGTGTTCTGTTTAGAGAATCATATCTATACTTTATCTTCTGTCCCTTCAACATCAAGACCTCCCCATCTTTTTTCTGTAACAGGTGTCAGTGGTGTACTCTTTGTTCTTATAAAAGTGGACTCATTTTAGACACAGCAAAAGACACTTTTCAAAATGATTATTTGATTACACATGTAACCAAATAATCATGTATACTTATAGGGTCTATAATTGTATTAATTTTGCCAAATATCAAAATGAATCCACTACAGGTATACATGTCTTCCCCATCCTGAACCCTCCTCCTTCCTCCCTCCCCTACCATCCCTCTGGGTCATCCCAGTGCACTAGCCCCAAGCATCCAGTATCGTGCATCGAACCTGGATTGGCAACTCATTTCTTACATGATATTTTACATGTTTCAATGCCATTCTCCCAAATCTTTCCACCCTCTCCCTCTCCCACAGAGTCCATAAGACTATTCTATACATCAGTGTCTCTTTGCTGTCTCGTACACTGGGTTATTGTTACCATCTTTCTAAATTCCATATATATGCGTTAGTATACTGTATTGGTGTTTTTCCTTCTGGCTTACTTCACTCTGTATAATAGGCTCCAGTTTCATCCACCTCATTAGAAATGATTCAAATGTATTCACCCTCTTACACTGTTGGTGGGAATGCAAACTAGTACAGCCACTATGGAGAACAGTGTGGAGATTCCTTAAAAAACTGGAAATAGAACTGCCTTATGATCTAGCAATCCCACTGCTGGGCATACACACTGAGGAAACCAGAAGGGAAAGAGACACGTGTACCCCACTGTTCATCACAGCACTGTTTATAATAGCCAGGACATGGAAGCAACCTAGATGCTCAGTGGTTTTTAGACTGTGTCATCCTGTGCTCTTCTACTATGGACAACAGAACAGATTATGTGATAATGGCAGAAGTGTCAAGGAAGATCTCTCTCAAGAGGTGGACTCTGGCATGAAGCCTGGACCCTGGGTGTATGCCCATCTGGGAAAGAAGTAGCCCAGACACTGGAAACAACCAGTGTCTTGAGGTGCAAAGGTCTTGACGTGCGAAAGGGTCAGCATGATCAAAGTATAGAGCAAAGGGAGAAGTTGCTAGAGGGTATTCAGGAGGAACATGGGATAAAAGAACAGAATATGTCCCCTAGGTTTCTTGCCCTATGCAACAGGATATATAGAGAAGTAAGGAAAACTGGAGCATAAATAAATCCATTTTTCACATAGTGTGAAATGCTTGCTAAATAGCTAAATGGAGATACCACATAGGCAGCTGGATATAAATATGGAGTTTAGGGAAAAGGTCAGGGCTAGAGATATAATTGTGAGCTGTATCAGTGTACAGATGGCACTTGGCACCAAGGAACTTTGTGGGCTGATGCAGAGAATGAATGGACAAAGAGGAGCAAAGAAACATAGACTTACTCAACCTTCAGACACCAACCAAAAAAGGAAGTACCAGTAAAGAGACAGTGAGAAAGTGTCCAGGGAGGAAAACCAGGATCTGTCACTAAGAGAGACCACAAGAGCTGGGATTCAAGGCTTACATTGTTCCTTTCCCCTTCATTTTAGGAAAAGTCACCAGAAGAAGTGAAGGACAATTAGGAAAATTTTGTAATAATCAAGGAGTTTGATCTTTTCCATTTTTTTCCCCCTCATTTTATACTCCAGAAGTGAAACTTACCAATAATTTTATTTCTCCTTGAAAACAGTATTGATATAGAATGAACTCAAGCAAATTCTTAAAAACTATAGAAATTCTTTACATAAATGTGATAATGATACTTAATTTCAGGTTACCATATTTTATGATACCAATTTCATCTACATTTATGATGAAATAATTATTTCAATGACCCAACTAAGAATTTTCTAATTTCTTTAAAATTTAATGAAATATATCAAGTGAATAGCAGGAAACAGACTTCTGAGAATTATAGGTCCTTAGGCTTGTAATTTTCAACAGTGAGGATTTTTTAAACTTGTAATTATTGAGCCACTTTTGTAACAGCTTTCTGACCATACATGTCTGAACAGAGTTAGGTATTGCACACACATACATAATCATGGTACTTGACTGGAAAACAAGACAAGTGTTATAGTACATTTTTCAGTGTTCATTGTATAAAATAGGATGGCTAAAGTTTTAAGTACTTCTATTACATTTGTAAATTAAAGTAAATATGTTTCTAATTTTTTTGTTGTTTTTCTTTTTCTTTTCTAATCTTTTTTTCCCATCACGCATGCTTCTCCTAAGTTTAGTCTTTCCTACATATTACTACTATCTGGAAAAACTAAACGTGATAGAGAACCTAGTGCTTACTTATATCCAGTTCTCTCCTTTCTGACCTTCAAGGAATATTCTATTTCTCAATCCTCTTAGTTAGGTGGGGTCTTGTGATTGACTTTAATCAATAAAATTTGGCTGGAAACTATATGTGTCATTTCAGGGCTGGGGCCCTTAAAAGCAGATATATGCTCTTCATGATTTCTTTTCTTCTTTGGCTGTGACTAAAAAGGCAGAATCACAAGATGAAATAAGCCTGGATTTCTGAGTCAGTGCACAGAAAACAGTTGCCTTGGGTAGTTGGTCAACCTAATTCTGCTTTTGCACAAGCAAGGAATAAACCTTTATTGTATTAATCCATTGAGATTCTGAAGTCATCAGTTACCTTATGTGGTCTGGCATTACTCTGTATAATGCAGTGTTTCAGGGTTCAGTTCATTTCAGTCACTCAGTTGTGTCCGACTCTGCGACCCCATGAACTGCAGCATACCAGGCCTCCTTGTCCATCACCAACTCCTGGGATTTACTCAAACTCATGTCCATTGAGTCAGTGATGCCATCTGACCATCTCATCTTCTGTCATTCCCTTCTCCTCCCACCTTCAATCTTTCCCAGCAACAGGGTCTTTTCCAATGAGTTAGTTCTTTGCATCAGGTGGCCAAAGTATTTGAGTTTCAGCTTCAGCATCAGTCCTTCCAATGAATATTCAGGACTGATTTCCTTTAGGATCGAATGGTTGGATCTTTTCGCAGTCCAAGGGACTCTCAAGGGTCTTCTCCAACACCACAGTTCAAAAGCATCAATTCTTTGGTTTCAGAGTAATGTTTCACTTTTTATTAGGATCAAGAAACTCTTACTTATTAGTTGAAACCTAAACAGTAGATCGGAGAAGGCGATGGCACCCCACTCCAGTACTCTTGCCTGGAAAATCCCATGGACGGAGGAGCCTGGTGGGCTGCAGTCCATGGGGTCACTAGGAGTCGGACACGACTGAGCGACTTTATTTTCACTTTCACTTTCATGCATTGGTGAAGGAAATGGCAACCCACTCCAGTGTTCTTGCCTGGAGAATCCCAGGGATGGGGGAGCCTGGTGGGCTGCCGTCTATGGGGTCGCACAGAGTCGGACACAACTGAAGTGACTTAGCAGCAGCAAACAGTAGATACACAAAAGCACAAAAATCAAAGGATATTTAACCAAAATAATCAGCTTGTGCACATTTAGAATTAGAACAATAACATCTACTTTTAGTGAATTGTCTCATTTTGATGTAAGAGATTGACATTCTGATAATCATGGTGCAATAATTTGTTGTCATACTTTCTCAAAGGCTCATAAAATATTCTTAGATATTCAAGGCAACACATGATTGCCATAGTTTGTCTCCACACACCTACCCTATGCAACAAGTGTAAGCAGCCTATAAAACACCAATAGTGGGGGTTGATCAAGAGTTTCAGTCCTCCTCCTTCCACAGACACACTGAATGTACAGCTACAGAGTAAAACCTCTAAAAGAGACCCATAAACTAGAGGAATGACTCCTCCACATCGGGCAAATGAGAAAATACCCACTGTGAAATGGATAGGAAAGGCTAAGACATACGTTTACCATAAACCCTACTCCCAGGACAGCACCATACAATTGAGAGGGTGCTTCAAACTCCCAGCTTCTTCCTGAAGATGGAAGAATTTTTGACCCTATAATTTAGTACCTCAGCTTTTAAGACTCCCACCAGAGGGTCAGGCACCCAAAACACCTAGCTCTGAAAGCCAATGAAGCTTGTGTCCATGAGACCCACAAGACTATAGCGAACAAAGAAGAGGTTGTTAACTGGTACAAATGCTCACTATGGCTATCTACCCAAGGCTCAGTGCAGAGGGAGCAGAAGAAGCAAACTGCTCATCTCCCAGTTTTTACCTGAGAGAGGTCCATCTGCATAGTTTGAAAGCTGCTACCTGAGGCCTCCTTGGTGGCTCAGATGGTAAAGAATCTGCCTGCAGTGCAGGAGACCTGGTTAAATCCTGGGGTTGGGAAGACCCCCAGAGAAAGGGATGGCAACCTATCCCATATTCTTGCCTGGGTAATCCCATGGACAGAGGAGACTGGTGGGCTACAGTCCATGGGGTTGCAAAGAGTCAGACTCAACTGAGGGACTAACACACACACCTGAGGGTTACGTTCCTAACTTATCACACATCCAGGGGCTGTCTGTGATCACCCCTGAAGACCACAGACACCAGTGGACACCTCCCCTGTCTTCCTGCAGCTGCCTACAAATCACTAGTATCTCCCCGGAAGGAGCTTCTAGACATACCTGCACCCCTGCTGTTGTGCTGCCACTTGAAGAATGGATCCCTGGACTGGCTGGCTCTGACACCCAATAGAGCTTCCACCCATGAAACCCATGAAAACTGTTATTAAGTGGCTATCCCCCAAGGTTCAGTGCAAAGGGAAAAGGCAAAAATGCCCATTTCCTAGTCTCCCAGAAAGGAATAAATCTGCTTACTTTAAAAGCTTCTGCCTAAGGGCCAGGCATTTAACTTAACATGCACTTAGGGGCTGACAACTATTGTTCCTGGAGGCCAGGGAAGCTGATGGACACTTCCTCCATTTTCTCCCCATAGGCCACTCCAGGTCACAGGTATCTCCATGAGGGGAGCCATACTCACATCGGACACCCCAGCATTCATGGCTGCTGCCTGAGGGACAGGCCTCTGATATCCTGGTTCTGAGAGCCAATGGGGATGGCACTCATGATCCCTCACTAATGCAGCAAAGAAGTGATTCTTAATGGGTATAGAAGCACATCTCCTTCCCCTCCCCATGATGGCTAAAACCCCAAGCCCAGACTGAGGGAACAGGTGAAAATGACTATTCCCCAAGTTCTCCCAGGAAAGGGCTTACCTACATAATTCCCTATATATATATATGTGTGTGTGTGTGTGTGTGTGTGTGTGTATATGTATATATATATATACACACACACACATATATATATATATGGCTGATTTATTTTGTTGTACAGTACAAACTAAAACAACATTATAAAGCAACTATACTCCAATAAAAATTAATTTAAAAAAGTTTATGTCAAGGCAAACATCACTATGAACAGAGCTAGTGAAAGTGATGGAATTCCAGCTGAGCTATTTCAAATCCCAAAAGATGATGCTTGAAAGTGCTGCACTCAATATGCCAGCAAATTTGGAAAACTCAGCAGTGGCCCCAGGACTGGAAAGGGTCAGTTTTCATTCCAATACCAAAGAAGGCCAATGCCAAAGAATGTAAAAAGCACCACACAATTGCACGCAATTCACATGCTAGCAAAATAATGCTCAAAATTCTCCAAGTTAGGCTTCAACAGTATGCGAACTGAGAACTCCCAGATATTCAAGCTGGATTTAGAAAAGGTAAAGGTACCAGAGATGAAATTGCCAACATCTGTTGGATCATACAGAAAGCATGAGAATCCCAGAAAAAATATCTACTTCTGCTTCATTGACTACACTAAAGCCTTTGACTGTGTGGACCACAACAAACCTTGGAAAATTCTTCAAGAGATGGGAGCACAAGGCCACATTACCTGCCTCCTGAAAAACCTGTATGCAGGTCAAAAAGCAACAGTTAAAACCGGATATGGAACAACTGACAGGTTCAAAATTGGGAAAGGAGTACATCAAAGCTGTATATTGTCACCCTGCTTATTTAATTTATATTCATTCAGGGTATACCATGAGAAATGCTGGGCTGGATGAAGCACAAGCTGGAATCAAGATCACAGGGAGACATATCAACAACCTCAGATATGCAGATGACACTACTCTAAAGTGAAGAGGAACTAAAGAGCCTCTAGATGAAGGTGAAAGAGGAGAGAGAAAAAGCTGGCTTAAAACTCAACATTCAGAAAACTAAGATCATGGCATCTGGTCCCATCACTTCATGGCAAATAGATAAGGAAACAATGGAAACAGTGACAGACTTTATTTTCTTGGGCTCCAAAATCACTGCATATGGTAAGTGCAGCCATGAAATTAAAAGACAATTGTTCCACAGAAGAAAAGCTATGATGTAGAAGAAAACCTATAGAGTGTGTTAAAATCCAGAGACATTACTTTTCCAACAAAGGTCTGAAAAGTCAAAGCTATGGTTTTTTCCAGTAGTCATGTATGAATATGAGTGTTGGACCATAACGAAGGCTGAGTCTAAGGAGTGATGCTTTTGAACTGTGGTGTTGGAGGAGACTCTTGAGAGTCCCTTGGACTGCAAGGATATCCAACCAGTCCATCCTAAAGGAAATCAGTACTAAATATTCATTGGAAGGATTGATGCTGAAACTGAAGATCCAGTACTTTGGCCACTTGATACAAAGAGCTAACTTATCGGAAAAGACCCTGATGCTGGGAAAGATTGAAGGCAGGAGGAGAAGGGGACCAGAGAGGACGCGTTGGTTAGATGACATCACCAACTCAATGGACACGAGTTTAAGCAAGGTTCAGGAGACGGTGAAGGACAGGGAAGCCTGGAGCGCTGCAGTACATGGTTACGCAAAAAGTCGGAGATGGTGAAGGACAGGGAAGCCTGGAGCGCTGCAGTACATGGTTCATAAAAAGCCAGACACAACTGAGTGACTGAATTACAAAAAGACAAGAACACAAAAATTTTCTCATCAAATAATAAACGACCCTGGCATATCAGGAACTTAATTTATTGCGACTATTCTTTAAATTTAGTGAGTTTTATATTGCACCTGAAATGCAAAAGGCAAAATGGTTACCTGTGGAGGCCTTGCAAATAGCTGACAAAATAAGAGAAGTGAAAGGCAAAGAAGAAAAGGAAAGATATATACAATCCAAATGCAGAGTTTCAAAGAATAGCAAGGAGAGATAAGAAAGACTTCAGTTATCAGTGCAAAGAAATAGAGGAAAACAATAGAATGGGAAAGACTAGATATCTCTTAAGAAAATCAGAGATACCAAGGGAATATTTCATGCAAACATGAGCACAATAAAGGACAGAAATGGTATGAACCTAACAGAAGCAAAGGAGATTAAGAATTGGCAAAAATACACAGAAGAACTATACAAAAAAAGGTCTTAAAGATCCGGATAACCACAATGGTGTGATCACTCATCTAGAGCCAGACATCCTGGAGCATGAAGTCAAGTGGCTTAAGAAAGCATGACTATGAACAAGGCTAGTGGAGGTGATGGAATTCCAGCTGGGCTATTTCAAACCCTAAAAGATGATGCTGTGAAAGTGCTGCACTCAAGATGCCAGCAAATTTGGAAAACTCAGCAGTGGCCACAGGACTGGAAAAGGTGAGTTTTCATTCCAATCCCAAAGAAAGGCAATGCCAAAGAATGTTCAAACTACCACACAATTGTACTCATTTCACATACTAGCAAGGTAATGCTCAATATCCTACAAGCTAGGCTTCAGTAGTAATGTGAACCAAGAGCTTCCAGATGTACAAGATGGATTTAGAAAAGGGAAAGGAACCAGAGATCAAATTGCCAACATCTGTTTAATCATAGAAAAAGCAAAAGAATTCCAGAAAAACATCTACTTGTTTCATTGACTACACTAAAGCCTCTGTGTAGATCACAACAATTTGTGGGAAATTCTTAACAAGATGAAAATACCAGACCATCTTACCTGCCTCTTGAGAAACCTGTATGCAGGTCAAGAAGCAATGGTTAGAACCAGACTTGGAACAACAAAGTGGTTCAAAATTGGGAAGGAGTACATCAGGCTGTATATTGTCACCCTGCTTATTTAACTTCTTTGCAAAGTTCATTGTGTTAAATGCCAGGCTGGATGAAACACAAGCTGGAATCAAGATTTCTGGGAGAAATATCAATAACTTCAGATATGCAGATGACACCACCCTTATGGCAGAAAATGAAGAAATAAAAAGGCTCTTGATGAAAGTGAATGATGAGAGTGAAAAGCTGGTTTAGAACTCAACATTCAAAAACTAAGATCATGGCATCTGGTCCCATCACTTCATGGCAAACAGATGGGAAGAAATGGAAACAGTGACAGACTATTTTCTTGGACTCCAAAATCACTGCAGATGGTGAAATTAAAAGACGCTTGCTCCATGGAAGAAAAGCTATGACAAACCCAGCAGGGACATCACTTTGCCAACAAAGGTCCATGTAGTCAAAGCTATGCTTTTTCCAGTAGTCATGTATGGATGTGAGAGTTGGATCATAAAGAAGGCTGAGCACTGTAATGTATAGCATGGTGATTGTAGTTAATAAATTTGTATTTAAAAAATATTGCATATTTGAAAGTTGCTAGAGAGTAAATCTTAAATGACCTCATCACAAGAGAAAAAGTTTGACAGATTAGCACTTAGGGAAGCCAATTTTATGAATATATCTTTGTTCTTTCTCATGATGCTCATATCATCCATTTTAAACGTGGAATTTTCATGTCTTGGTGGAAACATTTGGAGAACAGTTAACACTCAGCCTTAAGGTGTGATTTATATATAAAATGATCATGATTCTTTCATTGGACTACATTTTTGTTTGTTGATTTAGAGGGGAGCTATGAGTAGGAGAGCAAACGTGAATGGTACTTCTGTTCATTTTAGAGAAATCTGTGCATGATGGATACTGCTTGATAATACCATGTTAGAAAAAGCAGGCTTAGTAACCTTGAATATGTTGACCACCCATATTATCCTCCTTATTTCAAAAGGATAACCATTCTGCTTCTACTCTTGACCCATCTCCTCTTCAGTTAGACCTTCAGTATCCACTCCTTTCTATAGCTGCAGGCCTTCCTCTCCCCAACTTAAGGTATTCTTTCTTTCAAGGTCTTCATCATTCAGGATCCCAAAAAAGTAGCCTACATTCCTTGACATGTTCAACCTCTTCCTATTTTCATTTGTGTCTTAACTCATAATCTTGTTTCTTTCCGCCACTGTATTATAATTGTTCTGACAGATGTAGTGATACAGGCCCTTTGCTAGCCACAAAGGAAAATATTTGCTTTATTTGCCTCAATCTTTTAATGTGTTCTATCTGCTATTTTCACCAATTTTGACTCAACTGGGCCCCTTTCTTGAGGACTTTTGTTTCTCATTTGGCTTCTGTGACATTCCTAACCTGGGTTTCTACTTCTCTGGTTACCCTTTCAGTCTTCAGTTCTTTCCTGATTTAAATGAAAAATATTGACTTTTCAGGGTTAGCCCACTGCTTAATCCTTTTGGTTTAATCTTTCCACCTCCTCATTCCACCTGGGAAATCAAACCTTATGGCTTTAACTACCACCTGCAGTTGTTGGCTTGTAGGTCTGTTATCTCTGTCTCCAGGGCTTTGTTAACTATTTCCAAGCCTCCACTAAATATCTTTACCAGGGCCCCTATACTTATCTGAAGCTCAATATTTCTAGAACTGAATTTATTACTTTATCATTTAGGTTTCAGTTAGGAAAAAAACAGTCTAGGTATTTCAAATAGGAAATTTAATATTGGGAATTGCTTATACCAGTGATGAAGGAGATGAGAAACTAAAATTGGGATGATAAGATAAGCAGATTAGCAACAGCAGAAAGCCACTATCAAGAGGGGTAACAGGATGAGGTGGAGTTTCCAAAATCCAGAAGGCAAGGCCACCCAGCTAGAGCCTAGAGTTGTAGCTCAGGCTAGAACTATGGCCACTAGGGAAGCTGGAACCAGACAGAGCTTGTCTAATAGGAAGTGAAATCTGAAAAGATTCCAGTCACCAAGAGAAATGCTGCCTGAAGCAAAGTGAGAGACTAAGAAATACCCTAGCTTCTCCCTACAGTCACTTCCAGTCTTCCAACAGCACCTGTCTTAACTTGCTTGGACACCAGGGACCCTGGATAATGTAGTTCTTTGTGATGGTATGGCATAATCACTGGTTTACCCACCTCCCAATCAATTCCTCTTCCTGCTTTCCCATTTAATAATTAATGTTTTTACATACCTAGTTGGTTAAGCTAAGACTCTTGTATTCACCATTTACTATCATTGTTCTATACATCAAATCTGCTACTAGATTCTAATGAGTCCACATCAGAAACATCTCTTGAATTTCTCCCTACCTCTTCACTTAAGCCTGTTTGATCCTCTTTGTCTCTCTTCTAAACTTTCCCATTTTTATCCTAAATATTCTTGCCCCAACTTCACTCAACTTTTCATTTATTTTTGTATTAATACATTTATTCTGCTAGCCTCTCAAATGCTATCCTATCCTTGTATAATAAAATATTTAAAATTTTCACATGGAATATAGTGTCTTTTAATTTTTCTTATGTATTTTGTGGGGATTAAGAATGGACTCAGATGATAGTTACTGTAAAATTTTCAAGGGTTCTTTTATGGTAAACTTGGATAAGCTTGTCATGTTTGTTGATACCCCTGAATCATGAAGGCAGAGACATAAGGGCAAATCTGGCTTTGAAAGTAGATGCTTAATGTAGTTCTGATTAAGCAGTAAAACAGTATGAAAAGTGTGTAAAAGATAATAGATTCTCATATTAATCTATGGTGAATCATTAAAGCAAACTGCCATGGATCACCTCCCCCAGCATTGGAACGCATTGCTAATCTAAACACTGCTGAACTAAACACAAGTCTCAGAATCCCTCCCAGCAAACCTCTTCCAAGGAAACACTACCAATAGATTGGAGTTGACAGAGGAGTCATAACCTTTCAGAGGTATATTATTTTTGATTTCCAGGTCAACTTAAAGCCTTAGATGGTGGCACCTGTTGTCTCTCAGAAATACCCTCTGGAGTATTCCATGTCCTGTTTTTCAAACCTTCCCATGAAAGTACCCTTAAAGACAGAGAAAAGTGAATTTACAATTCCAGGATTCTAACATGGAGCCGACTTATTTAAAATTTGAAGTGTTTCAGCATCCTGATTTAAATATACAAATTATTTATGCAACATAAAAATTTTAATATAAAACATCATACAAATTTTGCATTCTACTCAGTAAAATGTTTATATATAAAACCACTCCCCAGCCTTTAGCATCCCCAACAAACCTGGGAGTGAAATCATGTTCCAAGATGTTTTATGCTTATTGGGTCCTGTGGCTTCATATACTCCTTGGCACATAGTCACTTATACTTGAAGAAATGCATATCCCCTTTAAGTAACTCAGCAGTGGCCCCTTTGGTGTTCTGAAGTTCTCTAGTGTCTTAACCAGCTCGCTCCTCCATGGGTTTTATAACCTTAGCTTCCATGGCAGCATGCTGTCTGGGTGCACATCCAACTCTAATTCTTTACTATCGTTCCCTTTCTCCCTCCTACTTTATTTATCAATATAACATTTGACCACAACCTTCCTCCCTATGTCTGTTTTGGAGAAGAGAGGTTATCAGATTTTTTTCTGTAAAGGGCCAGAGATTTAATATTTTAGATTTTACAAGCCACATGTCTCAGTCACAACTATTCAATCCTATGCTCCTGTAGCACAAATCAAGCCTTAAGACAATATATAAACAAATGGCTATGGCTATAGTGCAATAAAATTTTATGTACAAATACATATGAATTTCAGTTTCACATGTCCTGATATATTACTCTTCCTCTGATTTTTTTCCACCCATTTAAAAAATGTAAAATTGTTAGCTCACCAGTTATATAAAAATAAGTGGGAGACTGGATTTAGCCGTAGGCTGGGTTTGTTGACCCTTGTTGGTCCAGGACTATCCTGAATCCTTGATACAGAAGATAACTTGTTGGCTCGTGGACTCCTTTGCAAACTCTTTGAGAGGCTGCCTCTAACTCTGCCTCAGCTCTTCACACTCTGCCTCTGGAGGCATCCAATAAATGCATTGAATGCATATGCCATTTTAAAAACCACCCTGTATGGCAATAAGTACAGAATTGATATTTCCACTCTTGATATCTCACTCCAATTCCAGTTTTATTTCTTACTGGCCATAGACTCTTAGTATATTTCTGGCCCAAACCTGAAGTGAAATAGTAAAAACTCAAAAAGCAAAATTATTTGTTCTAAGTTCTCTCCTTTATAACTTCATTGTGGCAACTATCTTGTAGCATAGCGGAGCCCTTGTGTTCTGTTTAGAGAATCATATCTATACTTTATCTTCTGTCCCTTCAACATCAAGACCTCCCCATCTTTTTTCTGTAACAGGTGTCAGTGGTGTACTCTTTGTTCTTATAAAAGTGGACTCATTTTAGACACAGCAAAAGACACTTTTCAAAATGATTATTTGATTACACATGTAACCAAATAATCATGTATACTTATAGGGTCTATATTTATACTTCTAGGGTCTATAATTCCTTAATTGTATTCCCCCATTATCTTAGTGCCTTAGTTTGGCTTCATTTACCGTATTAGCCTGTGAAAACAGAATATGCCATGTCTTTTTAAAACTGAAACTTTATAGACTGGTTGTAGTGCCCCTATTTTCCGGCTTATTCATTTTGGCTGCTCAGTGTGTTTTTTTTTTAATTTTATTTTATTTTTAAACTTTACATAATTGTATTAATTTTGCCAAATATCAAAATGAATCCACTACAGGTATACATGTCTTCCCCATCCTGAACCCTCCTCCTTCCTCCCTCCCCCTACCATCCCTCTGGGTCATCCCAGTGCACTAGCCCCAAGCATCCAGTATCGTGCATCGAACTTGGATTGGCAACTCGTTTCTTACATGATATTTTACATGTTTCAATGCCATTCTCCCAAATCTTTCCACCGTCTCCCTCTCCCACAGAGTCCATAAGACTATTCTATACATCAGTGTCTCTTTTGCTGTCTCGTACACTGGGTTATTGTTACCATCTTTCTAAATTCCATATATATGCGTTAGTATACTGTATTGGTGTTTTTCCTTCTGGCTTACTTCACTCTGTATAATAGGCTCCAGTTTCATCCACCTCATTAGAAATGATTCAAATGTATTCACCCTCTTACACTGTTGGTGGGAATGCAAACTAGTACAGCCACTATGGAGAACAGTGTGGAGATTCCTTAAAAAACTGGAAATAGAACTGCCTTATGATCTAGCAATCCCACTGCTGGGCATACACACTGAGGAAACCAGAAGGGAAAGAGACACGTGTACCCCACTGTTCATCACAGCACTGTTTATAATAGCCAGGACATGGAAGCAACCTAGATGCTCAGTGGTTTTTAGACTGTGTCATCCTGTGCTCTTCTACTATGGACAACAGAACAGATTATGTGATAATGGCAGAAGTGTCAAGGAAGATCTCTCAAGAGGTGGACTCTGGCATGAAGCCTGGACCCTGGGTGTATGCCCATCTGGGAAAGAGTAGCCCAGACACTGGAAACAACCAGTGTCTTGAGGTGCAAAGGTCTTGACGTCTGAAAGGGTCAGCATGATCAAAGTATAGAGCAAAGGGAGAAGTTGCTAGAGGGTATTCAGGAGGAACATGGGATAAAAGAACAGAATATGTCCCCTAGGTTTCTTGCCCTATGCAACAGGATATATAGAGAAGTAAGGAAAACTGGAGCATAAATAAATCCATTTTTCACATAGTGTGAAATGCTTGCTAAATAGCTAAATGGAGATACCACATAGGCAGCTGGATATAAATATGGAGTTTAGGGAAAAGGTCAGGGCTAGAGATATAATTGTGAGCTGTATCAGTGTACAGATGGCACTTGGCACCAAGGAACTTTGTGGGCTGATGCAGAGAATGAATGGACAAAGAGGAGCAAAGAAACATAGACTTACTCAACCTTCAGACACCAACCAAAAAAGGAAGTACCAGTAAAGAGACAGTGAGAAAGTGTCCAGGGAGGAAAACCAGGATCTGTCACTAAGAGAGACCACAAGAGCTGGGATTCAAGGCTTACATTGTTCCTTTCCCCTTCATTTTAGGAAAAGTCACCAGAAGAAGTGAAGGACAATTAGGAAAATTTTGTAATAATCAAGGAGTTTGATCTTTTCCATTTTTTCCCCCTCATTTTACACTCCAGAAGTGAAACTTACCAATAATTTTATTTCTCCTTGAAAACAGTATTGATATAGAATGAACTCAAGCAAATTCTTAAAAACTATAGAAATTCTTTACATAAATGTGATAATGATACTTAATTTCAGGTTACCATATTTTATGATACCAATTTCATCTACATTTATGATGAAATAATTATTTCAATGACCCAACTAAGAATTTTCTAATTTCTTTAAAATTTAATGAAATATATCAAGTGAATAGCAGGAAACAGACTTCTGAGAATTATAGGTCCTTAGGCTTGTAATTTTCAACAGTGAGGATTTTTAAACTTGTAATTATTGAGCCACTTTTGTAACAGCTTTCTGACCATACATGTCTGAACAGAGTTAGGTATTGCACACACATACATAATCATGGTACTTGACTGGAAAACAAGACAAGTGTTATAGTACATTTTCAGTGTTCATTGTATAAAATAGGATGGCTAAAGTTTTAAGTACTTCTATTACATTTGTAAATTAAAGTAAATATGTTTCTAATTTTTTGTTGTTTTTCTTTTTCTTTTCTAATCTTTTTCCCATCACGATGCTTCTCTCCTAAGTTTAGTCTTTCCTACATATTACTACTATCTGGAAAAACTAAACGTGATAGAGAACCTAGTGCTTACTTATATCCAGTTCTCTCCTTTCTGACCTTCAAGGAATATTCTATTTCTCAATCCTCTTAGTTAGGTGGGGTCTTGTGATTGACTTTAATCAATAAAATTTGGCTGGAAACTATATGTGTCATTTCAGGGCTGGGGCCCTTAAAAGCAGATATATGCTCTTCATGATTTCTTTTCTTCTTTGGCTGTGACTAAAAAGGCAGAATCACAAGATGAAATAAGCCTGGATTTCTGAGTCAGTGCACAGAAAACAGTTGCCTTGGGTAGTTGGTCAACCTAATTCTGCTTTTGCACAAGCAAGGAATAAACCTTTATTGTATTAATCCATTGAGATTCTGAAGTCATCAGTTACCTTGCGTGGTCTGGCATTACTCTGTATAATGCAGTGTTTCAGGGTTCAGTTCATTTCAGTCACTCAGTTGTGTCCGACTCTGCGACCCCATGAACTGCAGCATACCAGGCCTCCTTGTCCATCACCAACTCCTGGGATTTACTCAAACTCATTTCCATTGAGTCAGTGATGCCATCTGACCATCTCATCTTCTGTCATTCCCTTCTCCTCCCACCTTCAATCTTTCCCAGCAACAGGGTCTTTTCCAATGAGTTAGTTCTTTGCATCAGGTGGCCAAAGTATTTGAGTTTCAGCTTCAGCATCAGTCCTTCCAATGAATATTCAGGACTGATTTCCTTTAGGATCGAATGGTTGGATCTTTTCGCAGTCCAAGGGACTCTCAAGGTCTTCTCAACACCACAGTTCAAAAGCATCAATTCTTTGGTTTCAGAGTAATGTTTCACTTTTTATTAGGATCAAGAAACTCTTACTTATTAGTTGAAACCTAAACAGTAGATCGGAGAAGGCGATGGCACCCCACTCCAGTACTCTTGCCTGGAAAATCCCATGGACGGAGGAGCCTGGTGGGCTGCAGTCCATGGGGTCACTAGGAGTCGGACACGACTGAGCGACTTTATTTTCACTTTCACTTTCATGCATTGGTGAAGGAAATGGCAACCCACTCCAGTGTTCTTGCCTGGAGAATCCCAGGGATGGGGGAGCCTGGTGGGCTGCCGTCTATGGGGTCACACAGAGTCGGACACAACTGAAGTGACTTAGCAGCAGCAAACAGTAGATACACAAAAGCACAAAAATCAAAAGGATATTTAACCAAAATAATCAGCTTGTGCACATTTAGAATTAGAACAATAACATCTACTTTTAGTGAATTGTCTCATTTTGATGTAAGAGATTGACATTCTGATAATCATGGTGCAATAATTTGTTGTCATACTTTCTCAAAGGCTCATAAAATATTCTTAGATATTCAAGGCAACACATGATTGCCATAGTTTGTCTCCACACACCTACCCTATGCAACAAGTGTAAGCAGCCTATAAAACACCAATAGTGGGGGTTGATCAAGAGTTTCAGTCCTCCTCCTTCCACAGACACACTGAATGTACAGCTACAGAGTAAAACCTCTAAAAGAGACCCATAAACTAGAGGAATGACTCCTCCACATCGGGCAAATGAGAAAATACCCACTGTGAAATGGATAGGAAAGGCTAAGACATACGTTTACCATAAACCCTACTCCCAGGACAGCACCATACAATTGAGAGGGTGCTTCAAACTCCCAGCTTCTTCCTGAAGATGGAAGAATTTTTGACCCTATAATTTAGTACCTCAGCTTTTAAGACTCCCACCAGAGGGTCAGGCACCCAAAACACCTAGCTCTGAAAGCCAATGAAGCTTGTGTCCATGAGACCCACAAGACTATAGCGAACAAAGAAGAGGTTGTTAACTGGTACAAATGCTCACTATGGCTATCTACCCAAGGCTCAGTGCAGAGGGAGCAGAAGAAGCAAACTGCTCATCTCCCAGTTTTACCTGAGAGAGGTCCATCTGCATAGTTTGAAAGCTGCTACCTGAGGCCTCCTTGGTGGCTCAGATGGTAAAGAATCTGCCTGCAGTGCAGGAGACCTGGTTAAATCCTGGGGTTGGGAAGACCCCCAGAGAAAGGGATGGCAACCTATCCCATATTCTTGCCTGGGTAATCCCATGGACAGAGGAGACTGGTGGGCTACAGTCCATGGGGTTGCAAAGAGTCAGACTCAACTGAGGGACTAACACACACACCTGAGGGTTACGTTCCTAACTTATCACACATCCAGGGGCTGTCTGTGATCACCCCTGAAGACCACAGACACCAGTGGACACCTCCCTGTCTTCCTGCAGCTGCCTACAAATCACTAGTATCTCCCCGGAAGGAGCTTCTAGACATACCTGCACCCCTGCTGTTGTGCTGCCACTTGAAGAATGGATCCCTGGACTGGCTGGCTCTGACACCCAATAGAGCTTCCACCCATGAAACCCATGAAAACTGTTATTAAGTGGCTATCCCCCAAGGTTCAGTGCAAAGGGAAAAGGCAAAAATGCCCATTTCCTAGTCTCCCAGAAAGGAATAAATCTGCTTACTTTAAAAGCTTCTGCCTAAGGGCCAGGCATTTAACTTAACATGCACTTAGGGGCTGACAACTATTGTTCCTGGAGGCCAGCGAAGCTGATGGACACTTCCTCCATTTTCTCCCATAGGCCACCCAGGTCACAGGTATCTCCATGAGGGAGCCATACTCACATCGGACACCCCAGCATTCATGGCTGCTGCCTGAGGGACAGGCCTCTGATATCCTGGTTCTGAGAGCCAATGGGGATGGCACTCATGATCCTCACTAATGCAGCAAAGAAGTGATTCTTAATGGGTATAGAAGCACATCTCCTTCCCCTCCCATGATGGCTAAAACCCCAAGCCCAGACTGAGGGAACAGGTGAAAATGACTATTCCCAAGTTCTCCCAGGAAAGGGCTTACCTACATAATTCCCTATATATATATGTGTGTGTGTGTGTGTGTGTGTGTGTGTGTATGTATATGTATATATATATATATACACACACACACATATATATATATATATGGTTGATTTATTTTGTTGTACAGTACAAACTAAAACAACATTATAAAGCAACTATACTCAATAAAAATTAATTTAAAAAAGTTTATGTCAAGGCAAACATCACTATGAACAGAGCTAGTGAAAGTGATGGAATTCCAGCTGAGCTATTTCAAATCCCAAAAGATGATGCTTGAAAGTGCTGCACTCAATATGCCAGCAAATTTGGAAAACTCAGCAGTGGCCCCAGGACTGGAAAGGGTCAGTTTTCATTCCAATACCAAAGAAGGCCAATGCCAAAGAATGTAAAAAGCACCACACAATTGCACGCAATTCACATGCTAGCAAAATAATGCTCAAAATTCTCCAAGTTAGGCTTCAACAGTATGCGAACTGAGAACTCCCAGATATTCAAGCTGGATTTAGAAAAGGTAAAGGTACCAGAGATGAAATTGCCAACATCTGTTGGATCATACAGAAAGCATGAGAATCCCAGAAAAATATCTACTTCTGCTTCATTGACTACACTAAAGCCTTTGACTGTGTGGACCACAACAAACCTTGGAAAATTCTTCAAGAGATGGGAGCACAAGGCCACATTACCTGCCTCCTGAAAAACCTGTATGCAGGTCAAAAGCAACAGTTAAAACCGGATATGGAACAACTGACAGGTTCAAAATTGGGAAAGGAGTACATCAAAGCTGTATATTGTCACCCTGCTTATTTAATTTATATTCATTCAGGGTATACCATGAGAAATGCTGGGCTGGATGAAGCACAAGCTGGAATCAAGATCACAGGGAGACATATCAACAACCTCAGATATGCAGATGACACTACTCTAAAGTGAAGAGGAACTAAAGAGCCTCTAGATGAAGGTGAAAGAGGAGAGAGAAAAAGCTGGCTTAAAAACTCAACATTCAGAAAACTAAGATCATGGCATCTGGTCCCATCACTTCATGGCAAATAGATAAGAAACAATGGAAACAGTGACAGACTTTATTTTCTTGGGCTCCAAAATCACTGCATATGGTAAGTGCAGCCATGAAATTAAAAGACAATTGTTCCACAGAAGAAAAGCTATGATGTAGAAGAAAACCTATAGAGTGTGTTAAAATCCAGAGACATTACTTTTCCAACAAAGGTCTGAAAAGTCAAAGCTATGGTTTTTTCCAGTAGTCATGTATGGATATGAGTGTTGGACCATAACGAAGGCTGAGTCTAAGGAGTGATGCTTTTGAACTGTGGTGTTGGAGGAGACTCTTGAGAGTCCCTTGGACTGCAAGGATATCCAACCAGTCCATCCTAAAGGAAATCAGTACTAAATATTCATTGGAAGGATTGATGCTGAAACTGAAGATCCAGTACTTTGGCCACTTGATACAAAGAGCTAACTTATCGGAAAAGACCCTGATGCTGGGAAAGATTGAAGGCAGGAGGAGAAGGGGACCAGAGAGGACGCGTTGGTTAGATGACATCACCAACTCAATGGACACGAGTTTAAGCAAGGTTCAGGAGACGGTGAAGGACAGGGAAGCCTGGAGCGCTGCAGTACATGGTTCGCAAAAAGTCGGAGATGGTGAAGGACAGGGAAGCCTGGAGCGCTGCAGTACATGGTTCGCAAAAAGCCAGACACAACTGAGTGACTGAATTACAAAAAGACAAGAACACAAAAATTTTCTCATCAAATAATAAACGACCCTGGCATATCAGGAACTTAATTTATTGCGACTATTCTTTAAAATTTAGTGAGTTTTATATTGCACCTGAAATGCAAAAAGGCAAAATGGTTACCTGTGGAGGCCTTGCAAATAGCTGACAAAATAAGAGAAGTGAAAGGCAAAGAAGAAAAGGAAAGATATATACAATCCAAATGCAGAGTTTCAAAGAATAGCAAGGAGAGATAAGAAAGACTTCAGTTATCAGTGCAAAGAAATAGAGGAAAACAATAGAATGGGAAAGACTAGATATCTCTTAAGAAAATCAGAGATACCAAGGGAATATTTCATGCAAACATGAGCACAATAAAGGACAGAAATGGTATGAACCTAACAGAAGCAAAGGAGATTAAGAATTGGCAAAAATACACAGAAGAACTATACAAAAAAGGTCTTAAAGATCCGGATAACCACAATGGTGTGATCACTCATCTAGAGCCAGACATCCTGGAGCATGAAGTCAAGTGGCTTAAGAAAGCATGACTATGAACAAGGCTAGTGGAGGTGATGGAATTCCAGCTGGGCTATTTCAAACCCTAAAAGATGATGCTGTGAAAGTGCTGCACTCAAGATGCCAGCAAATTTGGAAAACTCAGCAGTGGCCACAGGACTGGAAAAGGTGAGTTTTCATTCCAATCCCAAAGAAAGGCAATGCCAAAGAATGTTCAAACTACCACACAATTGTACTCATTTCACATACTAGCAAGGTAATGCTCAATATCCTACAAGCTAGGCTTCAGTAGTAATGTGAACCAAGAGCTTCCAGATGTACAAGATGGATTTAGAAAAGGGAAAGGAACCAGAGATCAAATTGCCAACATCTGTTTAATCATAGAAAAAGCAAAAGAATTCCAGAAAAACATCTACTTCTGTTTCATTGACTACACTAAAGCCTCTGTGTAGATCACAACAATTTGTGGGAAATTCTTAACAAGATGAAAATACCAGACCATCTTACCTGCCTCTTGAGAAACCTGTATGCAGGTCAAGAAGCAATGGTTAGAACCAGACTTGGAACAACAAAGTGGTTCAAAATTGGGAAGGGAGTACATCAGGCTGTATATTGTCACCCTGCTTATTTAACTTCTTTGCAAAGTTCATTGTGTTAAATGCCAGGCTGGATGAAACACAAGCTGGAATCAAGATTTCTGGGAGAAATATCAATAACTTCAGATATGCAGATGACACCACCCTTATGGCAGAAAATGAAGAAATAAAAAGGCTCTTGATGAAAGTGAATGATGAGAGTGAAAAAGCTGGTTTAGAACTCAACATTCAAAAAACTAAGATCATGGCATCTGGTCCCATCACTTCATGGCAAACAGATGGGAAGAAATGGAAACAGTGACAGACTATTTTCTTGGACTCCAAAATCACTGCAGATGGTGAAATTAAAAGACGCTTGCTCCATGGAAGAAAAGCTATGACAAACCCAGCAGGGACATCACTTTGCCAACAAAGGTCCATGTAGTCAAAGCTATGCTTTTTTCCAGTAGTCATGTATGGATGTGAGAGTTGGATCATAAAGAAGGCTGAGCACTGTGGGGCTAGAGAAGATTCTTGAAAAAGTTGGCTTAAAACTCAACATTTAGAAGACGAAGATCATGGCATCTGGTCCCATCACTTCATGGCAAATAGATGGGGAAACACTGGAAAAGTGAGAGACTTTATTTTAGGGGCTTTAAAATCACTGCAGATGGTGACTGCAGCCATGAAATTAAAAGACGCTTGCTCCTTGGAAAAAAAAGTTATGACAAACCTAGAGAGCATATTAAAAAGCAGAGACATTACTTTGCCAACAAAGGTCCATCTAGTCAAAGCTATGGCTTCTCCAGTAGTCATGTATGGATGTGAAAGTTGAACTATAAAGAAAGCTGAGCGCCAAAGAATTGATGCTTTTGAACTGCGGCACTGGAGAAGACTCTTGAGACTCCCTTGGACAGCAAGGAGATCAAACCAGTCAATCCTAAAAGAAATCAACCCTGAATATTCATTGGAAGGACTGATGCTGAAGCTGAAGATCCAATACTGTAGCCACCTGATGGGAAGAGCTGACTCATTGGAAAAGACCCTGATTCTGGGAAAGATTGAAGGCAAGAGGAGAAGGGGGCTACATAGGATAAGATGGTTTGATGGCCTCATCGACTCAATGGACATGAGTTTGAGCAAACTCTGGGAGATAGTGAAGGGCAGGGAAGTTTGGCGTACTGCAGTCCATGGGGTCACAAAGATTTGGACATGACTGAGCAACTGAACAACAGCAACACTCCTAAAGTTTTAAATAAAAACTATGAGATTTCTGCCTGTGTCTATTTTTATCTGTGTATGTGTGTGTGTATATATATATATAAAATACTGATTTGACAATTAAATATAAATTCTAAAAATATAATAAAGCTAAGCAAAATATTTTTGAATTTCATGTCATCTAGGATTGTTTTTGGTAAATAAAAGCTAGTTTAACTCTGTTGGTGAAATTAATATAGACATGTCTTTAAAGGTATCAGTATTATGCATATTATGCCTGTGTATTGTACCTGTGTCAAGTAAAATCAAATAGGCTCATTTTTATCTGTTACAAAATTTGTCAGCAAAATGAAAAAAAGATCTTTAAAATAATGACTTATTTAATGTCTCATACAACTTTCATGAATAATCTATGTATGATAGTTAAGAACAAATAAATTATGTGGATGCAAATTATATCAATTTTTAAGGAAATTTTTTAACTATAGTTTTTTTCAAAACCATATTTCTATTCAAATAGCTTCTTACATCTCTTGGTAATGTGCAGCCACATAGTCTTGCCAAGCTAAATTAGGGAGAGTCATAATGTCTTAGTACTCACTTTGTTGTGCTTACCTTGACAATATATTTTGATGAACATTATGTAAAATATTAGTATATCATTTTGATAAATCTTTTGTCTCAAAAACATATACAACTGGAACTTTGACTTCTAACAGGCAGAACAATTCTCAGAGCTTTCTGAGAGTCTGTCTCCTAGGTTATAAGCCTCAATTTGGCTCAGAAAAAAAATCCCTTTATTTTAACTGTTAAAAAAACAAACAAGTAATGATATAAAGATGCTCACTGAGGAGATGAGAGCAATTAACAAACAAAACAAGAATTTTGACAAAGAGAAAATATAGA
Source organism: Bos mutus (assembly GCF_027580195.1). Taxonomy (NCBI): domain Eukaryota; kingdom Metazoa; phylum Chordata; class Mammalia; order Artiodactyla; family Bovidae; genus Bos; species Bos mutus. The sequence continues at coordinate 25,455,983 of NC_091630.1, read as the reverse complement.
AACATACGAAAGTCACAGAGCTGAAAAATACAACAACTGAACCTAAAAATATAGAACCTTCTATGGAACAAGTGATTGGTTCAAGATTGATAAAGGGGTAGGACAGGGCTGTCTGCTGTCACCCTGTTTGTTTAACCTGTATGCTGAGCACATCATGAGAAATGCTGGGCTGGATGTGTTATATGCTGGAATCAAGATAGGCGGGAGAAACATCAACCTCAGATATGCGGATGATATCACTCTAAGGGCAAAAAGCAAAGAGGAACTAAAGAACCTCTTGATGAGGGTGAAGGAGGTGAGTGAAAGAACTGGCTTAAAACTAAATATTAAAAAAACTAAGATCATGGCATTTAGCCTACTACTAGCCTACTACTTCATGGCAAATAGAGGGGGAAAAGGTGGAAGCAGTGACAGATTTCCTCTTCTTGGGCTCTAAAATCACTGTGGATGGTGACTGCAGCCATGAAATCATAAGACATTTGCTTCTTAGCAGGAAAGCTATGACAAATCTAGACAGTGTGCTGAAAAGCAGAGATATTACTCTGCCAACAAAGGTCTGTATAGTCAAGGCTATGGTTTTCCCAGTGGTCATGTAGAGTTGTGAGAGCTGGACTGTAAAGGTGGCGCACCAAAGAAGTAATGCTTTCGAGTTACGGTGCTGGAGAAGACGCCTGACAGTTACTTGGACAGCAAGGAGATCAAAGCGGTCAGCCTTAAGGGAAATCAACTGTGAATCGTTGAAAGGATGGATGCTGAAGTTGAAACTTCAGTATTTTGGTAACCTGATGCAAACAGCTGACTCATTGGGAAAGTTCCTGATGCTGGGAAAGATTGAAGGCAGAAGGAGAAGAGGGCATTAGAGGATGAGATGGCTGGATGGCTTCGCCAATGCAATGGACAAGAACTTGGGCAAACTTTGGCAGATGGTGAGGGACAGAGAGGCCTGGTGTGCTGCATCCTACGGGGTTGCAAAGAGTCAGACACGACTGCACAACTGAACAACAACAAAAAATCAATAGAGGGGTTCAATAGCAGACTAGGTAAAACAGAATAAAGGATCAGTGCACTCAAAGACAGGGCAGTCATCCAATTAGAGGAGCCAAAAAAAAAGAGAGAGAGAGAATAATGAAGACAGCTTAAGGGACTTATGGAACACTATCAAGTGGACCAATGTATATACATTATAGAGAGTGTCAGAAGAAGTAAGAGAGAGCAAAAAACTTATTCAAAAAATTAATGACTGAAAAATTGCATAACCTGGGGAAAGAAACAGATATCCAGATCTAGAAAGCCCAGAGAGAACCAAATAAGATAAATTTAAATAGACACACACCAAGAAACATAATGAAATTGTCAAAAGTTACAGAGAAGAAGAGAATTTTAAAAGCAGTAAGAGAAAAGCAACATGTTATACATAAGAGAACCCCCATAAGACTATGAAAGTTTTCAGCAGAAACTTTGTAGGCCAGAAGGGAGTGGAATGACATAATCAAAATGCTAAAAGAAAAAAAAAAAGCTGTTAACCTATAATTCTCTACCTGGCAAAGTTGTCCTTCAGAATAAAAGGAAAAATAAAGAATTTCCCAGCCAAAGAAAAGCTGAAGGAGTTCATCACAATTACACTGGCCTTACAGGAAATGTTAAAAGGATTTCTTCAAGCTGGGACAAAAGGATGTTGTTTAGTAACAAGAAAATATATGACAGTATAAAACTCACTGGTAAATATATAGTTAAATTCAAAATACTATCATATAATGTGTGTGGGTAAATCACTTATAACTCTTGAATAAAGATTAAAAATAACTATAAAGAGAGGTCCAGGCCAAGATGGCAGAGTGGGAAGACCATGAGTTCACTTCCTGTCATGGGCACACCAAAATTTTAACTATTGATGAGAAAGACCAGAATCTAGCAAAAAAAATCTTCTATAACTAAAGATATAAACAACTTGTGGTATAGTCCAGTATGATACCCCAGGATGAGTGGCCCACAAATGGGAGGATAATTAAACTTGCAGAGGTTCCTCAAGGAGCAATGGGTCTGAGCCCCACACTGAGCTTCCAAATTTAGGATCCTACACTGCAAAGCTGATTCTCCAAAATGTCTGACTTTGAAAGCCAGTGGAGCTTACTTTGGGGAGACCCAGAGGGCTATGGGAAATAGAGCCTCCACTCTTAAAGAGCACACACAAAATTTCACACATTCTGAGACCCAGGGAAGAAGCAATAATTTGAAAGAAGCAAGGGTCAGATCCATTTGCTGCTCTTGTAAAGTCTCCTGAAGAGAAAGGAAAAACTACAGTTCATGTTGTGGACACAGACCCTGGTGGCAGGCATTATAGAGAGCTCACTCTATCAAATGGACACTGGTTCTGGCAAGCATCATTTTGGAAATCTCCCTCCAGCTTATTAGCACCTGGTCCCAGCCCCACCCACCAGCCTGTTGGCACCAGCACTGGGACACCTCAGGCTAAGCAACTAGCTGGGCAACAGCACAGCCCCACCTACCAGCAGGCAGGCTGCCTTAAGACCTCCTAAGCCCACAGTCACGCTGGGATACAATCCTGATCACTAAAGCACCCAGGACCTGGCCCCACATACCAGTGTGTAGGCAGTGGCCCGGGACACCCAGGATCCTACAGCCAGAGACACTGGGACTCAGGTCTGACTGCCAGTGATCCAGCTCCAGTCTCAGAACCAGTCTCACCTACCAGAGTGTGAATACCAACTTCAGGAAATCCTAGGCCCCAGCCCCACCACCAGGAGGCTGACACAAACTCCAGGACATGCAGGGCCCTGTAGCCAGAGAACTTGAGACCTGGCTGCATCTACCAGTGAGCTAGCATGAGCCCTGCAACCTTTTGGGCCTTGGCCCTACCCACCAAAGCCTCACCCTGGGATCAGCCACACCCACCAGCAGGCAAACAGTAGTTCTGATATACCTTGCACCCCTCAGTCAGGAACCCTGGGTCTGATCCCAGCAACCACCCACTGAGACAAGCTCTTGGACACCTCAGAACCCCCAGAAAGCTGTCAGGAACCAGCAGGCCTATACTAGCTCCTGGCTCTAAGGGCTGTGCAGACAGAAATCCCAGGACTCAGCTTTAACAGTCAGTTTGAACTACACCCAGAAACCCCTGGGCGTTGGACCTACCCACCAATAGTTTTAAGCCAGCTCAGAGACACCTAAGCCCTGCACCAGAGACCCCAGGATTTGGCTCTACTTGTAAGTGGGCCAGCACTAGCTCCAGGACCCAGCTTTTCTCACCAGTGGGTGGACACCAGCCCCATGATCACCTGAGCCTCTGCAGCCTGCCTTACTGGGACACAGTCAACACAGCAGCAGAATGGCATCAGACTTGGGACCACTCAGATCCCAACCTTGCCTACCAGCAGGCCTACAAGAGCTCTCAGACAACTTGAGTCTCTCAACCAGCAACTCTAGGATCCAGCCCCACACACCAATGGGCTGACACCAGCTCTGAGACCTCCAGGACTCTACAGCCAGAGGCCCTGGGACTTAGATCTATCTACCAACAAACAGCTCTGAGACACCTTGATCTCCTTCAAGGAGACGAGCCACACTAAAATTTAGCCACACTCACTGGTAGACCAGCATCAGCTCTGAGATATCTCAGAACTCAAAGCCAACCATGTCTGCAACTAACCCCACCAACTAGCAGGCTGACACTAGATCTGTGAATCCAGACCCTGAAAACAACCACCCCAGGAGTCAGCTCTACCACCAGTGAACCAACAGTAGCCCTGGGTATCCCTGGGTTTCTGTAGCCAGCTGCCTCATGACCTAGCCCTGCCAACTAGATATGGCAGCCTCTGTACAAGGAAGGGTCTGACAACCAATTGGACTGGGGGCAAGCCATGTCTACCAGATAACCCATAGCAGCCAGTCTACCACAATAGAAGTACCCAAACACCCCACAGGGGGCTACCCCTGGAGAACATATCTCTGGTGATCAGAGTAGAATGTGCTACTGGGATACATAGGACAGTTCTACATAAGGCCATTACTCCAAGTCAGAAAACATAACCAACCTACCAGATACATAGGAAAAAACCAGCAAATTAGGCAAAATGAGATGACAGAGGAACATTTTCCAAAGTCCATGACCAGAGAGTAAATTCTATGAAACATTTAGAGAAGAGTTAACACCTGTCCTCACAAACTATTACCAAAAACTTTAGAGGAAGGAACACTTCCAAACTCATTCTACAAGGTCAGCATCACCCTGATATCAACTCCAAAGATATCACAAAAAAGAAAATTACAAGCCAATAAAAAAGAACAAAGATGCAAAAATCATCAGCAAAATATTAGCAAACCAAATTTAACAATACATTAAAAAGATCATGAATCATGAGCAAGTGGGATTTACCCAGGGATGCAAAGTTGGTTCAATATCTGCTAATCAATGAAGAATAGAAATGCTATGATCATCTCAACAGGTGCAGAGAAAGCTTTTGGACAAAATTCAGCATCCATTTATGATAAAAATTCTCTATAAAGTTGGTATAATAGAATTTTTCTCAACATAAAAATGGCTGTATATGATAGGCCCATAGCCAATCTTATGCTAAACAGTAAAAAGTTGCAAGCTTTAGGATCATGAACAAGACAAGAATGCCCATTTTCACCACTTTTATTCAACATAGGGGCAGAAGTCCCAGTTAGACCAATGAGCAAAAAAAGAAAAAGAAAAAAAAAGGATAATAAGATGTCCAAATTGTTTGCAGATGACATGATACTATATACAGAAAATCCCAAAGACATTACCAAAAAATTACTAGAGCTCAATGTATTTGATAAAGTTGCTACCTAAATTTCAGGTATACACGTGCTCCCCATCCTGAACCCTCCTCCCTCCCCCCTCCCCATACCATACCTGAAATTTAAAAAAAAAAAAAAAAAAAAATTTAAAAAAAATAAATGAAAAAAAATAAAGTTGCTACCTAGAAAATTAATATACAGAAATGTTTCATTTCTGTACGCTAACAATGAACTGTCAGAAACAGAAACCAAAAAAAAAAAAATTCCATTTACCATTGCACCAAAACAGAATAAAATACCTAGGAATAAATCTATCTAAGGAGGTAAAAGGAAATTATAAAACAGTGCTGAAGGAAACTGAAGAGGATCCAAACAGATGGAAAGATATACTTTGTTCATGGACTGGAAGCATTAAAATTATTAAAATGATGATATTACTCAAGACAATACACAGATAAGATTTAATGCAATCCTATTAAATGTATTTTTCACAGAACTAAGAATAATTCTAAAATTTTACAGAAATATAAAAGACACTGAGTAGCCAAAGCAATCTTGTGAAAGAAGAACAGAGCTGTATGTATCATTTTCCCTGACTTCAGACTAAACTACAAAGCTACATTAAGTAAAACAAAATGGCACATATACAAAAATAAGCACATAGCTCTCTGCAACAGAATAGAGAACCCAGAAATAAACGCATGTATGTATGGTCAATTAGTCTATGAGAAAGAAGTCAAGAATATATGACGCAAAAGGGTTGTCATTTCAATAAATGTGTCGGAACTTGTCACATGAAAAAGAATGAAACCAGATCCCTAAATTATACCATACATCAAAATAAACCTAAAATAAATTGAAGACTTTAAGATTTGAACTGTAAAATCCCTAGAAGAGAACATATGGTGTAAACTCCTTAACATTGGTTTTGGCAGTGGTTGTTTTTTTTTTTTTTTTTCTGATTTAACTGAAAGCAAAGGCAACAAAGGAGAAATAAACAAATGGGATTACATCAAACCAAAGTTTCTGCTCAGTAAAGGAAACAATTAATCAAATGAAAATACAACCTGTGGAATAGGAGAAAATATTTGCAAAACACACACCTAATAAGGCGTTAATATCCAAAATACATAAGAAACACATAAAAACCAATAGCAAAAAAATAACCAAATTAAAAAATGAATAATGGACCCAAATAAACACTTTTCCAAAGAAGACATAGAGATGACCAGGAGATATATGAAAAAATACTCAAGATCACTAATCATTAGGAAAATGCAAATCAAAAGCAAAATGTGATATAATCTTACATCTGTTAAAATGGCAGTCATAAAAAACCAGTAACGGATAACAAATACTAGTGAAGACACAAAAGAGAACCCCTGTTCACTGCTGTACTGAAAACATGTGTGACATCACTTCAAAAAATCAAATAAAGAACTATGTGATCCATCAATGCCACTTCTGGATATTCAACTAAAGGAAAATTACTACTCAAAGAGATATCTCCACATCCATGTGTCTCCATGTTCACTGCAGTATTACTTAAAATAGCTAAGACATGGGAACAACCTAAGTGTTTATCTAGAGATGAATGGATAAAGAAAATGTGATATATGTATACACACAATGAAATAATTTTCAGTTATAAAAAAGATGGAATTCTGTCATTTGTGACTATATTGATGGAAATTGAAAGCATTCTGCTAAGTGAGGTAAATAAGACAGAGAAACACAAATACTGTACGATCTCACTTAATTGTGGAATTTGGTAAAATCTGAACTCATAGAAACAGATAACAGATTAGTGGTTGCCAGAGGCAGGGGTTTGACAGTAGGGGAAATGGATGAAGGTAGTCAAAAGGTATAAACTTCTAGTTATAAAATAAAAAATTAAGGGATAGTCTATAGCATAATTACTATAGTTAACAACACTGTACTGTAAAGTTACAAGTTGCTCAGTTCAGTTCAGTCAGTTCAGTCACTCAGTCGTGTCTGACTCTTTGCGACTCCATGAATCGCAGCACGCCAGGCCTCCCTGTCCATCACCAACTCCCTGAGTTCACTCATACTCACATCCATCGAGTCAGTGATGCCATCCAGCCATCTCATCCTCTGCCGTCCCCTTCTCCTCCTGCCCCCAATCCCTCCCTGCCTCAGAGTCTTTTCCAATGAGTCAACTCTTCGCATGAGGTGGCCAAAGTACTGGAGTTTCAGCTTTAGCATCATTCCTTCCAAAGAAATCCCAGGGCTGATCTCCTTCAGAACGGACTGATTGGATCTCCTTGCAGTCCAAGGGACTCTCAAGAATCTTCTCCAACACCACAGTTCAAAAGCATCAATTCTTCGGCACTCAGCCTTCTTCACAGTCCAACTCTCACATCCATACATAACCACAGGAAAAACCATAGCCTTGACTAGATGGACCTTTGTTGGCAAAGTAATGTGTCTGCTTTTCAATATGCTATCTAGGTTGTCATAACTTTTCTTCCAAGGAGTAAGCATCTTTTAATTTCATGGGTGCAGTCACCATCTGCAGTGATTTTGGAGCACAAGTTGCTAGGAGAGTATAATTGTAACTGTGAGGTGATGAATATTAACTACACTTATTGAGATAATCCTTTCACAATGTAGATATATCTAATCATTATGTTATATATCTTAAACTAATGCAATGTCACATGTCAATTATAATGCAGTAAAACTGGAAAAAATATTGAATAATGAAAATGATAATCCCGAGTGAATTAAAAAGACAACACTCACACTCACTCTTTACTAATATTAACTTATTCCAGAATCCAATCTCTTCACCGTCTCCATTAAAATGATTCTTGTTACCAAAACAAAACTAAACTAAAAGGCCAACAATAAGATAGCATCTCACACCTATTAGGATGGCTCTTATCAAAAAATCAAGATGATAAGCTGGGAAAGGAATGCTTATATGATGTTGGTGATAAAGTGAACTGGTATAGCCATTATGGAAAACAGCATGGAGACTTCTCAAGAAAATAAAAATAGAACTATCATATAATCCAGCAATCACACTTCTGGTTATACATTCGAAGGAAATGACATCATTATCTTGAAGAAATAATTAAACTCCCATGGTGTTTAGAGGTAAAGAACAGGCTTATAGGTAGAGAACATGCTTAGAGGTAAAGAACCCGCCTGCCAATGCAGGAGAAATAAGTAGACCCGGGATCAAACCCAGAGTTGGGAAGATCCCCTGGAGGAGGACATAGCAACCCATTCCAGTATTCTTGCCTGGAGAATGGACAGAAGAGCCTGGCAGGCTAGAGTCCACAGGGTCAAAAAAAGAGTTAGACATGACTGAAGCAACTTAGCATGCATACACATTGACTGCAGCATTATTCATAATAGCCAAGGTATGAAAGTAACCTAAGGGGCCCTCAACAGATGAATGGATAATGAAAAAATGCATATATATGTGTGTGTGTATATATATATAATGAAATATTATTCAGCCTTAAAAAAGAATAAAATTGTGGGGCTTCCCTGGTGGCTCAGTGGTATAGAATTCGCCTGCTAATGCAGGAGATACAGGTCCGATCTCTGGTCTGGGAAGATTCCACTTGCTGCAAAGCAACTAAACCCATGCACCACAACTGTTGAGCCTGTGCTCTAGAGCCCAGGAACCACAACTATTGAAGCCCACGTGCCCTAGAGCCCATGCTCAGCAATAAGGGAAGCCACTATATCGAGAAGCCATTGCAACTAGAGAGTAGCCCCCACTTGCTGCAACTAGAGAAAAGCCAGTGCAGCAATGAAGACCCAGCACAGCCAGAAAAACAAATTTTTTTAAAATATATTTTATTTTTAAACTTTACAATATTGTATTGGTTTTGCCATATATCAAAATGAATCCGCCACAGGTATACATGTGTTCCCTATCCTGAACCCTCCTCCCTCCTCCCTCCCCATACCATCCCTCTGGGTCGTCCCAGTGCACCAGCCCCAAGCATCCAGTATCGTGCATCGAACCTGCACTGGCGACTCGATTTTTTAAAAAAGAAGAAGAAAATTCTGTAATTTGTAACAACATGGATGCATCTGAAGAGCATTATGCTAAGCAAAATAAGCCAGACAGATGAAGATAAATACTGCATGGCATCATATGTGGAATCAAAAAAATAAAATAAACTCCTAGAAACTGAGAGTAGAAAAGTGGTTGCCAGGGGTGGGGGAAAAGAAATGGTTGGTAAAAAGGTACAAATTTTTAGTTACATGATGCATAATATCCAAATATATTCCTTGACTTACATAGTTAGGTCCCCAAAAACCCATCACGAGTTGAAAATATTGTCAAAATACATTTAATACATTTAACCTACCAAACATAGTTTAACCTGAGAAAGAGTGAAAGTGTTAGTTGCTGAGTAGTGTCTAACTCTTTGCAACCCCACCAGGCTTCTTTGTCCATGGAATTTGCCAGGTAAGGTTACTGGAGTGAGTAGACATTCCCTTCTACAGGGGATCTTCCAGACCCTGGGACTGAACCTGGGTCTATCTCATTGAAGGCAAATTCTTTACTGTCTGACCTTCAAGGAAGCCTAGTCTAACCTAAATGTGCTCAGAACACTTGTGGTAGCTTATAGTTGGGCAAAATTATCTAACACAAATCCTATTTTATAATAAAGTATTAAATACTTTATTAATATAAAGTTGATGTAATTTACTGAATGCTATACTGAAAGTGAAAAACAGAATGGTTGTTTGGGTGCAGAGTAGTTCTTTACCCTCAAGACTGCATGGTTTACTGAAAACTGTGGCTAGCTACTGTGGCCCAGCATCATGAGAGAGAAAAACAGAGAGAGAATTGTACTGAATATCAGTAGCTAGGGAAAAAATCAAAATTCAAAACATGGTTTCTACTGAATGCATATAACTTTTATACCACTGTAAAGCTGAAAAATCACAAGGACCATCTGTATTTAATGGTGATTTTCAGTTGATAACACTGTATTGTATAGTTGGATTTTGCTGAGTGTAGAACTTAAATGTTCTCTCACACAAAAAAATGATAAATATGTGAGGTGATGTATGGGGGGAATTCTTTCATAATATATACCATAATATATATCAAATAATGCACAATTATACTTCAATAAAGCCAAAGAGGAAAATGACTGAAACTAATAACCTGTAATTATTCTACATTAAGAGGCTGATCTTTGACTGCCTTATCATATCATGTATCACATCACTGACCACTCATCCCACAAAATATCCCCATCCAAATCCCACCTATTACACACTGAATTATGCACCATCAAAATCCATACTTTGAAGCTCTAACCCTCAGTGTGACTGTATTTGGAGATAAGGCCGTCAAGAAGGTGATAAAGTTATAAGAGGGCACACAGTTGGGATCTAAATCCAATAAGACTGGTGTTCTTATAAGAGGAGAAACACCAAAAGCATGTATGCACAGAGGAAAAGCCCTATGAGTTCACAATGAGAAGATAGCTACCTGTGAACCAAGGTGAGAGGGCTAAAGAAAAATCAAACCTTCCAATACCTGATCTTAGACGTTTGGTCTTTGAACTAAGAGAAATAAATTTCTGTTATTTAACCACCAAGTCTATGGTATTTTGTTACAGTAACTTTAGAAGATTTTTCACCAGCCTTCACAAGATTCTTATCACCTCCTCCATGTAACCTTACTTTCCTGACTTACAATACCTTCCTTCTCTGGATTTCTACTGTAAAAATTATTTGAGATTTAATATAACTTTTTTCAAATGAATAATCTCATCAATCGATTGTAAATCCTTGAGATGAGAGTCCATGCTATATATTCCATCCTTCTATTTCTCAATATTGCATACATAGTAGGCTTTCACTAAAGGATTTGGTTAATGGTACATCTTTGATTTTTTGATTATTAAAATCTGACTTCTCAGAACCACAAGAAAGATTTTATGAGATTCACAGGTTATAATTTTTATATTAATTGTAAGATTTTTCAATTATATTAAATTTCTATACTATAAATTATTTTTTATCATATTTATAAGACAACCAGGTTTCCGTGATTTTGCTCAATGTTTAAAGGAGGTAGAAAAAAGGAAACAGGGTGATTTATCTGTATTAATTGACTTCATAATTTATCATATTATTTCTCCATTCACTGCAGTTTGCAACATGATATTTGGTCAGTTAAAGCTTTAATTAGGGATGTAAAACATCTGTTTTAAATATAACATCTTTATTTTGTGATGAACTAAGTGATTTGGGATGAATAGCTATGGGTTTCTATTACAACAAAGAAAAAACATGGACTCACCCATTTTCAATCATAAACCATACTCAGAATTATAGTGAAATAGTCTGAACTCTTTCATATACATATGCATTAAAATAAAAGGGACAAGGCCCTGTGTATGCTTCTCTGTTCCCGTTTGTGTGTCTTTGTGTGTCTCTCACCGCCTTTCTACTCTCTCTCTCTGACTCTACCCCTGCTTGTTTTGTCAATCTGTATTTGTCCCTGAAAACACTAATTATTTTCTCCTAGATGTGTAGGACTCCTGAAAAGCTCTTGGATCTTAGTTTGTTCTGAAATTACACTATTAAGAGCTTACTGAGCAAAACTCAACATTGATCAAATGGAAAAAGGAAGCACCACGAAGCTATAGCTCCAAGCAAAACCACTTTATGAGTGTGTGGCTGGACTGCCCATTAATGACACCAGTGCCCAGGTGGCCAAATTTATGTCCACCCTCTTGATCTGATCACACAGAGCAGGGGATGAATTGGTAATGAACCAGGCAGAAAACAGATGGTGATGCCACGTGTGTTTGCTGCTGAAAAGCCTACAAAGGGGAAACATTAAATATGTGTCTTTAAATTTAAATTAGTGCATTTCAAAAACACAGGCAATTGAGCTTTTGAAAATAGGCTGGCTGAATGTGTTTCATCTTATAGTTTTGAACTCTGATGTGTTTTGCGGAATAGCAACAGGCAAAATGGATGGTATGTCAGTTACCCTTTCTTTAGCTTTTCAATATCAGTGGTGCTCCACTATAATTAGGTGCTTGTGTACAGTTCTTTGTCATTAAATTTGCTACACCCTAATTAGGAAATTTAGAAAATTCAAAAGACCACCATCTAAAAATTGGCACCAATTATTAAATATATTTTCTCAGATTATATGATTTTTTTTAACTTCACAGTACTGATTAAGTGCTGACATGATTTGTTTTTAAAACTTTTTTTTTTGATGTACAAACAGTATTTTATAAAAATAAATTAAAATAAATAACATTCTACTGACCGTATGTATACTTCAGCTGTGTTGGAGATATTTGGATCTGGTTCTACCCAGAAATGATTATTTCTTTGATTTACACTCGGAGACAAATAAAACTGGTGCTCAAATGCCAATCCAAACACATTCCAGAATAATTTGGGGGAAAAGCTACCACAAACTCACCCTATGATTCTGTGAGGGCCTTGGATGATTTAATATAAAACTACATAAAAATGAGTATAGTTGAAGGTTGGGTAAAGTTTATAGTGAGTCCAGAAACTGGTCTGGACTCCCTAGACAATGGAGTTACAGGAAATTGGGGCCCAGATAAAAGAAGGATAGGAGTGGTTTTTTCCCCACTACCTCACATCCCACATCTGCTCTGCATAAATCTCTGGGCTATTATTACCTGAGCAATTCCTTCTGTGTTCTTCCAGGTAAAACTCAAACTGTCCCAGTTCAAGGCAGATTCAATTCATATCTTAGACATGCTCAAGTTTACCTAAAGTGACAGAATTTCTTAGTGGTGCCAATTCTATACTACTGTATAGGCTTATTCCTTAAATATAACCTCTCCCTTCCTCTGGTAGCAATGATGATAATGATTTTGAGAAAACTTATTATAACTTAAAAAAATCTTTTATACGAAGATATTAAATATTTACCAAGTGTCCTCATCCAGGAAATATGGTAAATTTTTCACAAGCCTAGGAGATAAGAGGATGAATATAAGATCTAATGCAACCTTCGAAGACAGTCCTGATTCTACTCTATCAGCTTCCCACCCTCCCTTTCTGCCCCTCATATTCCCTTTCTCTCTTTCTTCCTCTCTCTGTTTCTTTCTTTCCCACTCCACCAGCCCCTCTGTTTTCCCATAATCTGTCTCAATTTGAGAAAAACAATACAGGAAAAGTTATGGTCCATGATTTTTGTTGGAAATTATATGTTATTCAAAGCAGAAAAAACTCAAAAAGAACAATAAGAATCTTTGCCTGTCATTGTTTCAAATGTGCAAAATTACAAAAATTAAGGTTCCAAACTGTCTGAAAGTCTGAGCAGCTAAAAAGCACAGGTTCACAAAGTTTATAGTAGAAATAGGTGGCTTTGATGGATTGACTTATCATGGAGGTACTTCTGCTCTGTGATCCAAAAAAACAAACAAACTGCCCCCCCATTGTTAACCAATCCCCCACCATTGTTAGACTGAACAATTCAAACTTGTAATTTGATTATAAATTCCCTGAAGATAGGACTTTGGGGTTTAAAGCATTGCTTTCCCAGAGCATTTGACATGGGACTTCTGATAAGTAATGTTTCTGCAGAGCTTTGTTATTTTTTAAAGTTGGCCTCCTCAAGACTGTGAGGTACAACAAGCAATAGTGGTATTCCCATTTGACACCACAGGAAACAGACTGAGTGAGTAATTTATCTGCATCTATGGTTCTTTTTATACCAGGCTATCAACTAATATTTGTTCAGTAATGAATCTGAAATTGGCAGCCAAATGTTCTGTGAAACTGTAGAGGTGTTTCCTCTAGGACTAAACAGCTATTATAACTAAATTTAAGGCCGATTTCCATCATCTTATTCAAAATTTTGACACCAAAACTTGGTTCTGTTTAATTTAAATGTAAAAAGCACTTATACAGCTTTATTGAACACCAAAGGTCAAGCAATATGACCCACATTAGGATAAATAAGTCTTGCCTTTGCACATTCCTCACTCATTCTCAAAACATATATAGTGTCGTCTTATCTGCCAGTGCCTGTGCTGTGCATTAGGAAGAGTGGTATGTGAAAAATACGTGGTGCATGCCCTCAAGCAGCATGAAGTTTAGCAATGAAAACAGACCTGCAAAGTGATACTTGAACACTTCGAATATGAAGTGTTAAAAGTGAGCTGTGAATAAATTACTCTGTTAAAACAAAAGTTCTGCCACCATTTGCAAAGAGACCAGTTCAATAGACCCAGTCTTACATATTTACTTAGGGATCTGTCATTATAAAGTTCTTTCCCAAGTCCAGGGAATGTCTGTTGCTTTCCTACAGTGTTAAGGTGACTTGCAAAGTTGGACAGTTGGTGTTTGCCCACAATGCTGATTCTCAGGCAATGTTTTCTGAAAGAATGGAATAAGGGAACCCTTTCCAAGTTCAACATCATTGCATTTAAGGATTCATTGGGGTTTACATTCATTCCTGAAAAATTCATATAGAACTTAAGAGTTTTTGTAGTTTAAATACAATCTTTGATACACAGGCATATAATTTTAGATTAACATCTTTAACAAAGAAGGAGGCAACCTCAAATGTGGAAAACTAATTTTTAAAAACAAGTAACAATCATTTTAATATAGAAATTAAAAAGAAAACAAAAATTATCTATAATCCCTTCTTCCAAAAGAGCATTCCTTTTAGTATTTTAGTATGTTTATTTCTACTTCTTAATGTGCTGACTCATTTGAAAAGACCCTGATGCTGGGAAAGATTGAGGGCAGGAGGAGAGGGGGACGGCAGAGGATGAGACGGTTGGATGGCATCACCAACTCAATGGACATGGGTTTGGTGAACTCCGTGAGTTGGTGATGGACAGGGAGGCCTGGAGTGCTGTGGTTCATGGGATCACGAAGAGTCAGACATGACTGAGCAACTGAACTGAACTGAATGCATTTATCCATTGAAAAATAAAATTGGAATCATAAAAATTTAAGCATGGCTTTACAACTTTTATAATTTATATTTATTTATAATTATTCTGTAACTGTCCTCAATCATTAATATAATATATATTATTTTAAAATAAACTATTTATTCCTATATTTTACTGTTATAGATGTAATGCATTTTAGGAGAAAATCCTGGAATTAAAATGTTGGTCAGTTGAGAGTTTGTATATTTTAAGATTTTTATTATTATTGCATATTACATTATAGAAAGTTTATCATAATTTTTATTCCCACCAATAGTGCATGAAAATTCCCTATTTTGAGATCTAATTGAAAGGAAAAAAAGTAACGAATACAAGTATGTTTTATATGCAGAGCACAGAGAAGAGAATGATGATAGCTAATAGCCACTGTTTAAGAGCAGCTATGTTATTAAATCCGCAAGTTTTAATAATGAGATTTTAAAACCCTAATAATAAGATGCTTTCTCCTCTCAGGTAGAAAGCTATGCTATCATATTTAATTCTAAACTTCCTCTTGAGAAAAACTGTCTTTTATCCTTAATTTTTCATGCCTTGGTACCCAAAGCATTTTAGGACCCTAACTGAGATACTTAAAATACACTGATTGCATCATTTAGGTATAAACTTCAACTTGAAAAAAGAAGTTTCTGTTCAAAACTTAAAATAAATAATGTATTATCAGGTTGTACTGAAGTGAAGTGAAGTCGCTCAGTCGTGTCTGACTCTTTATGGCACCATGGACTGTAGCCTACCAGGCTCCTCCACCCATGGGATTTTCCAGGCAAGAGTACTGGAGTGGGTTGCCTTTCCTTCTCCAGGGGATCTTCCTGACCCAGGGATTGAACCCCAGTCTCCCGCATTGTAGGCAGACTCTTTACTGTCTGAGTAATCAAAACTTTCTGCTCTCCATGAAACAATAGATCCATGAAACATGGGTTAGCTGGCCAACCTCTTCCCTCCAATAGCTCAAATCCAGTAAGAAGACAGACATGTAAGCAGGATTAGCTACATAACATGTGGAGATCTGTACAAAACAAAAAATGTTGAATGTCTTCTTCAAAACATATGAATTTCAAGATAGCCATGTGCAGCATTAAATTCACATGCTGCAGTGGAAATGGAGTTCTCATTCTACACAGTTCTAGTAGCCCCACCAGTTAGTATATGGTAATCAACATAAACCTGATTGTTTTCAGGAAAAAAAAATTGCAGACACTGAATCAAACCTGCAGAAAAAGGCATATTTGGACCTGCTGGATTACCAGCTAGATATTACATAATATGTATTGCTTAAAGACTGAATCCAACATTTGGAGGACAGAAGAAAATCATTTTCATTTATGCAGAATAGTGAGGTGGACATATGAGATGAACACCGAATATGTTTGTGATTTTGTTCTCTCATCTATGGGAACCAAGGAAATTTATATTTTACTCCTTTTTTTCCCTAACCCAGTCAATACAATATAATTCTAAGAAAGCAAATGAAAAATATTTTAGCACAGGACATCGATCGTTTTTTTACAGTAAGAGTGAAGAGACCAACAGACCTTTTGGCTTTTAGTGCTTGGATTAACTTCAATGTCTAAAAGTTGCTAAGTAACACTTTTAATAATAAGAGATTGCAAGGCCAGGCAGGGAATTAATGATCCATGACCCTATTTAAGAGAAATATTAGTGCTTCGTAAAGCGAGATGGCTGAATACAGTAATGGGAATTTTGCGTAATACGCTTAACCACTTTTATGTGCTACTTTTTCATTGCTGCTCAGGGTCAATTTGGCATGACACTTTTTATTAGACAATTTACTGAGATTATTTCATCATTATTTCAAGTTAGGTAAGAATTTCATGGGGAAAGAATGATATATAGAGAATAACCATTGTATAGTCCTTACCATTTGGAAACAAAGTTATTTCGATCTGATAAACATAAATGTTTAGAACACAATAAGCACACAATTAAACTTTTCAATACATATCTCCTGGGTTCACTCCAGTAAAACCAAACCAGTGCGCACACACACGCACACACACACACACACCCACACACCCACCCACACCACACACCCACACACACACACACACACCACACCACACACACCACACCACACACACACCACACACACACACCACACCACACACACACACACCATACCACACACACCACACACACCACACCACACCCACACACACCACACACACCCCTCACACACACACACCCCTCACACACACACACACACACCCTCACACACACACCACACATACACACCACACATACCACACACACATACCACACCACACACATACCCACACCACACATACCACACACACACACACATACACCACACCACACCACACACACACACCACACCACACACACACACCACCACACACACACACACACACACACACACCACACACACACCACCACACACACCCCACACCACACCACACACAAACACACACACACACACACACACACACACACACACACACACCACACCACACACACATACACCACACACACACACACACACCACACACACACACCACCACACCACACACACACACACATCCCACACCACACACACACACACCACACCACACACACCACACCACACACACCACACCACACACCACCCCACACCACACCACACACATACACACACACCACACACACACACCACACATACCACACACACATACGACACCACACACATATACCACACACACACACACACACACACACACACACATACCACACACACACCACACCACATACACACACCACACCATACCACACCACACACACACAAAAAAAAACCTGTCATCTCAGAGTGAAAGGAAACTTCAAAGGAGTAAAACATCTTCTATGGATTAGCGGTCAACTGAGTTTTAAAGATGAACACCCACCGCTACCCCCCACCACCAAATTGGCTTGATTCATTCTGCTGAAAAGCACAAAGGGTTTCAGAGAGAACAAATTACCTTTTAAAACACATGTTTAATATTTTTTTATAAAAGACACTGAATTTTCATCTGAGAAACTTCTTTTAGTAGTAATTAACCTGGCACTGGCAGTTAGGGCTTCCCTGGAGGTTCAGTGGTAAAGAATCCGCTTGCCAATGCAGGAGACGTGGGTTCAGTTACTGAGTCAGGAAGATCCCTTGGAGAAGGAAATGGCAACCCATTCCAGTATTTTTGCCTGGGAAATCCCATGGACAGAGGAGCCTGCCAGGCTCCCACTGGACAAGAGCTATACAGCCCATGGGGTTGCAAAAGAGTTGGACACAACTTAGCGACTAAATAACAACAACTGGCAGTAAGACCCTCAAGTTCACACTCAAGTACTTCTTGGAGAAAGGAGACCTTGGGAGAGTGGGAGATGTTTTAGGGAACCCTGAAAGAAAATCCTGGAGGAGTTCATTTTGGCTAGCATATGCAAGTGTGGGATCTTAGAGCTAGGTTGTTAAAAATTCCTTGCAGAACTGAAAATTGCCAAAATCTGAGGTTTCATCATTTTTATGATAAATCCAGAAAGCTGTGATGTAAGAGTAACTTTTCCCTATACATGATTGAGGATGATAGCACTAAGGAAGAAGTGCTATATGTTTAGAAATGTTCAACTGTTTGGGCTTCCAGTCAGATCTTTCTCAGTGGTGACCTGGCATCCACTTTTCTGAGATTTATATACTCTGTACATATGATACCTTCATTGTAAAGAAATGCTATGAGAGGTGTGGTGTGAAATAACCCAGCCATTTCCCAATAAACTGGTCATTCTCACTTGCAGGTGAGTGAGTCAACAACTTTAACTTGAGACTAACTAAACTCTCCTTCCCAGTGAATTTTAAATGAATCTAGACTTCATCACAAGGCAAGCTGTAACATGTCGGTTATGACTACGGGTAAACTATTCCCTAGTATGAACCTCAGGTTTTTCATCTGTGAAATGGTTCAATAATCTGTTAGAAGTATTGATAAATCCAATGAGTTAGTGTCCAAAGTATTTCCTATATAACAAATGATAAATACAAGCCATACGCATATTATTCATTATAATGTCAGAGAACCTTGAAGCAACATCCATCATGTTGCATGATTCAACAGGCTTTGTAAAGAAATTCTGGATACCAGGTATGGACTCCCTCATCTCTGTACAACCCAGTGTTCTTTACATTGTATACAGACAGACAGGTTCATACCCAAGCTGATGGGTCCTAGGACTGCTGTACTCAAGGACAGTTCCAGCCTAAGCTCTCCAGTGGGATGAGACCTTCCATTCTCAATTTTCTCTGTGACTTTCAACCATCAATGACCATCCTCTCTCCTTTATTTTCACCCTGTCTCTCTGCACAAGGATAATAAATGCCTTTTGACTGACTCTGGTCTCTCTAGTCCTTGAAAAATTGCCACAGCACCCTAAGTTTCACTCTACTTACTATATTCCCCCTCACTGCACAGATGGAACAATCACCAGGTAAAAACAATAATCCCATGTGTTGCTTACAGATTTCAGATTTGAAAACAAGTTAATTACAAAGAGGAAAACTGGGTGGTTGGGGATAAAGGTGGTAGGAAAATCTCATTATGTTTTGTTTTTTATGGTAGCAAGCAAAAAGGATTTATTAGAGAGAAGGAAAGTACAGAGTTCTCAGCACAGACACTGACACCGGGTAGAGAGTCCCCCCAAAGGCAGGACTTACAGAATGACAGAGTTGAGAGTGAGTGTCTGTGCTTGAGTTGGCACTGAGGAATCCCAGATGAGCTCCCAAAAGATGAAACAGGAATCTGAGTTCTTATTCACGCAGCCAAAGAACGGAATCCACAAACATGCAAACATTCAAGGTAGCAAGTGAATAGGATTTATTAGAGAGGAGGAAAGTACAAAGCTCTCAGCATAGACACTGAGAGGGCAGAAAGAATCCCCCTCATTTATGTTTTTAAAAATATATATTCCAAAAGATTCAATTGCATCCTATTCTGCTATGAAGACACATGGAAGAAACTGGCAAAAATTATTCATACAAGAAGAAACCCAAATGACCACTAAGCCCATGAAAAGATGCTCAGCTCCACTGGTAGAAAGGAAAATGTCAGTTGAAACCATATTGAATTACCATTTCACACTCTTTCATTTGAAAACGTTTTTTTCCACACTGTACATTTCATAATCCTGACTCATTTATTTTGAAATTGAAAGTTTGTATCTATTAACTTCCCTCATCTATTCCTCTCATCACCCACCCTCCTCCGCTCTGGCAACTACCTGTTTGTTCTCTGTCTGTATCTATGACTCTGTTTCCATTTTGTTGTAAATGTTCATTTGTTTTGATCTTTAGATTCTACGCATAAGTGAAAGCATATGGTATTTGTCTTCTCTGTCTGATTTATCTCACATAGCTTTATACCCTTTAGGTCCATTCATGTTGTTTTCAATGGCAAGATTTCACTCACTTTTTTTTTTAACCACTGAAGTCACCTCATTTAAAATCTGTTTGGAGACACAAAAGACACAAAATAGCCAAAGTAAATGTGAGAAAGAAAAACAGAACTGGAGGAATCAGGCTCCCTGATTTAACACTATACTACAAAGTTCTAGTCATCAAAAATAATATGGTATTGGCACAAAAACAGAAATATAAATCAATGGGACAGGATAGAACATCCCAAAAGAAGCCTACACACTTACAGTCAATTATTCTATGACAAAAGGGGCAAGACCATACAATGGAGAAAAAACAGTCTCTTTATTTTTTTTTAATTTTATTTTATTTTTAAACTTTACAAAATTGTATCAGTTTTGCCAAATATCAAAATGAATCTGCCACAGGTATACGTGTGTTCCCCATCTCTTTAATAAATAGTTCTGGGAAGATTGGACAGCTACATGTAAAAGATATGAAACCAACATTCAATACCATACACAAAAATAAATGAAAATGGATTAAAGCCCTAAATGTAAGGCTGGATACTGTAATACTCTTAGAGGAAAACATAGGCAAAACACTCTGACATAAATCATAGCAGTATCTTTTCAGTCTGTCTACCAGAGTAATAGAAATAAAAAGAAAAATAAACAAATGGGATCTAATTAAACTTAAAAGTTTTTAACAGCAAAGAAAACCACAAACAAAGCAAAAAGACAACCCACAGAATGGGGGAAAATATTTGCAAATGATGTGACTGACAAAGTATTAGTCTCCAAAATTTATAAAAATTTTGTGGCTTAATATCCAAAAAGCAAACAACGCAATTAAAAATGGGCAGAAGACTTAGACATCTCGCCAAAGAAGACAGAGAGATGGTTAAGAAACACATGAAAAGATGCTCAAAATTGCTAATTATTAGAGGAATGCAAATCAAAACTACAATGAGATATCACCTCACACCAGTC
Organism: Bos mutus; assembly: GCF_027580195.1. NCBI lineage: Eukaryota > Metazoa > Chordata > Mammalia > Artiodactyla > Bovidae > Bos > Bos mutus. The sequence goes on along the minus strand of NC_091630.1, from coordinate 25,434,837 downwards.
AGAATGGCCACCATCAAAAAATCTACAAACAATAAATGCTGGGAAGCGTGTGGAGAAAAGGAAACCTTCCTACACTGTGGGTGGGAATGGAAAGGGAGAATCCCAGGGACAGAGGAGCCTGGGGGCTGCTGTCTATGGTGTCGCACAGAGTCAGACACGACTGAAGCGACTTGGCGGCAGCAGCAGCCCTATGGAGAACAGTATGGAGCTTCCTCAGAAAACAAAAATAGAGCTACCATATGATACAGCAATTCTACTCCTGGGCATATACCAGAGGAAAACATGGTTTGAAACAGTACATGCATCCTAGTGTTCATTATAGCACTGTTTACAACAGTCAAGACATGGAAGCAACCTAAAGGTCCATTGACAGACAAAAGGATAAAGACGAGTTGGTACATGTATACAATGGAATATTACTCAGCCACTAAAAAGAATGAAATAATGTCATTTGCAGCACGGATGGACCTGGAGATTATAATACTAGTAAAGTAAGTCAGAGAAAGACAGATATATGATTTTTCTTATAAGAGGAATCTAAAAATGAACTTACTTACAAGATAGAAACAGACCCACTGACTTTTTTTGCTTTTGTATATTCTATTGTGTATTTGTGTGTGTATCATAACATATCTTCTTTATTCATGTATCGATGGGCCCTTGGGTTGTTGCTTACAACAACATTTTCAGGGCAATTTGGTAACATCTATACAATGGAAGCTGCATATATTCAATAATCCAACAATTTCACTTCCAAGTACAATGCTAAGAAACACATACATTTGCATATGACATCTTATATAGGAACATTTATAGGTAGCAGTGTTGGAGTAGCTTTTGTTAAAAGTCTACCAAGCATAGCAGAAATAAAGAAATCATGGAATGTTCACAAAGAAGAGCTCAGAGAAGTGATTGAACCAGTTCTCTATATATCAACAAGGATGCATCTTACAGACAAGTTTGCAGGAAAATCTTGAATTTCAGAATACCTAAAGTATGAAGCTATTTATGTAGAGTTTTACAAACATACAAAGTAACATTGTACACACATGCAGTATATATGTATACATAAGTAGTAAAAATATAAAGAAATGCATGGGTTGAAGACTGCAAATTTTGGATAGAAATTACTTTTGGAAGGGGTTACTATTAGGAGAGGAGCAACCCCACATCCAAAGTGCAGTGGCTGCATGGGCGCAGGAGGGCCGAGAGGAGCTACTCCACGTTCAAGGTCAGGAGGGGTGGCGGTGAGGAGATACCCCTCGTCCAAGGTAAGGAGAAGCGGCTGCGCTTTGTTGGAACAGCCGTGAAGAGATACTCCACGTCCAAGGTAAGAGAAACCCAAGTAAGATGGTAGGTGTTGCAAGAAGGTATCAGAGGGCAAACACACTGAAACCATAATCACAGAAAACTAGTCAATCTAGTCACATGAACCACAGCCTTGTCTAACTCAATGAAACTAAGCCATGCCATGTGGGGCCACCCAAGACAGGAGGGTCATGGTGGAAAGGTCTGACAGAATGTGATCCACTGGAGAAGGGAATGGCAAACCACTTCAGTATTCTTGCCTTGAGAACCCCATGAACAGTATGAAAAAGGCAAAAAGGTAGGACACTGAAAGATGAACTTCCCAGGTCGGTAGGTGCCCAATATGCTACTGCAGATCAGTGGAGAAATAACTCCAGAAAGAATGAAGGGATGGAACCAAAGCAAAAACAACACCCAGTTGTGGATGGGACTGGTAATAGAAGCAAGGTTCCATGCTGTAAATAGCAATATTGCATAGGAACCTGGAATGTTAGGTCCATGAATCAAGGCAAATCAGAAGTGGTCAAACAGGAGATGGCAAGAGTGAACGTCGACATTCTAGGAATCAGCGAACTACAATGGACTGGAATGGGTGAATTTAACTCAGATGACCATTATATCTACTACTGCAGGCAGGAATCCCTTAGAAGAAATGGAGTAGCCATCATGGTCAACAAAAGAGTCTGAAATGCAGTACTTGGATGCAATCTCAAAAACGACAGAATGATCTCTGTTTGTTTCCAAGGCAAACCATTCAATATCACAGTAATCCAAGCCTAGCCCTAACCAGTAACGCTGAAGAAGCTGAAGTTGAACGGTTCTATGAAGACCTACAAGATCTTTTAGAACTAGCACTCAAAAAAGATGTCCTTTTCATCATAGGGGACTGGAATGCAAAAGTAGGAACTCAAGAAACATCTGGAGTAACAGGCAAATTTGGCCTTGGAATATGGAATGAAGCAGGGCAAAGGCTAACAGAATTTTGCCAAGAATGCACTGGTCATAGCCAACACCCTCTTCTAACAACACAAGAGAAGACTCTACACATGGACATTACCAGATGGTCAACACCGAAATCAGATTGATTATATTCTTTGCAACCAAAGATGGAGAAGCTCTATACAGTCAGCAAAACCAAGACCAGGAGCTGACTGTGGCTCAGATCATGAATTCCTTATTGCCAAATTCAGATTTAAATTGAAGAAAGTGGGGAAAACTACTAGATCATTCAGATATGACCTAAATCAAATCGCTTATGATTATACAGTGGGAGTGAGAAATAGATTTGAGGGCCTAGACCTGATAGATAGAGTGCCTGATGTCCTAACTGTTGCTTTCTGACCTGAATATAGGTTTCTCAAGAGGCAGGTTTGTGACATTTTACAGGAGACAGGGATCAAGACCATCCCCATGGAAAAGAAATGCAAAAAAGCAAAATGGCTGTCTGAGGAAGCCTTACAAATAGCTGTGAAAAGAAGAGAAGCAAAAAGCAAAGGAGAAAAGGAAAGATATCAGCATCTGAATGCAGAGTTCCAAAGAATAGCAAGGAGAGATAAGAAAGCCTTCCTCAGCGATCAATGCAAAGAAATAGAGGAAAACAACAGAATGGGAAAGACTAGATATCTCTTCAAGAAAATTAGAGATACTAAAGGAACATTTCATGCAAAGATGGGCTCGATAAAAGACAGAAATGGTATGGACCTAACAGAAGTAGAAGATATTACGAAAAGGTGGCAAGAATACACAGAAGAACTGTACAAAAAAGAGCTTCACGACCCAGATAATCACGATGGTGTGATCACTGACCTAGAGCCAGACATCCTGGAATGTGAAGTCAAGTGGGCCTTAGAAAGCATCACTACAAACAAAGCTAGTGGAGGTGATGAAATTCCAGTTGAATATTTCAAACCCTGAAAGATGATGCTGTGAAAGTGCTGCACTCAATATGCCAGCAAATTTGGAAAACTCAGCAGTGGCCACAAGACTGGAAAAGGTCAGTTTTCATTCCAATCCCAAAGAAAGGCAATGCCAAAGAATGCTCAAACTACCACACAATTGCACTCATCTCACTAGAATTTTGAGCTAGTAAGTAATGCTCAAAATTCTCCAAGCCAGGCTTCAGCAATATGTGAACCATGAACTTCCTGATGTTCAAGCTGGTTTTAGAAAAGGCAGAGGAACCAGAGATCAAATTGCCAACATCCGCTGGATGATGGAAAAAGGAAGAGAGTTCCAGAAAAACATCTATTTCTGCTTTCTTGACTATGCCAAAGGCTTTGAGTGTGTGGATCACAATAAACTGTGGAAAATTCTTCAAGAGATAGGAATACCAGACAGGAATACCAGATAGGAATACCAAGGTCAGGAATACCTAACCTGCCTCTTGAGACACCTATGTGCAGGTCAGGAAGCAACAGTTAGAACTGGACATGGAACAACAGACTGGTTCCAAATAGGAAAAGGAGTATGTCAAGGCTGTATATTGTCACCTTGCTTATTTAACTTATATGCAGAGTAAATCATGAGAAACACAGGGCTGGAAGAAGCACGAGCTGGAATCAAGATTGCCTGGAGAAATATCAGTAACCTCAGATATGCAGACACTACCCTTATGGCAGAAAGTGAAGAGGAACTAAAAAGCTTCTTGATGAAAGTAAAAGAGGAGAGTGAAAAAGTTGGCTTAAAGCTCAACATTCAGAAAATGAAGATCATGGCATCTGGTCCCATCACTTCATGGGAAATAGATGGAGAAACAGTGGAAACAGTGTCAGACTTCATTTTTTGGGGCTCCAAAATCACTGCATGGTGATTGCAGCCATGAAATTAAAAGACGCTTACTCCTTGGAAGGAAAGTTATGACCAACCTAGATAGCATATTGAAAAGCAGAGACATTACTTTGCCAACAAAGGTTCGTCTAGTCAAGGCTATGGTTTTTCCAGTGATCATGTATGGATGTGAGAGTTGGACTGTGAAGAAAGCTGAGCACTGAAGAATTGATGCTTTTGAACTGTGGTGTTGGAGAAGACTCTTGAGAGTTCCTTGGACTGCAAGGAGATCCAACCAGTCCATCCTAAAGGAGATCAGTCCTGGGTGTTCATTGGAAGGACTGATGCTGAAGCTGAAACTCCAGTACTTTGGCCACCTCATGCAAAGAGTTGACTCATTGTAAAATACTCTGATGCTGGGAGGGATTGGGGGCAGGAGAAGGGGACAAGAGAGGATGAGATGGCTGGATGGCATCACTGACCCGATGGACGTGAGTCTGGGTGAACTCCTGGAGTTGGTGATGGACAGGGAGGCCTGGCGTGCTGTGATTCATGGGGTCACAAAGAGTCGGACACGACTGAGAGACTGAACTGACTGACTATTAGGAGAGAGATGAAAGAGTCAGATACATAGATGTCAACTATATTGATATTGTTTTGTTTCTGAGGCTAAGTTTACTGATTTATTCCTTAAGCTCTTTTGTATCTGAAACATTTCATAATTTTGTAGACCCTCTGAAATGTAAAATAAGACTTGATTTCTAGGATGAGTAAAACATGGGGGAAAGTAACATCGGTTGTACATTTAATCTGTCAGACATTTTATATTTGTTGTATATTTTAATTCTATTGCTACCTATTTCCAACTTTATAGGTAAACAGCTGGAAGACATTTAAAGATATTTAAAGATATAACAGATTTGTTGGCTCCAAAGAGCTAAAGACATGGTACACAGCGAGGGGGGAAAGAACTCCACTCACAAAAAGGTCACCAAGGACACCCATAATAGTGGGCATGACAAGCCACCTTTCTCCTTCATCTTGTAAGTCAACATCTCCCACAATTTCATGTCTCACTTATTTACATGTATCTACTAAAAATACATGTAAATATATTTACATTTACATTTAAATATATGTAGAAGACATATATTTACAGGAGACAATATTAGCCATTCAAGTTCAAGGTCTATGTTTGATTCATTTCCATAGCCTCATGCACAGAGCACAGTAGGGGCTTAGTACATGCTGGCTGGATGGTAAATGGTAGACAATAACCCAGGGGGGCCAATATGCTCAGACAGAAATGATCTCATCATTCATTGATATGAATGTGTTGATTTCATCACATAAAAGTCAGTACAGACATGAAAAGGTAAATACAAAACAGAATGCTTAGGCTCAGCTGCAAAATGAAAGGGAGCTACATGTTCTATTATGGGGAGCAAGGTAATTCCTTTCCAAGTTGTAATTAAAGAGATGATTCTAATTTGAAACTAGCTCCCTAATTGGTGTCTGGCTTTTAGAATTCTCACAGGCCTTTAATTTATGTACATTTTAACTTTTGTTTAACTTTCTGTAGCTCACTCCTCTACCATCAAACCCCCCAAATTCTTACTTAACATAGAGGAAGTGAGTCACATAAAGGATCAAGGAATTATAAGTTGCTCTCCAGAACATTATTTCCCTATCCAAAATCTCAAAAAACGAAATTATGAAAATTTGTGAATTAAAAGCATTGATGTATGGAAAAGGTTTTATGCTCAAATGTTACCTGTCAGATCTTCCCTGACCATCCAAATTAAAATAGAAACCTCTCCCTGCAACCCCGCATCGTTCCTGTCTATCTGCTTCCCCTGCTGTACTCTTTCTGACAAAAACAGGGAATCAGTTTGTCTATGCAATAAGTATTTCATCTCCTCTATCCCTAAAGTTTAATCTCCGAGAAAGTGGGAACTTTGCCTTCATTATTCAAGGATATATTTCTGGTGCCTAGAACAGCACCTAGAAGATAATAAGTCCTAAATAAGTAGATACTAAGTGAATGAATGAATAGGTTCCCTGGTGGCTCAGACAGTAAAGAATCCGCCTGCAATGAAGGAGACCTGAGTATGATCCCCAGGTCGGGAAGATCCCCTAGAGAAGGGAATGGCCCCTCTAGTATTCTTGCCTGGAGAATCCCATGGACAGAGGAGCCTGGCAGGCTACCGTCCATAGAGTCACAAGAGTTGGACATGACTGAGAAACTAAGCACAGCACAAGTGAATGAATGAGTCAATCTTACATTTGCAGCAATAGTCCTTAGTAAGATTTTCATTTAAAAAAAATGCAAGTCTCCCTCTGTGACTTATATTTATCCCTATGATTGGAATCTTCAAATACAGTGAAAGTAAGAGTTTTCCTTTTTTTTTCTCTCTCTTTTTCTCAGGTTTATGAAGGAATAATTGACATACAAAGAACTGCATATATTTAAAGTGTACAACTTGGTAACATTTGACGTATGTAAACATCCATGAAATCATTACTACATGAAGATAATGAACATATTCATCACCCCTGAAAGCTTACTTATACCCCTTGGCAATACTCTGTCCTCAAGCAACCAATGACCTGATTTTTGTCACTATATATTACTTAAAGTTTCTAGAATTCTATATAACTGGAATAATACAATATGTACTATTTTATGCCTGGTTTCTTTCACTCAGCATTATTATTTTAAGATTTAATATATGTTGTTATACTAGTCCTTTTTTTTTTTTTTTGAGTAATATTTCACTGCAAATACAATGGAAACAGTGACAGACTTTATTTTCTTGGGCTCCAAAATCACTGTGGATGGTGACTGCAACCATGAAATTAAAAGATGCTTGCTCCTTGGAAGAAAAGTTATTAACAAACCTGGACAGCATATTAAAAAGCAGAGATATCACTTTGCCGACAAAGGTCCATATAGTCAAAACTATGGTTTTCCAGCAGCCATGTATGGATGTAAGAGCTGGACCATAAAGAAGGCTGAGCACTGAAGAATTGATGCTTTTGAAATGTGGTGTTGGAGAAGACTCTTGAGAGTCCCTTGGAAAGCAAGGAGATCAAACCAGTAAATCAAAATCAACCCTGAATATTCATTGGAAGGACTGATGCTGAAAGTGAAGCTCCAATACTTTGGCCACCTGATGTGACAAGCCGATTCATTGGAAAACCTGATGCTGGAAAAGATTGGAAGCAGGAGGAGAAGGGGACGACAGAGGATGAGATGGTTGGATGGCATCACTGACTCAATGGACATGAGTTTGAGAAAATTCTGAGAGATAGTGAAGGACAGGGAAGCCTGGCAAGCTGCAGTCCATAGGGTTGCAAAGAGTTGGACATTACTGAGCAACTGAACAACAAATTTCATTGCAAGAATATACCATAATTTGTCCATTTACCAGCTGATGGATATTTGGGTCCTTTACAGCTTTTGGCTATTCCCAAAAATGTTACCATGAAACATCTGTGTGCAAGTCTTTGTGAGAATATACACTTTTTTACCCCTTAGTGAAACTTGCTCTGTCGTGTCCAGCTCTTTGCAATCCCATGGACTATACAGTCCATGGAATTCTCCAGGCCAGAATACTGGAGTGGGTACCCTTTCCCTTCTCCAGGGGATCTTCCAGGGATCAAACCCAGGTCTCCCCACACTACAGGTGGATTCTTTGCCAGCTGAGTCACAAGGGAAACCCTCTTCCCCTTAAATAGATTCCTAAGGGTAGAATGGCTGGGTCTTATGGTAGGTTTATGTTTAAGATTTTAAAAACTGACCAGTTATTTTCTAAAGTGATCTTACTATTTTACATTCTCAGTAGTGTATGAGATCCAGTTGGTCTACATCCTTACCAACACTTGATATGGTCAGGTTTTTTTTTTTTTCATTTTAGAAATTCTAATAGGTGTATAGTAGTATATCATTGGATTTAGTTAGTATGCTGTTGGCATATTTTCCTGTGCTTATTTGTTACCTTTATATCTTCTTCGGTGAAGTGTCTGCTTGACTCTTTTGCACATTTAAAACATTGGATTGTTTGTTTTCTTATTAATGAGTTTTGAGCAGTTCTTTGTATTTTCTGAATGTGTGTCTTGTGTCAGTTGCTCAGTCATGTCCAACTCTTTGCGACCCTATGGACTGTTTCATGAGGTCTGAATACAATTGCTTAACAACTCATTTGCCACTATTTTCCCCAAGTCTGCGGTTTGTCTTAGTCAGGGTTTCTTTATTGGACAAATTTACTACATGCAATGCTCTTTGCTAGGATCTAAGAATCCAGATACTTGAAAACAAGGTCCCACCCTTCGGGGTTCTTATAGGCTAGTCTAATGAAGAGTTATCATCAATCAATGCAAGAAAATGGGATTACTACTAGCCACATGTCAATCTTCTGCTAATCCTGGAGATGGAGATTATACATCCAGGTAAGGTCCAGTCTTTCAGAGTCAGAGTTATAAAAAAAATCCCATGGAGACAATAATGTTGTAAAGAGTGGTCTAATTTAACTTGTATGTATAAAAATAAGCAACAATGAAACAGTTTTTCTGAATTGCAAATGACTTATGTATTTTAGGGGTATACTTCCATTTTTCTGTTTTATTAGCTATTTACTGAAATGGAGAGAAATGAATTTCCCTCTCAGTAGCTATAGACAAATATGGTCAAAACTAATTTACATTGTGATAAAGACTATAATTAATAGGCAACAAAACTTTAAAATAAAAAGTGTGGATGTGCTTAAATGAAGAAATAGAAAGAGAGAGATTGAGGGATACTGTACCCTACTCTTTAACTGTACCCTACTCTTTAGTCCTCAGGAATAGAGTCAACAGCTAGGAAGGGTGGGTAGAACATTTCTTTAAGTGGATCAGAGAACATTAGAAATAATGAACCAACATGATCAATGATTAATAATTTCTCAGGCTTGAGACACAGTACATTAGTGGTGACTACCAGATTTTGTGACAAAATCACTAAAAGAATAAAATGGTGCTATTGATAGGAATATAAAATTCAGAAACAGTAGTTAGTTTTGAGTTAAGGATAAATTTGATTAAATAACTTTGGAAAGACAGCAAGACAACCAACTGGACATGTCCAGCAGGCAGCATGATGAGTGCTTAGAGGGGTAATCAGGACTAGAAGAAACCACTGAAGAGTCATCATCAAACAGGTGACTCTGAGAACAGGTCCATTTTCAAAGCAATGGGAAAATAAAAACAGTGCTGGGTATAAAATGAACACTGGATAAAGGACCTAGAATTGTCATTTCATACAAATATTGAGTTAAAAACAACTCAATTATTTTTATCTCTTACAGTAGGGTGAAAAAAGAAACCCACTAATTTTTACTATATCTGATGTGGTCAGTAGATATCTAGTTGACTAATGGAGTAGTCATAGGTTTTTCAAGATAGACTAGATGATTGTTAGAGAATTCAAACTGGAAAAAGCCTTTCTTGTGTGGAGCCCCATGGGACCGAACCATTATCTTCAATCTTAGTTACAGTTTCTGGCAGATTAGGAACTCAAGCTATGTTTGTTAGACGACCAGGTGATTCCTCTTGTGTTTCTCAGCCAATTCTGTAAGTCTACTCTCTTCCATGTATAAGCCAGATGGCTGAGCAGTTACATGAACTTTTGGCTATATATAGAAGCAGTCTATCATTGTAATTGTCTATTGTGTACCTTGTGTTCTCACTTTCTGTATTTACAAAGACAGTCCAATCATGGTATGATATCAAGACACATTTCAGAGAAGAGAATTGAGGAAATATGTCATATGGCTTCCTTCTCAATACAAGTAGGTGGAGTTATTTAATCTGAGTGGAAATATCTGGGGGCCTTTAGTATAGTGGCTGTGGAGGAAGGTATTTAAGAGCCAATAAAATAAGTATAAAAATATTATAGAACATCAGCTAAGCTATATGTATCATGGATTTTCAGTGAATCAGAATGGTTCTATAATTTTTTCCAGAAAAAAAAAATTATGGGAATTATAGAAAAGGGAGACTTTGAAAATACTGCCTAGTTTAGCAGAGTGAACAAGTTGGGTTTAGAAAAGGCAGAGGAATCAGAGATCAAATTGACAGTGTTCATTGGATCAGAGAGAAAGCAAGGGGACTCCAGAAAAAACCCTCCTCCTGTTTCATGGACTACTCTAAAGCCTTTGAATGTGTGGATCACAACAAACTGTGGAAATTCTTCAAGACATGGGAATACCAGAACATCTTACCTGTCTCCTGAAAATCTGTATACAGGTCAAGAAGCAAGAGTTAGAACCAGATGTGGAACAACGGACTGGTTCAAAATTGGGAAAGGAATACATCAAGACTGCATATTGTTATCCTGTTTATTTAACTTATATGCAGAGTACATCATGTGAAATTCTGGGCTGAATGAGTTACAAGCTGGAATCAAGATTGCTGGGAGAAACATCAACAACCTCAGATATGCAGATGATATCACTGTAATGGCTGAAAGCTAAGAGGAACTAAAGAGACTCTTGATGAAAGTGAAAGAGGAGAGTGAAAAAAGCTGACTTAAAACCCAACGTTCAAAAACTAAGAACGTTTTTGGCATCTGGTTCCATCATTTCATGGCAAATAGATGGGGAAACAATGGAAACAGAGACAGACTTTTTTTCTTGGGCTCCAAAATCACTGCAAATGGTAACTGCAGCCATGAAATTAAAATATGTTTGTTCCTTGGAAGAAAAGCTATGACAAACTCAGACAGTGTATTAAAAAGTAAATCACATTGCCGACAAAGGTCCATCTAGTCAAAGCTCTGGTTTTCCCAGTAGTCATGTATGGATATGAGAGTTGGACCATAAAGAAGGCTGAGTGCCGAAGAATCGATGCTTTCAAATATCGTGCTGAAGAAGACTCTTGCGAGTCTCTTTGACAGTAAGGAGATCCAACCATTCAAACCTAGAGAAATCAGTTCTGAATAGTCATTGGAAGGACTGATGCTGATTGGCCACTTGATGTGAAGAGCCGACTCAATGGAAAAGGCTCTGATGCTGGGAAGAACTGAAGGCAAAAGAAGAGGGTGGCAGAGGATGCGATGCTTGGATAGCATCACCGACATGATGGACATAAACTTGGGCAAACTCCAGGAAACAGTGAGGGACAGGGAAGACTGCTGTGCTATAATCCATCGGGTCACAAGAAGTCAGACACAACTTAGCAACTAAACAACACCAACAACCAAAGCAGAAAGAGTGGAGACAGTATAAAATGTGACACTCATGAGTTGGACCATGAAAGGTCTCCCTCACTGGATTTCTTCATAGCAGAATCCTACGTGTTGTTCTTTTATTCTGTCAGTTTATCAATGGGTTGTGTTCATCCTGTATAAGTCAGGAACTGAAACTCTGCTGAAAAGTCGTGAATTAGGATATGCCCAAGTTCAGATTTCTATAAATAGGAAGATATTTGATTAATGGAACGCTCAACTTCAGTTAGGAATGGCCACAGATGAACTACCAGTCTTTCTTGAGTAGTTTCTGCTACTCAGAATTATCTCTGTTTTGGAAGGGTTGGCTGCCAAATGATCGTGGCTAATTGTTTTAGCTTCCCATCCACTAATCACTGATATGGCACAGTGCTTAAGAGTACACATTTGAGAGTCAAAGAAACCTGTGTTTAAATTCTGGTTGTGTGGCTTACTAGTTTGTATACATGGGGCTTCCCAGGGGGCACAGTGATAAAGAATCTGCCTGCCAATGCAGGAGACACAACAGATGCAGGTCTGATCCCTGGATCAGGAAGATCCCTTGAAGTAGGAAATGGCAACCTATCCCAGTATTCTTGCCTGGAAAATCCCAAGGACACAGGAGCCTGGAGGGCTACAGTCCATGGGGTCGCAAAAACTGAGCAGGCACACATGCAGTTTGCATAGGTTATATTAAGTTACTTTACATTTCTGGTTAAGTAGTGAGGTGTTGAAATTCTCATCTGAAGTGAGGATATGCTATTTAGGTTGTTTTAAGTTTTAAATGGTTAAAGAATTAAATGAGGTAATATATCTAAAGTGCCTAAAGCAATAGCTAGAACTTTTTTTTTTTTTTTTTAATAAATTGTTGTTGGGTTCCTGGCCTTCCAAAATCCCTAACCTTCTTTTTACCTGGGGAGTTTATATTCTCCCATCTTCATTCTAAGGGATGCTCATGGGGATCATTATCAATATAAACACTCATGGTTCACAATAGCAAGACACTTTCAGTATTATAGAAACTGTCACTTGAGGAAAAGTCTTAAATTTGTTTTTGGTTACCCTGGAATAGAGGAGAGGTTTAGGGGAGGGGAATCAATGAATAAAACAGTGAGCCTTACACAAGGACTGAGGTAATTAAAGAAGAAGTTAAGTTTATCCACTACTGCTGCTGCTGCTCTGCTAAGTCGCTTCAGTCGTGTCCGACTCTGTGCAACCCCATAGGCTGCAGCCCACCAGGCTCCCCCGTTCCTGGGATTCTCCAGGAAAGAACACTGGAGTGGGTTGCCATTTCTTTCTCCAATGCATGAAAGTGAAGAGTGAAAGTGAAGTTGCTCAGTTGTGTCTGACTCTTTGGGACCCCATGGACTGCAGCCTACCAGGCTCCTCTGTCCATGGGATTTTCCAGGCAAGAGTACTGGAGCGGGGTGCCATTGCCTTCTCCAAGTTTATCTACTAGGTACAGGCAAAAGCAGTTGCAAAACTGCAGAAAACAGACCTACTTTCTCTTGCAGGGTCTGACCTTCGCCCACTAACCTTACTATAGAGAAGCAATCAGAGAAGTAAAGACTATATGTGGAAAAATACATGGATATTTGAAACTTCCCCCAAAAGGCAAAGCCCAGAGGAAGCTGAGCTATACATGTATAATGCTCAGTTACTCCTCAAGTCTTGAGAAAGATATGAATGTAAGATCGATTAAAAATTTCTTTCCAATACTTCTCAGATAGTAGGAATTCCCATTTTACTGTCCCTGTCAGGAACATGGAGAATTTGAAAGGATAACTGATACTTCTGTGTTTCAAATAGGGATGACTTAGGGGAAAGAAGAGACCCTTTCATCTTTTGGTTCTGTGTCTTGTTCGTATTTGGTAAGGATATGGCCATGGCCGTTTATTTAAGTACTGACTCATGTATGGATGTGAGAGTAGGACTGTGAAGAAGACTGAGCGCCAAAGAATTGATGCTTTTGAACTGTGGTGTTGGAGAAGACTCTTGAGAGTCTCTTGGACTACAAGGAGATCCAACCAGTCCATTCTGAAGGAGATCAGCCCTGGGATTTCTTTGGAAGGAATGATGCTAAAGCTGAAACTCCAGTATTTTGGCCAGCTCATGCGAAGAGTTGACTCATTGGAAAAGACTCTGATGCTGGGAGGGATTGGGGGCAGGAGGAGAAGGGGATGACAGAGGATGAGATGGCTGGATGGCATCACCGACTGGATGGATATGAGTGTGGGTGAACTCCGGGAGTTGGTAATGGACAGGGAGGCCTGGCGTGCTGCAGTTCATGGGGTTGTGAAGAGTCGGACATGACTGAGCGCCTGATCTGATCTGATCTGATGACTATTTTCATACCACAGTTGAGCTGAGTAATGTGACAGAGAACATATGCCCCACAAAACCAGAAAAACTACCTGTTCTTTTATGGAAAAAGTAAAGACCCCTCATCTGAACCAATTACCTAGGCAGAACAGGGGTAGCCTGTTCCTTCCTGTTTGTCAAATACCATGAAAATCCCCAATGGCAATGGTCAGTCACAGTTCCCAGTTCAATGCAGAAGTTGCTATGCCCCACTGTGGAAATATTTCTCTCTTGGGGTGCTAAATTCTCCAAACAGCAAAGCTCAGAGTTTGAGGACTGAGAGGAAAATTTTTGCAAGTGAGTAATAAGGTATAATAATGGGAGATGTAATGTTCACATCCAACCCTGGGTTTCCAGATCCAAGTGTTCTAACTCTGAGGGTAACAGCATCTCATCTCAGTCACTGGTTCAGAGTATATGCCATGTTCCAATCTTGCAAGGTGTTGATTGCCAACTGATGCTGTACTGAGTCTTTGATAAATTTTATTTCATATGTGTAATGAGATACACAGTAAGACTCATGAGCTCCATGATGATTAGTGACTACAGGCTCACTTCTTTTGCTGAAAAAATGAGTTTCTTGATCAAGATATTTGTGGAGAAGAAAACTCTAACAGAGAAGAAGTTTAGATGTAATTTTTAGCCTAAGTATGGTGGGTAGGGGAGGCAAACCCAAATGTAGAAATACCATAAACACAAAGCACTTTTTCTTCCATGACTGCTGTGGTCTTAATGGAAGTCTTGCCTCAAAATTCATATGGTGAAATCCTGATTCTCAAGGTGATTGCATCAGGAGGTGGGGCTCTGGGGAGGTGGTTAGCTCTCTTATAAAAGAGACCTCACGGGGCCCCCTAACCCCTTCCACTATACATGTAAGGACACGGGAAGAAGTCTGTGACCTGGAAGAGGGCCCTCTCTTGAACATAAATTAACCTCAGACCTGCAGCTTCTGGAAGTGTGAGAAATAAATTTCTGTTGTTTATATGCTACCTAGTCTGGGGATATATATATATATTTTTTTGTTTTGTTTTGTTTTGTTTTTTTAGAGCAGTGCAAACAGACTAACACAATGATGACAGGGTTGAAATATCATTTCACTGAATTACTGGCTGGTTCTCCAGGGACTCGGTTTTGGTTGTTTTTAGAATATGGCATACCCAGGAGTGGGGGTAATCTGACTAGGCTTGATGAGAGCAGTCTATGTTGTTGACCTTGCATACAATACATTCCTGCCATCATGGCACTTTTCAGATCAGATCAGTCGCTCAGTCATGTCTGACTCTTTGCGACCCCATGAATCACAGCACGCCAGGCCTCCCTGTCCATCACCAACTCCCTGAGTTCACCCAGACTCACGTCCATCGGGTCAGTGATGCCATCCAGCCATCTCATCCTCTGTTGTCCCCTTCTCCTCTTGCCCCCAATCCCTCCCAGCATCAGAGTCTTTTCCAATGAGTCAACTCTTCGCATGAGGTGGCCAAAGTACTGGAGTTTCAGCTTTAGCATCATTCCTTCCAAAGAAATCCCAGGACTGATCTCCTTCAGAATGGACTGGTTGGATCTCCTTGCAGTCCAAGAGACTCTCAAGAGGCTTCTCCAACACCACAGTTCAAAAGCATCAATTCTTCGGCACTCAGCCTTCTTCACAGTCCAACTTTCACATCCATACACGGCCACAGGAAAAACCATAGCCTTGACTAGACGAACCTTTGTTGGCAAAGTAATGTCTCTGCTTTTGAATAGGCTATCTAGGTTGGTCATAACTTTCCTTCCAAGGAGTAAGCGTCTTTTAATTTCATGGCTGCAGTCACCATCTGCAGTGATTTTGGAGCCCAGAAAAATAAAGTCTGACACTGTTTCCACTGTTTCCCCATCTATTTCCCATGAAGTGATGGGACCGGATGCCATGATCTTCGTTTTCTGAATGTTGAGCTTTAAGCCAACTTTTTCACTCTCCACTTTCACTTTCATCAAGAGGCTTTTGAGTTCCTCTTCACATTCTGCCATAAGGGTGGTGTCATCTGCATATCTGAGGTTACTGATATTTCTCCCAGCAATCTTGATTCCAGCTTGTGTTTCTTCCAGCCCAGTGTTTCTCATGATGTACTCTGCATACAAGTTAAATAAACAGGGTGACAATATACAGCCTTGACGTACTCCTTTTCCTATTTGGAACCAGTCTGTTGTTCCATGTCCAGTTCTAACTGTTGCTTCCTGACCTGCATACAAATTTCTCAAGAGGCAGATCAGGTGGTCTGGTATTCCTATCTCTTTCAGAATTTTCCACAGTTGATTGTGATCCACACAGTCAAAGGCTTTGGCATAGTCAATAAAGCAGAGGAATCCATTAATCAAACATTAGGGGGATTGGGAGTGGCTGACTTGATGAACATGGGGTATATCATTTTGTTCATGTTATTACTGAAAGCTTCTTTCACAAAGGGGACCTTCAGTGAACACGTATGATGCAATTATTCTCTCATTCTGCGCCCATTCTGAGAGGACCACCATGTGATCCTTTCCAAAACATCTTTGTCACTTCAGTTCAGTTCAGTTGCTCAGTTGTGTCCGACTCTTTGCGACCCCATGAATCGCAGCACGCCAGGCCTCCCTGTCCATCACCAACTCCCGGAGTTCACCCAGACTCATGTCCATTGAGTCAGTGATGCCATCCAGCCATCTCATCCTCTGTCGTCCCCTTCTCCTCCTGCCCCCAATCCCTCCCAGCATCAGGGTCTTTTCCAATGAGTCAACTCTTTGCATGAGGTGGCCAAAGCACTGGAGTTTCTGCTTTAGCATCATTCCCTCCAAAGAAATCCCAGGGCTGATCTTCTTCAGAATGGACTGGTTGGATCTCCTTGCAATCCAAGGGACTTTCAAGAGTCTTCTCCAATACCACAGTTCCAAAGGATCAATTCTTTGGTGCTCACTAATTGGCTAAAATTTCTTGCTTTTGACTAAATGGTCAAACCATGCCTAAAGATCAGTATAGGCTCTTACCTTTGACCATGTATGCTTCAAGGCAAACAAAAAAAGTATCAGTGGTCCTCCCGTGGCATATAACTATGCAGACCCTAACTTACATGCACAAATTTCAGTTATCTCAGTTTAACAACAATCCCCCAATAACACAGTTCAAATTTCAGTTACCATGGTCTATTGCCCCTGAGAGACTGCATAAAGTACAAACTTCACTGCCAGCTCTTGGTCCACAGATCACTAAGGAAACAACAGACACACCTAATAATCAGTGACTGATCATGTCACTTCTTTCAACGTCTATCAATGGTCATTTCTCATCTGCTATTCAGTTCACACAAACAACACAGCGTGTCATTTGTTGCCTCCTCATCTCCTGGTGATAAACCTGTGTGATTTACAAAATTGGATAATCCTAAAAGGAAATTGGCCCACAAAAATGGATGTGCAGCAAAGAAACAAAAACTGATAACTCTGGGAGTGAAATTCAAATAAAATGTAACTGGAGCTTTGGGAAAAAATGGCTAACCTTAGGAATTTTGAGATTTTTACCATTTGAGAGACTCTAGATATGTAGTCAGAGGAAGTTACTGAAGGCAAACTAATGGACATAAGTGAGGAAATTGGTTATGACAAGAGGTAGAGTCCTTTGGACTGCAAGGAGATCCAACCAGTCCATTCTGAAAAAGATCAGCCCTGGGATTTCTTTGGAGGGAATGATGCTAAGTTGAAAATCCAGTACTTTGGCCACCTCATGCAAAGAGTTGACTCATTGGAAAATACTCTGATGCTGGGAGGGATTGGGGGCAGGAGGAGAAGGGGACAACAGAGGATGAGATGGCTGGATGGCATCACTGAGTTGATGGACGTGAGTCTGAGTGAACTCCAAGAGTTGGTGATGGACAGGGAGGCCTGGCGTGCTGCGATTCATGGGGTCGCAAAGAGTCAGACACGACTGAGCGACTGAACTGAACTGAAAGACAATTTCAGAGGAAGTGGTGCTGACAAAAAACACATCACAGAGATAACACTCAGATATATTTCATGACAGTGTACGTTCAAATAATAAAATGTTAGAAGGATAAAAAGGAGTTTGGCAATTCACCAAGGCATAGAAAGACACTCTTTCCATATTGCAAGTTATTCAAAAAGAAGGCAATCACTGCTCAAATTACTCTCGATAAGCTTTTTTTTTTAAACAAAGAAATAAAACACTCTAATTCTCAATGTTTCTAATACTTTAAATTACATAATATTACATAAATATTAGTGTCACTTTTTATTGGCCTATCGTTTATAATTGACAGAGTTTTTAATGTTTGACAAAAAATTTTAAAGGTCACAGAACTTTTTCCCCTTGATCATTAAGATCGCTTTTCACAGTTACAGCTTGCAGAGTCATTTTTTCAGCCCTAAGGTGCTGTACAAAGAGGATATTAGGAAGATTCTGCCCACTAGGAGGATATCCTTTCCTATATCTCATCCAAAGTATTTTACTTTGGAGAGAAAATCCATTCAGACTCCAGGCCATGGATGCCCAGAAACTTAATCAAGGTAGAAAATTCCTTTATTTGGGGGGGATTTACTTTCTACCTTTTGTCCTACAAAACAACAATAACACTTGCTACTTCCTGTTTTCTAGATCCTATCAAAGTGGTGTTGTAAATGTACAGGATCAATGGGATATCCTGAAGGACTCAATTATGGCTCAGAAATACAGAGGTGACCTAACTCAAGGCCGAGTAGAAATGGTTACTGCTATTCCTCATGAGTGCTCTTTTCTTCCCTGGAGCTCAGTGCAGTTCAGTTCAGTCACTCAGTCATGTCCGACTCTTTGTAACCCCATGGACTGCAGCACGCCAGGCCTCCCTGTCCATCACCAACTCTCGGAGTCTACTCAAACTCATGTGCATTGAGTCGGTGATGCCATCCAATCATCTCATCCTCTGTCGTCCCCTTCTCCTCCCACCTTCAATCTTTCCCAGCATCAGGGTCTTTTCAAATGAGTCAGTTCTTTGCATCAGGTGGCCAAAGTGTTGAAGTTTCAGCTTCAACTTTCTTCAATTTAGGTCTGAATTTTTATTTGGCAATAAGGAGTTCATGATCTGAGCCACAGTCAGCTCAGTTACAGTATTTTTCAACTCTAGGATTTCTGTTTGTTTTAGATGATTGCTATTTCCTTTCCTCTAATTTTGTTTAGTTGTCTGTGTTTTCTTGTAGTTCACTAAGCTTCTTTAAGAAGTTATTCAGAACTCATTGTCTGACAGCTCATAGATCTTTATTTCTTTAGGGTCACTTATTTGATCTTAATTAGTTTCCTTTGGTGGTGTCATATTTACCTTATTTTTCATGATTCCTTATGTTGGTATCTGCCCACTTGAGTAATGGGGCTTCTCTTCCAGAATGTGTGTATTTGTTTTGGCAGATGCAGTTCTTCACTAGTCACATCAGTTTGAGTTTCTGGCTGTGTTTGTTAGGTGGGTGGGACCTGCTATTATGGTCTATTTTGGGGCAAGGCAACTCCTTGAGCTCTGAGGTTAGGGACTAGGGGTGTGTCACTGGCTGAGAAGAACTGGATAGGACTACTAGACGGTTCTCTACCCAAAAGGCTGTAGAATGGGCTCCACAGTTGCCCGAATTCTCTTGTCAGTCTTATTAGATGGTTGGGACTGTGTACTATATTCAGTAGTAGATAAGGCTATGAATTAGTTCCCTATGCCCTGGAAGGGCAGTAGGCCAGGGTCCACAGCCTATACAGCTTATTATTTAGAGGCCCAAATCAGGCCTCAGTGTACACTGAATTACCCGGTCAGGTGACACCACCAGTTTTGCTAGACACATGGGGAAGCCCTGGGCTATGTTCTTAGTTCAAGAGCCACTGTACAAAGAGCTGTTCATTGGGCTAGGCAGCCTCTCATGTGCTCTAGTTAGGTTCTCTGATCAGACAGGCTGAAAGCTATATTCAGTGATGAGCAGGACGATGATTCAATTCCCTGCCCAGGCACAGTTGGAGAAGCAGCTCTGAAACCAGTAAAGCCCTTTCTTTGTTATCTCAACTCAAGCCAAGAACCCACTCCCCAAGTTCTTTGGCTGAATAGGACCACTGTATTTGCTCTATAAACTATTGGCTCTGTCTGCCCTTCTCTCTGCTTGACTCCCAATGAATGGTACAGCTCCCAGGAGTTGTCACAATTCAGGTCAGTCCTTCAGGTCTGATGGGACTGAAAGCCTCCACAGCAGGTGGAACTATCTAGGTTATTTTTTGCAGGGCAGAGAGGAGGAGCTGCTACTCTAGGCTATTGGTTCACTTTCTTTTTAAAATTGAGTTAGAATTAACTTATAATAATATATTAGTTTCAGGTACACAGCATAGTATGTGATATTTTATACATTATGAAATGATAAGCACAATATGAAATGATCATTGCAATAAAACCAGTTAATTATTGACTATAATCCCTAGACAGACATCATATCCCCATGACTTATTCATTGTATATCTCTTTATCATCTTCATCTATTTCTCTCACCACCTGAAACTACCATCAATCTCCCAAACAGGCTCTCTGGTTGGGAGAGGCCAGGAGGTAAATTAATCCTGCCTGTACGTAGCATGAGATGCCTTCAGGCCCAATACTGGCTTTGCTCTGAGGACAACAGCCTTGACCGCCTGCCTCTCTGCTCAAGTGCACCTTGTCCACACACCTGCCAGGAGTTGTCACCAGCCCTCCTGGTCAGATCAAGCTTAAAGGCACTCTCCATAGCAGGTAGGGCTGTGACTCAGCACCCCACCCGGGTGTGGGCAAACTGGGCTCTAAGGTCAGCAAAACTCCTTATTTGAGAATTCAAATCAGTCAGAAGTGTATGCCCACCAAGTTTCCTGTTCAGAGTATACCCGACTTGGGTCTGCAGATGAACAAAGCTGTTGGCTTGGGATTATTACTTGGGCATTTGCCAAACCCCATGTGCTGATGGTTGCAAACCCCACCCCTCTTCTCTGTCACGGTCATATTCCCAGTGACTGGGCCTCTTGGATTCCCCTGTAATCTCCATGGTGTGAGATCATAGTAAAAGTTGCTATAAAGAGACTCACAAAGCTAGAGAAGGCTGGTTGGCCCCCCTTGGTCTCTTTCTCCACTGGGGGAGTCAGAGGCTCAGGGGAGACCTTCCTAACATGGTGCTGCATTGTCCTGGGGGAGGCACAATGCAATCAACATGTAGCCACTTCTCTTACCTTCAAATGCAGTCTGCCTTGGTCTCTGTGCTGCAGAGCATTGCTTCAGCTGCATCTGTGTTCTAGGATTCTCTCAGTTGTGTCTTGTTCTTGAATAGATGTTATTTGTTCTTCTCCTGAGGGGAATTAAAGTCAGGAATGACCTATCTTGATAATGCCACTGTCATCGATTTATTTATTTTTAATGCGAATCCAACCTAAAGTCCCAGAAATACAATTCCTTTGGTCATGATGTATTATTCTTTTAAATATTGCTGAGTCTGATTTGCTTATATATTCTTTGCGTTTATATTCATGAGGGATATTGGTCCGTAATCCTCATTTCTTGTAATGTCCCTACCTGAGAGCACTCTGCAAATATTTGTTGAATAAATAGATTCAGCAAAAATTGTAGAACACAATGATACAGTGTATCCCCATAGTTACACACTAAAACACACACAAGATACATGCACATTTGAGGGGAAGACTCAGAAAGACCTTCCTACTTCCAGACGTGTCCAAATACAGTTCCTATTGCATAATCTAGACAACATCTTTCTACATTTTACTTTGTTAATCTCATCTTAAAAATATATCACTGGCTTCACATCATCCTCAAAGCAATGTTCAAACTCCTCAACTTTTTAACTTCCCGATCTTTTACATCTCCAGAGTAGCAGCAGACAGAATCAGTAATGAGCGCTGTGCTTTGTTGTTCCTTTTGCACTTACTGTTCCCTCTGTTGGGAATTCTCTATCTCCTTTCTCCACTGCCAACATGGATACATAGACCAGCACCTGTCATGCGCGAACTCCTAGGTACTCTTTTGGTCTCTTCTCAAATATAATTTCCATTCTTTCCACTAGAAAGATCTCTCTAGGCCCCAAGACTAAATATCTCTCATTTTGTGCCCATGGTGGGGTGGGAAAGGGGATAAGGTGTAGCAGGCTTTGCTGGTCGATCTGGATTCAAATCTCAGCCTTGTCACTTATTTTCTGAGGACATTATACAAGATCCTTAACCTCTGTGCCTCATATACCTCAAAACAAACCTAAAACAGTTTGTTATGAGGAAAAAATAAAAGAGGGTGTATATTATATAAATGCACAGCTTGGCACAATGCGTAAACTCTCGATAAATGGCTGCTCTTATTCTTTTGCTATATGAATTTTACTATGTCAGAACTCCCCAGAAGAAGTGGGGGTAACAGAAGAATGAGATGGCTGGATGGCATCATTGACTCAATGGACAGGAGCCTGAGCAAGTGATGGTGACGGTGAAGGACAGGGAAGCCTGGCATACTGCAGTCGATGGGAATGCAAAGAGTTGGACATGACTGAGCGACTGAACAAATGTCAGAACTTAGCACCATATTTTACAGTTCTTTATATATTTTTCTATTTTTTAATTAGGGAAGGTCTTTTTTATTGGAGGATAATTGCTTTACAATGTTGTGTTGGTTTTTGCCATACATTGTGAATCAGCCATAAGTATATACATATCCCCTCCCGCTTGAAACTTCCTCCCACCCCTCCAGGTTGTCACAGAATACCAGGTTGAGCTCCCTGTGTTACACAGTAGCATCCCAACTAGCTATCTATTCTACCCATGGTAATATATATGTTCCAATGCTGAGGAACAGACTTGTGGACAGAGAAGAGGGGAGGAGAGGGTGGGATGAATCAAGAGAGTAGGTAAGTTCTTTAATACCACATAAGCTGTTATAATTTTAGCTTTTACCATAGTTCTGGAAATATAAAAAAGTTCACTAAATGTCAACTATTGCTGATGCTATTATTATAAGATCTTAGAGCTAAATTTTTCTAGATCAGGTGTTCTTGAGGACTGACTAGAAGAATGGAACCATTCATTGAAGGGTGAGTGAAATTGCTTGACACTTGGAGCTACGAGACACATGGGACCCTGGAGGTGACAAGAATTCAGATAAGGCGACCATGTGAGTATTAGGGAACTTGAATTAAGAACTATGCGAGAATTAGTATGAGTTCCATGGCTGTGGGAGCCTGGTCAAAGGCCATGGAGGCCAGATTTGCTGTAGGAAAATACTTTCCAGGGAGCCACAAGGGTCTGGTTAATCAGAAATGACAGAACAGAGTCCATAAGCTTGGAGCCTTATCATCAGGAAGTGCCAAGATTCTTATACAACCATAGGAAGATAAGGAGACCTATAAAGGATAAGTGCAACTGGGTTTCCCATGAGTTGTGCAGGGCTGACTTTGATCGAACTGATTTAGAAAAATAAAGAAATTATCAACATAAATAATAAATAATTTATTATAGATTCTAATATCATACACTGTGTGTGTGTATACTCAGTCATGTTTGACTCTCTGCAACCCCATGGACTGTAGTCTGTTAGGCCTCTTTGTCCATGGAATTTTCCAGGCAAAGATACTAGAGTGGGTTGCCTTTTCCTCCTCCAGGGGATCTTCCTGGCCTAAGGATTGAACCTGTGTCTCTCACATAGCCTGCATTGGCAGGTAGATTCTTTACCACTGCGCCACCTGGGAAGCCCAATGTCATACACTAGTAGGCCTGATAATTCGCACAAGAGCATTCTGCAATGGAGTTGGAAGGCAAGAGGTGATCAGTTACTAGTGAGCCACATCACACTGGACAGGAAGGATCTGGGCCAGGCAAAGAACCTGTGGTTCTTCTTGGGCCAGACCACCTTGGACTCCTAATCCTTCCTCCTGCTTTCTCATCTGTGGTCTAGCGGGTTAGGTGGAAGGAGGTAGGAAGCTCTATAGCTGCCATTCCTGTACCTTGAAAGTCATGGAAAAAGCTTGTCCTGATTCAGTAGTGTATTAAATTTTTTCTGGTACTATTTTTATTTACTATTAATAAATAGTAATTACTACTATCAAAGATAATAATTTATTATTACTATCAAAGATCCCCTAGTTATTTTGGGAGAACCTTCAGAGTTCACAAATAAAGTCCTTCAAACTTCTGTTAACCGTCCACACTTCTCATGGCTACCAGTGATTTATTAACATTTACCCCTACTGCTGTACCCCCGTATCCTGGAAGCTGCTGGCCCACTCATGAAGTTACAGCTTCCTCCATCAGGTTAAGTTGGCACTTGCACTGGCTTTGGCACCCTTGGAATGAGTACTGACACTGCTGAAGACCACAAAGTCAAGAATTATCCACAAAAAACTATGCCGAGGCCATTATGTTAAAGCAAGGAGGATCCTTTCTCTCATTTTTGTGATCCCTTCTTTTTCTTTCATTCCAGAGAAACCTTGTGGTCCCAGTGGGTCCTGGGGCTTTAATATTCCTACACCCACCAGTCATTGGCTAAAAGCCTCTGGGGGAAAACACAGAAAATAGCAGGGTACTTCTGGGGAGCACCAAAACTGTCCACATTATCATCATCTCAGCGCTAACAATTTTTCAGCACCATGTACTAGGTTCAACACTAACTTTGTATGCATTCTTCTATTTAATGTTCAAAGCTACCCCCATTTTACAGATGGGGAAATGAAGACTGCTTTAATTAAACCCTTGTCACTCAGTCAGAGTTTAGCGTATTCTGAGAGTCCAGAGGTCTTCATTGCAACAGCACTGAATGACAGACAGAGTGAGTAGAGGCAAATGAGATGTCCCTAAGGACTGGGTCAGAATTAGCTGTCTGGCTACTTGCAATTAACAATTCCTAGTAAGACTGGAGAAAAACAAACAGATGAAAAGTCTCCCATTTGACCTCTGGGTAGTCCTACATGTCTAGATCCTGTCCGTAGATGTCTAACTGTGAGCAGGGCTGCGAGTGTAATCAGCTATGAGGGTCAGGGAGGAGCTGAACTGTGAGAAACCAGGCAGCACGATGGTTGGCAGCTGCATGTATTTAGCTCGAGTCTAACACAGCCTCTCGTCATTAGAGAAAGGGGCTCTTCCAACTGCAGTTGCGTATCATCAGGGATGGGACAGTTTAAGTATTTTCAGCAATATTTCAACAAAAGAGCTTACTGGGAATGAGGAAACAAATGATTTAATGAGAAAGGAAATACCTCTGTACCTACGATTTTACTCTGAAATGGATAGGAAGGGATTTCATAGCAATTCGCAAACCATGCAGCCCACCCAGGCATGCCACTTAGTCAGAGAGTTAATGGGCAGTTGGGAGCTGAGACCTAGAGGTCATGATAGGATTAATTCCTTTTCCTTGAGAAAGAGCCAAGGGACCTTCCCCCATTCCCCGAGAAGCACAGAGTTGTGCCACAGAGGCCAGTAGACAATTGAGCATCTGTGTGGTGGTCAAGCTGTAATTGGAGCCTTTAAGACCGTGGCTTGTTGACCCTTGAAATTCTACCCATTGACCTGGCATGATGGGCTATTATATTTGTCTCTTGGAGTTTGAGGAGTCTTGTCCATAAGAATAGTGGAATGTCCCCGTGTGCGGGAGGGGCATGTTTGAGGGACACTTTTCCTTTTGATTTCCTCTTACATATTCCACCGGGCCTCACGTTTTCTTCGAGGGGAGTTGGGGGCATGGATACTGGACTAAACTTAAGGTAGTCTGTAGCACGGATCATGGCTACTCGGAGAGTTCTGATATTCCTTAAGTAGGGAAGAAACCCAGGTTGAGCCAAATTGGTTACAGAACTGCCCCAACTCATCATAATTCTCCCAGAAGGATCTTACCTGTGTTTGCCGTGAGGGCTGTCAGGCGGCTCCATCTTGGTGCCCCACTGCTGTCCATGGGAGGTCATCCTTTTTCTCCCTGGAAACTAACAGAATGCTGCTGGCGAGGCTTCTGGTCATGCACGCCAGGACGCTACCTATCACTGAAGGCCGAAGGTTTCTGTAGACCCGTGATTGCACAAAACCCAACCTGCATTGTAATCACCTGGCCTGCGTAGGCCCCACCTCTAAGCTTTTGATACAGTCAGGATGGAACACAGCCTAAGGATCTGCATTTCCAACAAGTTCCCATATAATGCTGATATTGCTAGCTTAAGGACAAAACTTTGGAAACCCCCAAAAAGAGAAAAGTTTAGGCAAATGTACCAGGATAGAAGGCAGCTTGCTGAAATTGCATAACACAGATTGCAGGGGAAGGATAATTAACTGTTAGCTAAGCGCTGGGTATGACCAACCTACATAGCATATTCAAAAGCAGAGACATTACTTTGCCAACAAAGGTTCGTCTAGTCAAGGCTATGGTTTTTCCAGTGGTCATGTATGGATGTGAGAGTTGGACTGTGAAGAAGGCCGAGTGCCAAAGAATTGATGCTTTTGAACTGTGGTGTTGGAGAAGACTCTTGAGAGTCCCTTGGACTGCAAAGAGATCCAACCAGTCCATTCTGAAGGAGATCAGCCCTGGGATTTCTTTGGAGGGAATGATGCTAAAGCTGAAACTCCAGTACTTTGGCCACTTCATGCTGACTCATTGGAAAAGACTCTGATGCTGGGAGGGATTGGGGGCAGGAGGAGAAGGGGACGAGAGAGGATGAGATGGCTGGATGGCATCACTGACTCAATGGATGTGAGTCTGAGTGAACTCTGGGAGTTGGTGACGGACAGGGAGGCCTGGCGTGCTGCGATTCATGGGGTCACAAAGAGTCGGACACAACTGAGCGACTGAACTGAACTGAACTGAAGTGCTGGGTGAATCAGGTGAGGAAAATGAGAATGGGAAAATGATGGTGATTCTATTTTGCTTTTTTCAAAGAACACTTTATTGAGGTACGATTGACATACAAAAAGCTGTATATGTTTAAATGTATACAACTTGAATTTGGAGATAAGTATACAGTCATGAAATCACTGCCACAATTTATGACCCATAACTTGATGAGGGAGTTACAGATAATACACAGGGGGCTGTTAAAGTTATCCAAGTTATTCCAGCCTACTGCTGAAGCTTCCCATGTGATATATGCTCAACCAGGTCAACTGATGTGAGTAGTGAGAAGCCTCTAGACTATGCACAGAATTATGACTCTCTGGTGTTCATCACTGGGAGAGGTCAGAGCTTTGATTCAGATGATGCCTGAATGGAGAAATCTGGAGGTAACTCAGGTGTCTCCTGCGGAGATGCCTGCTTCCATGAACTTAAAACATCTTTTGCTTTCTTTTCACGTGATGGTAATTCTAGCTCTACCTCTGGCATTCCAGGTTCTGGAGAATGACATCAGTAGTAAACATTCTTAAATTAGAAATGTAAGCATCATCCCAGACTTGCAGCTGAGGCATGACATCCAAATCCAGTCAATTCTACTAAATATCTCACAAATCTATCTAGCTTTCTGTCTTCCACTGCTAACCCCTAGCTCACCCTCTCTCCTCACCTCTCCCTGTAACAGTCTCTTAACCAATCTGCTGCCTCTACTGACGATCAATTCTCCATGCAGCTCTGGAAACCATGATCTCAAATGAAACCTTGGTCACCTGTTTATATCATTTTCCAATCAATACTTTATTATCAAATTTATTATTAAGTTCAAAAGTGTACTTCTCATACTTATCCTGTGCATTCCCATTCTCAGAGGACTGCTTGCATATTAACTAAATGTTAAGCATCTCAAGAGCAGGTGCAATGTCTTTTTCTCTTTGTATTCTCAGCATAAAGAGAGTCAGTCAGTCAGTTCAGTCACTCAGTTGTGTCCGACTCTTTGTGACCCTATGAATCGCAGCACGCCAGGCCTCCCTGTCCATCACCAACTCCCGGAGTTCACTCAGACTCATGTCCATCGAGTCAGTGATGCCACCCAACCATCTCATCCTCTGTCATCCCTTTCTCCTCCTGCCCCCAATCCCTTCCAGCATCAGAGTCTTTTCCAATGAGTCAACTCTTTGCATGAGGTGGCCAAAGCACTGGAGTTTCAGCTTTAGCATCATTCCCTCCAAAGAAATCCCAGGGCTGATCTCCTTCAGAATGGACTGGTTGGATCTCCTTGCAGTCCAAGGGACTCTTAAAAGTCTTCTCCAACACCACAGTCCAAAAGCATCAATTCTTCGACACTCAGCCTTCTTCACAGTCCAACTCTCAGTCCATACATGACCACAGGAAAAACCATAGCCTTGACTACTGCTGCTGCTGCTAAGTCTCTTCAGTCGAGTCCGACTCTGTGCAACCCCATAGATGGCAGCCTTGACTAGACAGACCTTTGTTGGCAAAGTAATGTCTCTGCTTTTGAATATGCTATCTAGGTTGGTCATAACGTTCCTTCCAAGGAGTAAGCGTCTTTTAATTTCATGGCTGCAGTCACCATCTGCAGTGATTTTGGAGCCCAAAAAAATAAAGTCTGACACTGTTTCCACTGTTTCTCCATCTATTTCCCATTAAGTGATGGGACCAGATGCCATGATCTTTGTTTTCTGAATGTTGAGTTTTAAGCTAACTTTTTCACTCTCCACTTTCACTTTCATCAAGAGGCTTTTTAGTTCCTCTTTACTTTTTGCCATAAGGGTGATGTCATCTGCATATCTGAGGTTATTGATATTTCTCCCGGCAATCTTGATTCCAGCTTGTGCTTCTTCCAGCCCAGCATTTCTCATGATGTACTCTGCATATAAGTTAAATAAGCAGGGTGACAATATAAAGATAGTAATCATAATCTAATTAATAGCAAAAATACACGTGCCAAACCCTTTTTATGCCTCATTTTTCAACTTTACTTGCAAATTAGACATCATTAACCCTAATTTTCAGACAAGGAAATGGAGGCCTGGCGAGATTAAGCAATTTACTCAGGATCACTCAGCTAAGGAAGGGCAAAGCTGAGATTAAAACCCAGATCTCTCAGATTCAAGATAATATCATCCCAGATATTTCTTCCACATGGTGCCCAGAGGAGATGTTTTCTTGTTGCCTCAATGGACCTGCTGATAATCTACCGTATCTAGCTTGCACATGAGACCTGCTTCCTGCAAGCCCCATAACCCATGTTCTCCCCTATGTCTGTGCCTTTACACAAGTCAGTCCCTCTGCCTACAACATTCTTCTCATGTGTTTTGTTTGCTCATTTTTCAGCAGTTAGTTCAGGCCTTCCTCTCCTAAGGTGAGAGGAGAGCCTAAACTATTCCTATTCCTCCCCAGTGCTTCCATAGCTTCTTAAATAAATCTGTTTGGAAAGTTATCACAACTTTGCTAGTCTGACACCCTTTCCCACTCTCATGAGTCTCCTGAGCTTTTTGGGGAAACTCACTTTAAACCCATAGTGCCTGAAATAAAGCATGTGAATTAGTTAGGTATTTTGAGCTGCAAGGAGCTAAAACCCTAACTCAACATGGCTTAGGTGAAAATGGAATTAATAGACTCAGGTAACTTGGATTCTAGCTCAAAAAAGCTACAGGGATTTTGTGAAAAATAGATATCTTATACCCATACACATACATATAATATCTAATATTTATTGCACTGGCATAGAGTATGTGCTCAGTAAATAACTGCCATTACCTTGGATGTTATCTTTCAGTATCCACATCTGGATCACCTATGTAAGGATTATTTGCAAAAACTATAACTCTAGACTGGATTTTTTTTCTTTATTACCTAGGACAGGATTTCTCAAAGAGTATGGATCACATACATGAGAACTGTGTGAGGTACTTGTTAAAATGCAGCTATATTTCAGTATATTTACTAAATTGGCAGGGCTAGGTGGTGACTAGCAGTCTGGAGAGTGTGGTTGAACAGCTTTATTCAAAGATCTGCAAGTAATTCTTATCTCCATGTCCCTCCCCTCCCTTCTAATTCATAATGGAATCATAGATTCTTACTTTACTATATCGGCAGAAATGTTTGGAATTATCCAGTTTACTCAACATCCTTTCTCTTGCAAGTGAAGAAACTAAGGCTTGGGAAAATCTAGTGAATTGTCCAAAGTTAGCAAAGTAGTGGCAGAGCCGAGCTTTAATAATTTATTTTCTCCCTTAATTTGGTTCATTTTTTACCATTGCCACTTCCCCACTGGTGTGTCAGAGCTCATTCTAGGTTCTGCAAATCAGAACAAATTGACATTAACTAACAGAGATTTCATTTTAAGAGCTATTTCAAGCACTTTTCAATAATATCACATTTAATACTTGGAAAAACCTTCAAAGGTGGATGCAACTATGATCCTCATTTTACAGACAGAAGCGCAGGAAAGTTAAGCAACTCAACCTAGGTCACACGGCTAGTAGGCAATGCCGGATTCAAGCCAGAGGGCCTACTTGACACTTAATTTCTGCATGATCTGATTCCTCTGAGGAAAGAGCACAGCTGATCTCAGTGATGCTTCCATTTTACTCATTGTTAGGACAATTTATAGAAATGCAGTGTTTAAAAGTTTGACTCTACCTCCTATGCTCCGTCTTCAAGGACGGCGATCAACTGAGATGGAATCAGTTTGAGATGTGACAGCACCATGGAGAGGCAGTTAATTGTTAAATTCCAATTGCAGTCATTACTTCCAATACATCCACATTTTACAATCACGAAGTCTTTGTGCTCGGGAGAAAGAGTAAAGGGTTAAGAATCACAGTGCCTGGCCCTGGATCTGAGCTTTAGAACTTCATCTGCAATTTTGTTAGCTCTATGTCATTGATTAATTTGCTGATGCCCTCTAATTTTCAAGAGCTGCTGGCATGTTCTCTACCACATTTTAGTTTGTTGAAATCCTCACTGGTCCCTTTAAGTCCTTGCTTTTGAAAGTGTGGTCAGAGTGTTGGTAGCATGAGAACTACCTGGAGCTTGTTAGAAATATAGAATCTCAGACCCCACCTGTGACCCACTGAATTAGAATCTAATTTCACCAGATTCCCTGATGAGTCCTGAGCTTTCCAGGTGGCTCAATGGTGAAGAATCTGCCTGCCAATGCTGGAGACACGGGTTCAATCCTTGGGTTAGGAAGATCCCCTGGAGTAGGAAATGGCAACCTACTCCAGTATTCTTGCCTGTAAAGTCCCATGGACAGGATCCTGGCGGGCTATAGTCCATAAGGGTTGCAAAGAGTTGGACATGACTGAGTAATTGAGTGAGCACACACACACACGCAGACACACACTGGTGAGTCCTAATGGGCATCAACATTTGAGAAACACCTCTTTAAAGTAACTCTGTCATCCCCAACTCTTCTAGTTGGAGTCTCAAATTTGCAGTTTGCCAACTGTAAATCTTTGCCTGTTATTTAAACTCTTGTCTCAGTTGCTTCACTTGCAAAATGAGAATGATTTTTGATTGTAGGATTCTTAGGAGCATGAAATGAGATAGAGTGCAGAAAGTACCTGACACACAGTGATGAGTCAGAAAAAAATTCATTATTCTTCTCAATCCACCGGCAGTGATCACAATTCTGCCTCTTTTGAATATGGCCCTTTGGTTTCCATGTACTTCTCTTCAGCCCAGTGTCTGAAGGCTCAGTATTCTATCCCCATGGTGGCTGGCTCAATGCCCTCTGTTGTTTCATATATATTTATTGAGTTTAATACTTGTCGACTGATTCAGATTATTTTCTATGTGGTCAAAGGCCTCTCACGTCAGAGAGCCAGATTAATTCTTTGTATTTTAATAAAGTCCCTACATTGTGCAGAATCTTCAAAAGAGCACAACATATGGGCAAAAGCCCTAATTAAACACTTGTTGAAAGTAAATTAGTTAATTAGAGTTGACCGCTGCTTCCCACAGAGGGTAATCAACACGAGGTCTGTGGAGAGCACCAACATCCTGTGGGGGCAGAAACAGGGCTGGTTTTTAGGCAAAAATATGTCCTTTAATAAATGCTTTTATGTGCTTCATCCTGTCCATATTAGAAAAAAAAGAAAGGCCACCAAGTCCACAAACTAATAAAAAAGAACCCAGGGAACTTCTGACTCAGTTTCTTCTAACATTAAGGTACAGCTCACAAAAGGTGCTACCACATTTTCCCTAAGAATGAGTGATTTGAGAAGTTAGAGACTCAAGGCTTCCTTTTGTTTTATTTTATAAAGAAAGCTCAATTCCTAATTAGACCCCCTACCAGGAGCAACTGAGGAAATAATTACAATATGTCATCAATCACTGGAATTTGCCTAACATTTAGTGAGGTAGGCTAAATTTCTGAATATTTCTTTTTACCAGTACAATAACAATTTTATTCATATAAAAATCAAGGGTCTTTAAACCCCAACAAAAAATGAAAAGAAATCCTGATCTAACCAGTTTAAAAAAGTCAAGGATCAAGTTCAGATAAAATATGAGCTAACCTAAGTCATCATTCGTTCACTCTTCACACTAAGCTCAGACCACTTCTGAGGGTTTGGTTTTTTGTTTTTTTTTTTTTTTTGGATTTATGTTTATTTTCATCTGGATATGTAGTTTGGGTTTTGGCTAGAACCAGCCATGGAAATACCATGAGAAAAAGAAGTTACTCCTAAGGCATTTTGACCAAACCCGTTGTTTCATGAAATTGAAGTTTCAACATTAAATTTTTTGGAGAATAACCACCAAATAATGCTGGTTTCAGTCATAATA
Source organism: Bos mutus (assembly GCF_027580195.1). Classification (NCBI taxonomy): domain Eukaryota; kingdom Metazoa; phylum Chordata; class Mammalia; order Artiodactyla; family Bovidae; genus Bos; species Bos mutus. The sequence continues at coordinate 25,402,497 of NC_091630.1, read as the reverse complement.
GAGCAATAAATAAACACTTTCCTTCTTGTATATGGCCTGGTGAGAGATGGCTGGGAGCAAAAAAGAGCCCTGGAGCTGAGACTTGGAAATCTGAGTTTTAGTTTTGTCTCAGTCACTGAATTAGTCTGCTTTTAATGCAAACAGTCTCCTCTAATACTAGAAGCACTTAAAGGTATTCTACAGGGTAGCCCAATACTTTATCATCCCATTGATGATTCCTCTTTTGTGTGTATCTTTTTCCTTCCTCCTCCCCTTTCTCCTTCCCGACTTCTTTCTCCTCTCTTTTTCTTCCTTTTGCCTTTTTCTTCTTCCTTTTTTAAAAGGACTTTTCAGTGACCTTAAAACAGTACTTCAGAATAGGGGTGGGACTGCTTAATAGTCATGTGTTATTTATTATAGTTTGCATACAATGTCAAATTAAGGTCAGTCCTAAGATGAAAGATGACTAGATTCTGAATTGAAGAAACTGACCAGGCGAGCAAGGAATGAAGAGGGAGACACTTGGTGGCAGAAAAGAAGCATGGCAGTCCTCCCCTTACCTGACAGTCTTTGGTGGTTTTGAAAATGTTAACACATTTCCTGCTTGTCAGAACAGCTACACAAAGTTTGATTTGAGTTGCTGTTCACTTAACCCAGCCACAGAGACTCTGTGTTAGAAACCACAAATGCTGTTTGTACTGAGAAAGCAGCCCCACAGCGGATGAAACTCAGCTATTTCACTGGCGCCTTTTCAGCGTCATGTTCTTCCATTAGAAACTGGTTCTTCAATTAGGGGTGAAAAATGCAAATGAAATGTGCCTTCTGTTTTTTTCTCAAATATAGAGAAATTTTAGGAGTTGAAGAAAGCTCAAAATGAGCCTTCTGTTTTTATCCACTTGCCACCTGTTCCTCTTAGTATCTAAACAAATCACAAATAAGAATTTGAGAATAACAATTCAAGAATAAACAATTCAAATAAGAATTTGAATTTCTTCTTACATTTCAGTGTAAGAAGAAAATCTCTTTTTTTATGAGGGGTAGAAGAAAAAGTGAAATATCAGAGATTTTTTTTCATTATTAAAGTCAAGCCGTTCAATATTTGTGTTATAAAAACGAATTCTGCTGAGTTTAAATTTTACGATTTCCTAGGACAACGGACGCTAAGAGTCGGACACGACTGAGCGACTTCACTTTCACTTTTCACTTTCATGCATTGGAGTAGGAAATGGCAACCCACTCCAGCGTTCTTGCCTGGAGAATCCCAGGGACGGGAAGTCTGGTGGGCTGCCGTCTCTGGGGTTGCACAGAGTCGGACACGACTGAAGCGACTTAGCAGCAGTAGCAGGACAACCTAGTATGGAGGATTATTGCTTCAAGCTATTGTATCCACCTGACCTTTTAAAATAATTCTTTTAGTTATAGCTTTTTTCCCCCATTTGTTCAGCTCCTTTTATATACAGTGGAGAAGGAAATGGCAACCCACTCCAGTACTATTGCATGGACAGAGGAGCCTGGAAGGCTACAGTCCATGGGGTGGCAAAGAGTTAAACACGACTGAGGTGACTAACACTAACACATTAACACACTTATATACTGTTCTTGACAAACTTCACATTGACTCCAGGCTTATCTTGAACTTTGGGAGGGGTCTGTTGGTGAGGAACTAGGGTGCCTATGACCTCCCATAATATCTCTCAGGTTCCAGAGGAATCTAATGTTTTGAACATGTTAGAGATTTCCATTAGAGCTGAGTTCCCTCCAGCTTAGTGTTCAGTGTTAACTATAATCTTACTACAAGTGGTTGCAGGAAGCCCAACGTTAAGCACCCTGGCTTCACAGCCGTTACCCAGGAACATCCCACACCCCAGGGAAAACTGAGTGCACTTACTAGGATGCAAGGCTTCCTCTAAAACTGTGTTTAGCTTTTTCATGGGTTAGAGTCCTCATATATTTCATGATGGGCTCATATGCTATTGTTAACCTTGCTTCCATGCCAGAGAGATTTTATTTTTCTTCTTAAAATTTGTCAGCATACTTCTGTGTGATCTATCAAGCATATTATATATGTTTGTTGGTTAATTGATGGATTTCTCTTCCTTTGCTTGTGTATTTACAATAGAATAGCTTATTTAACTTTTATGCAGAATACATCATGAGAAATGCTGGGCTGGAAGAAGCACAAGCTGGAATCAAGATTGCCGGGAGAAATATCAATAACCTCAGATATGCAGATGACACCACCCTTATGGCAGAAAGTAAAGAGGAACTAAAAAGCCTTTTGATGAAAGTGAAAGAGGAGAGTAAAAAAGTTGGCTTAAAGCTCAACATTCAGAAAACGAAGATCATGGCATCTGGTCCCATCACTTCATGGCAAATAGATGGGGAAACAGTGGAAACAGTGTCAGACTTTATTTTGGGGGGCTCCAAAATCACTGCAGATGGTGATTGCAGCCATAAAATTAAAAGATGCTTACTCCTTGGAGGGAAAGTTATGACCAACCTAGATAGCCTATTCAAAAGCAGAGACATTACTTTGCCAACAAAGGTCCATCTAGTCAAGGCTATGGTTTTTCCTGTGGTCATGTATGGATGTGAGAGTTGGACTGTGAAGAAAGCTGAACACTGAAGAATTGATGCTTTTGAACTGTGGTGTTGGAGAAGACTCTTGAGAGTCCCTTGGACTGCAAGGAGATCCAACCAGTCCATTCTGAAGGAGATCAGCCCTGGGATTTCTTTGGAAGGAATGATGCTAAAGCTGAAACTCCAGTACTTTGGCCACCTCATGCAAAGAGTTGACTCATTGGCAAAGACTTTGATGCTGGGAGGGATTGGGGGCAGGAGGAGAAGGAGATGAGAGAGGATGAGATGGCTGGATGGCATCACTGACTTGATGGACATGAGTTTGGGTGAACCCTGGGAGTTGGTGATGGACAGGGAGGCCTGGTGTGCGGCAATTCATGGGGTCGCAGAGAGTCGGACATGACTGGGCGACTGAACTGAACTGGACTGATAGTCCCTAAATAAAGGAATCATCACATTTGGTCAAGAGCTATTATGGTCTGGATCTTGGTTACATGACACAGACTTTTAAAGAATATTTCAAGAAGTGGTTTCTGAAATTAGTCTATAAGGAGTATAAGCATCTCCAGGGACAATGCCAAGCCTTATATATCTTTAAACATTCAGCACTTAGTGCCTGACACATGGAGGTATACAGTAACTGTTGACTGACCTTGGTTTCTATGAACTAGGTAATATTGCATTTTTGTGTGTTCCCTATTACAGGAAGGTATTGACATTTTAGTGAACAAGTCACAGTGATAAAAAAAAGTAACAAATTGTTACTCAATCTACTGTAGCTATTTTCAAATTTTAGCATATATAGGGATTTCTTAATGAATTTGTTTAAAATGCATATTCCATGGCTCCATACCCACAGATTCTCATTCAATAGTATTGTGTGCAGCCCAGGCAATCTTTAAAAGCCCCAGAGGTATTCTGATGCAGGTGGTCGGTGCACTACAATTGGAGAAACTCTATTTTACAGAGTACTCAGGAATATTTCCATGCAGTAATGAGATCTTTAAAGGCTCAATATACACTGGTCCTCAACTACATGGAAGTTTGAAAATATTAAATAACATTTAATATGTTTAACATAACATTAAAAATCTGTTTAATATGCAATCTGAGCTTAATGAACTAAAAAATGGTGACATTTTCAGATAGTCACTCTAAGTAGTAATTACTATATATATCTCAAGATGGTTTTTTGTGTGTGTGCATGTGTAGCCTATCCATTCAGTTGTATTAAAGTAGCAAATATTGAATTCTTATGAGGTGCCAGACACTATGAATCTGCTTCACATAAATGGACATATTTAATGTTCAAAACCACCCTAAATGATAAGTACTCATTATTCACATGTAACAATTAAGGAAACTTGGCTAAAGAGGTTCAGTTCAGTTCAGTTCAGTTCAGTCGCTTAGTTGTGTCCGACTTTTTGCAACCCCATGAATTGCAGCACGCCAGGCCTCCCTGTCCATCACCAACTTCTGGAGTTCACTCAAACTCATGTCCATCGAGACGTTGATGCCATCCAGCCATCTCATCCTTTGTCGTCCCCTTCTCCTGTCCCCAATCCCTCCCAGCATCAGAGTCTTTTCCAATGAGTCAACTCTTCGCGTGAGCTGGCGAAGAGTTTCAGCTTTAGCATCAGTCCTTCCAAAGAACACCCAGGCCTGATCTCCTTTAGAATGGACTGGTTGGATCTCCTTGCAGTCCAAGGGACTCTCAAGAGTCTTCTCCAACACCACAGTTCAAAAGCATCAATTCTTTGGCGCTCAGCTTTCTTCACAGTCCAACTCTCACATCCATACATGACCACTGGAAAAACCATAGCCTTGACTAGACGAACCTTTGTTGGCAAAGTAATGCCTCTGATTTTGAATATGCTATCTAGGTTGGTCATAACTTTCCTTCCAAGGAGTAAATGTCTTTTAATTTCATGGCTGAAATCACCATCTGCAGTGATTTTGGAGCCCAAAAAAATAAAGTCTGACACTGTTTCCACTGTTTCCCCATCTATTTGCCATGAAGTGATGCGACCAGCTGCCATGAAAGTATTAATAATTTACTTAAGGTCACAAACTTCAAAAGTTAACAGTTCAAAATGTTACTGATTTTTCAAAAAGCAAGACTTACATAGAGAAAAGTAGGTACAAAAGTACTCTTTGAAATAAATGAAGGAGATCTTTTAAAACTGAGTTTGTGAGCTCCTGTATAACAGGTAAACGTTTTAGGACTAAGTAGTAGTATACCAACATATTATTTCTACTATAGTTTCTAGAATAATTTTGAGTTTGATTTTTAAAAAATAACGAGGACAAAAAATAGAAGTTTCAGATGACCTGATATTATTATAGAAGGGATATTAATTGAAATTACCCCAAACTCTGATGTGGCTCCAGAAACCACAGGTGAAATAAAGTGCTGCAGGAGCCATAGCCCAGGAGCCCTAGGGAGCAGTCAGGGTGAATGACATCTGAGCCTTACAAATGGATTTTTACCTGGAAAACTTCCTTCCAAAATGGCCATTGTTGTTGTTGTTGTTTTCAAATTCAATAAGCATTAACTGAGGACCTACCCTGTGCCAGAAACTTTTCTAGTTTTTAAATTATATATTATCTTATTCCATCCTTACAGCCATGGTCTGTGGTATGTTATTCATTACTGTTGTTACTGCTTGCCATTTTATGTATGTGAACACTGAGGCTTTGTGAAATTAGGTAAATTGCTAGCAAGTGGCAAGACTCAAGATTTTAGCCCAAGTCAGATTCCAAGTTTTAAGGTTTCAGCCCATCTAACTGTCTTCAAATGTGGTTTCAGATTTTGTAACGATGGCACAAAGTTTGTGTAGTCTGTGGGTTTTATAAAGCAGAACTTAAAGACATCACAAAGGTTTTAATATGAGTATATTCTACTCTTCTGGTAAATACTTAAAATCCCTTCAGCAATGTGCGTGTGTGCACAGAAAGATTGGGAAATGATGGTGGTATGAGGCATATTCACTCATTTAACAAAATGTACTGAACCACACAGTGTCAGGCACTGTGTTGGGAACTGGGGTGCTAGAAATAGAACAAGATAAACATGGAGCTTATAATCTAGCAGGGAAAACACTAGCAAATATAGTTGTGGTAAGTGTCATTTGTTTCTTCAAAATCCTGTATCATAACAGAGATTCAAACTAATTTGTGAAGTAACAGAAGAACTCTCAAAGACAGTGAGATTTCAGGTAGGACTGAATGAGAAATCTGAGGGAGGCAAACCAAGAAGTGGGCAGCAGAATTCTTCCGAGAATTTATTTTCCCTTGCGCTATCATCTTCTGCAGCAGTAGATTATGCAAACAACTTGGCTTGTGATGTGATCAAATCTACCCCACTCATTATCGTATCCCCCTAAGACTTTCCTGACTGGCTCAGAGTGAGTTCTACACTACAGAGGAGGTCTAGGAACCAATATTTTGAATACAAACAAAATAAAGGCAGCCTTGGAACGTTTAAATGCTTTTTCCCAAAACTCAACCTTGGCAAGCACTTCAAATGTACTACCTCTACCTTTAAGAAAACTTCAACATTTAGCTTAATTTTTATTATGTTTTTGAAGTCTATAAATCTCCATTGTACATTTTCCTCAGAAGGCAGCTTAATTCCATTGATATTAAAGAAAGTACATGAAGCTCTCTGGCCCACTAAATGGGGAAATCAGAATGTGACGGAGAGTGGCCAAGACTCAAAGTTTCCATTCTCTTCCAAGGGAAACCAAATGAGAAAAATAATACATCATAAAAGCCAAAGTTCTGATTACAATTCTGGAAATAGGGATGAAATAGGATATTTCATTTAAGAAAAAAAAAGTGCCTGAATTTCCAGCTGAATTTAAAAGGTTATGTAGAGTACACCATATTACCCTTCTACTAATAATTGGGCTTATCTGTGTGTCTTCCTGGGACTTCACAAAACACCCAGGTAGGCATTTAGAGACACCAAGTTAGATGCCTTTGTGTTGGTCATGAGTAAGGTTCATTAGTCAGCTGTTTAATATTGATCCCCCTTCTACCCTAAATTTCATTTTCACAGAATGAATTCATCTGAATTGTCTAAAAAGAAATGTTCCCCTACAGGAGGTCTCCAATGTAACAGTGATAGTGTGTGGACAGTAGGTAGAGACACCAGAGTCCTGCCTTGTCCAGGAATGTGTTCTATCAGAAACCCAGCCCTGCACATTAGAATTATACATGGAGCTTTACAAAAGTCTCCATGTCCATGTGCTAACACCAGAGACCCTGATTTAACTTGTCTGGCTGGAATGGTACCTGGGCAGCAGTAATTTTTAAAAGCCCCCCAGGTGATTCTCATGTGTAGTCAGCTCTTAACCAATTCTCTCATTTATAAAATGAGATCCCAAGCATTTTTTTTAATTAAAATAAATGGACAGAGGTTAGAGGTGTGGTCATGGTTTGAAAGTTTTCATGTTTACTCCATCTTTAATGAATGTTTCTTATTCATTAACTGATGACATGCTTGATTCTCCATCTGCTCTAACAGATTCAACAAATATAATAATAGCTCACATTTAATGAGTGTTCGTTTGTGCTAGGTATTGTGTAAGGTGTTGTTTCTCAAACTGCGGCCAGCAGACCTCAGCCCATCAACTATTACCTGTGACGATGAGATGTATACAAAAATTAAAGTGGTCAGAAATTTTGTAGTAATTTGAGCTTCTGTCATGTATTTATTCGCCTTTACATATAAATTAAAAAAAAAAGCACAAAAACGTTGTGTAAAGTTTAAAAATAAAATAAAATTTAAAAAAATAACATCAGGATAAAGTTAAGAAAAAAAAAACGTTGTGTACATATACTGCTTTTATGTGTGTGTGTGTATAATTTCTAATAATACATTTTATTGCAATCTCTTCCACAGCTGTTAAAGAATTTAAAAATCTCCCAAAACTTCACCATAGATGATTTGCGAGGCAGTGGCATCAAAGTCCTTTATGGATGTTATCTTAATTTAATTCTCACCACTAATTCCAATGAAGTAATTGACTACTTTACAACTAAGGAAGCTGAGGACTGAGATAATTTGCTTAAGGTTACCCTGTCAGTAAGCTAAGTCAGAAGGACTGGAACCCAGAAGTCTGAATCCAGAGCGCAGAGCCCCAGATCCAGGGGAGTGGAAGGTTAAAGAAGAGACTTCATATGACTCGGGACAGGGCAGTGTGGCCGTGTTGGGGAAACCTAGTGCCAGAAAGAGATACTTTCACACAATGCAACCTCAAATGTTCTGGGTTGTTTTTTATCTTTTGTGCATAATTAAAACTGGCCTGAGCCTTGTGAACATTAGTTAAGCTCCTGTAAGGAGTCTGCAATTTAAATTGCCTGGATATTTATAAAACTAAACCAGAGTTCAATGAAAACAGACTATTTTAAACCTGGGAGAGTGGTCTTTCAGTGGCAAGTTTGAGTTTTTTTTCTGTCATCAGTAAAACAAAATTAAAGAAAATAAAGAAGTTATTTTTCACATACTTTGGTCATCTGTATGTTAAATTTTAAGCCTGCTAAAGATGTGCGGTGGGCCTTTTTAATCCTCTCTTTATAATCTATGTAGGAAGAAATAGCTTTTTGGAAAAATTTATAAGACTCTCACCCCAGGAAAAACAGACGTTTTACTGTATAATATTTTCCTATTTCCTCTCCAGAACTTTACATTTTATACAAAAGATATGAGATTAAAAATTACTGAATTTCCTCTTTTAAATATATTTAATGTAATATCCAACATATTTATTTTAATATATTTCATATTTAAATAACATGTTTATTATCATAGGTGGTAGTTCATAAGTAAGAAAAATTAAAACCAACTTTTTTTTTTATCTTACATCTATTGAATCATGTTCTGGTTTACATCCACATTTTCAGAAATGTACCTATTATGCAGAGTGAAACGTACTGGGATGATCAAGAGCATTGGAAGAGGAAAGTCAATAAAGTCTTAAATGCCTTTTGGGCACTGTTATGGAAATATGGAATACGTGTGAAATTTCAGAACCAGAAGAGCTAGACTCTACATTTCTACTAGGTGTGGACAAAGCAAATTGTGAACACCTCGTCTTGGTATCTAGGGTCCCAGTGACCCTCTCCAAGTGGTGGTGTCAACACGTCTGAAATCTATATAAGCAACTGTTTTAGCCGTGGGTTATTATCTTTAATCATTACATAGTGGAAAGTAAATTTAATTTTATAGTAGATGCTTGCCAGTTCTTTGTGCTAAGTATGAAGAAATGCATAAGCTGGTGAGGGAAAACAGTGCTTTGATGAGGCACAGAGGAAAGAGCAAGAGCACAGAGCAGGAAGCAGTCAAGTGAGTAGGCTTGACTTAGGGTGTGATGACCCTGCTGGGAATCAGAGGAAAAACATGGGATTTGGAATGGAAGGACTTAGTCCTCCCTTCTCAATTAGTCACTAAGCATCTTTTTCTAACTCTGTCATAGAATTCAGTCCTGGTGATAAAAAGGGGTGTAAGAAACTTCTCACCTTTGTGAAGCGGGATCTTTTCCTCAAGAAGAGAGAATTCTAAAGCACCGTGGGAGGCACGAATTATAGTAGAATTTCTCATCAAGGCTGTGGAGAGAGGAAGGAGGTGAAAGTAAATAACTCTACTATGTCTTGGACAAGGTACTTACCTCCTCAGTTTCCTCATTTGTAAGAATGGGGATAATTTCACTTACTACACCGAGCTGTGACAACAAATCAAATGAGCTAATGTGCAGGAGCCACTTTTCAAATGTAAATCAGCGTCTTTATTTTTTAATTTAAAATTTTTATTTTATATTGGAGAATAGTTGATTAACAATGTTGTATTAGTTTCCAGTGTACAGCAAAGTGATTCTGTCATATATACACATGTAAAGAATTCTTTTCAAATTCTTTCCCATTTAGATTGTTACAGGATATTGAGCAGAGTTCCCTGTGCTATACCTTAGGTCCTTGTTGGTTATCTAGTTTAGATATCATAGTGTGTATAGGTCAGTTTCAGACTTCTAATCTATCCCTTCTCCCCACACCATCCCCTTGAATCTTCCTCCCTGGTACCCATGTTTATTCTCTGAGTCTTCTCTGTTTTGTAAGTAGGCTCATTTGTATCTCTCTCTCTTTTTTTTTAGATTCAGCATGCAAACAATATGAGACTTGTCTTTCTCTGTCTTACTTCACTTACAATAATCTATTAATTACCTTAAAATATCTGATGGCTACAACAGGTTGTAGCTCACATGGTAAAGAATCTACCTGCAATGCAGGAAACCCTGGGTCAGGAAGATCCCCTGGAGTAGAGAAAGGCAACCCACTCCAGTATTCTTGCCTGGAGAATCCTATGGACAGAGGAGCAGTGGGCTACAGTCCATAGGGTCACAGAGAGTTGGACACGACTGAGTGACTAACACTAATCACCTTAAAATATCTGATGGCTACAACACCACCTTTAGTACCCATTATAAATATGGTGGGGAAGGCAAAAGGTGGTGCTCTCCCTGGAATGATGTGCATTCAATTGTGGGGGTTGGCCCTTGACCTCCCCACACCCACTGTGATGAAGCAGCATAAAGGTTTTCATTTGCTTGGTGTGGTTGCACCATTGCAGATCACTACACATGTCATACTGAACTCTAACCACTGTTGGGAATGCCATTTCCTTTACCTTTTGTCTCAATCAGCTCAGGAGGCCATAACAAAATACCACAGATGCAAAGGCTTAAATAACAGAAACTTCTTTATCACAGTCCTGGAGGATGGGAAGTCCAAGATCAAGGTGCCAGGAGATTTTGTTTCAGGTGAAAGCCTACTTCCTGTCTTGCTGCCAGCCACCTTCCTACAGTGTCCTCACATTGCAATGAAAGAGAGAGAGAGAGAGTGAGCTCTTGTCTCTCTTCCTCTTCTCATAAAGACACAAATCTCCTCACAGGAGCCCCACTTTCATGACTTCATTTAAACCTAATTACTTACCAAAGGTCCCAGCTTCAAATATTATCATGTTGTGGTGATGCTAGGGCGTCAACATAAGAATTTTGGGAGAACGCAAACATTCATGAGTCCATAACACTTTTACAGTTGGTCTGTCAAATCACATATCCTTCAAGAAGTACAAGCATCTTTTCTCTGAAAACTTCCTTTACTCATTGAAAAAGAGCTGATTATTCTTTTTTTCCTATTAGTGATATCACTTCATTCCTCTCCCTATAATTATTGACTCAATAAATACTTATTGTGTTTATCTTGCACAAAATGCTCTTGCCTTGTTCATCTTGGTTTTCACTGTTCCAAGCACCTAGATCACACATACATGCAAAGCAGTTAATAGATGTCTATGGAGTGATTGGGCTTCCCAGGTGGTGCTAGTGGTAAAACACCCACCTCCAATGCAGGAGTCATAAGAGACATGAGTTTGATCCCTGGGTCAAGAAGATCCCCTGGAGAAAGGCATGGTAACCCACTCCAGTATTCTTGCCTGGACAGAGGAGCCTGGCGGGCTACAGTCCAGAGGGTCACACGGAGTTGGACACGACTGAAGTGACTTAGCATGCAGCATGCACATGCAGTGAAAATTTAGATAATGAAGAAAATGACTTAGTAGATAATAGCCAATAAAAGTAAAGAGGAAGTTCATTAAGTAGGAAAGGGATCCATCATGTGTTTATCTCATGAGTAATAACTCATGAGAATAGGGTTAGGAGGAATATCCCAGGAATTTTTTTTGAAGATTCATAGCCCTGCAAACACACCAGGAGAAAGTCCTGGGAGGTAATGTCAGGATAGTACTTGGACCAAGGATACCATAGGAATGACAGTCCTAAATGCATTTAGCCAGATTTTGAACAGGAATGTTTTCGGCCTTTCAGTACTAAGTGTTCTTCAAAATGAGAGTAGTTTTATTTAAAATTCCAATATGGGCTAGATTTGGAGGCATTTTGATTCACTGGGTGTTCAGTTTTCAAAAACCTCAAGAAACAGCTTGCTAAATTTGCCCAAAGCTGCTTTTCGTTTCCCCACCTGCAATTTGTATCCCTGAAATAAATATTACCAACAGTTCGAGCTCCATTTGGTGTGGTCCCAGAATATAACCGCTCTAACAGGGCCCTCTTGGACCGTCTATAGTTCAACACTTTTATTGGCAGCTAAAGGAAAGAATGTAATAGTCTAACTACCTTCTGCCCACACCCCACTCTTTCACCCTTTCCAACAAGCAGCCTGCTGTAAGAGCTCAGTCCTGGAATAGGAAAATATTGCACCTTATCTAGGCCATCTGACGAAGTGAGTAATGTTGTGTGTTATGTTGTGAGATGTGAAATGGACAGTGCCTTAAAACCTGAGACAAGAAAGATCAGGCCAAGAGGAGACTTTGGCAATGGCGGGAAGTTGCTGTCTTGGAACACATTAGAACCTCCAAGAAACAAATTAAATGTGACTTAAGGAAAATGGGTGTGTTCCTGTAACCCAGACATAAAAAGAAAATTGCAACCAGGGTTAAATGCTGTGGATGGTCCTCATGGTGGGCTCCATACAAGTCATCACTTTTCCCTTCAAAGACGGCAAAATGTCATCCTGCTGCTTTTATTTTTTTGTTTGGTTGTATTTTTTATTTGTTTTGCTTCACAGCTTGAGACTTTCAGGACATGCATTCTGATTCCAGGTTCCAATATCCCCTAAATGTGCAGAAGAAAGGCAAAATGAATAGATTTTATCTTTTTCTAAACTTTCAAATTGATGCCAACAGCCGGCTGTTGCTGGCCCCACTTGTGGCTTGTGCTATATGGCCTCCAGCTGGCCCTCATCCCCCACTCTAGTCGATATAATGCATTGACTAACCTGCCTTGCAAATTTCAGCTCTCTCACTGTTTGGCTCACTTGACCCTAAAGACTCTTGTCTCACTGCAGGCAGAGAACTGACATCCTTCCTCGGTTAGAGGGATTAAAAGCTGCCTGAATCTGGTCAGTGAAGCCAGTCAGCATGAGTCAGCCCTATTGCAAGTGCATCTCTGAGCTTGCGCTCCACTTTGTATAACTAATCTTTCACCCCTATCTTTTTCTTAATAATCAGCCAATATGGTATCTCCTCTGAGCCCAGGGCTCTATTTTTCTGTCCCATGGCCACAGCACAATATCCTCCTCTAATTGTCCTTGATCCTGACTTTCTGGCACTACTTACTCTGCTTTGTTTTATCACTACCAAACTGTCTGCTGCGGAGAAGGCAATGGCACCCCACTCCTGTACTCTTGCCTGGAAAATCCTATGGGCGGAGGAGCCTGGTAGGCTGCCATCTATGGGGTCGCAGAGTCAGACACGACTGAAGTGACTTAGCAGCAGCAGCAGCAGCAGCAAACTGTCTGCTGTCACCAGAGCTGCGGGGAGCGAGCTCCGCCTCTGGCAAAGGTCATGAGGAAGGAGGCTTGGCATACGCAAAGGCGGGATCAAGCCTCAGGAGTCTCCCTGGAAATTCTCGAGCAATCTACCCCCAAAACCAGAGTCTGCCTACTTTCTGCTTTGTGCTTTCACCTACACCTCTGACTTTACGGGGGGCTGTCCCCCACGACCTCTCTGAAAAAAGAGTTAGCTTACAGCTCCAGTTAATAATTCCTGGGTGTGACAGTGTTTAACCTACAAACTCCTTTGGAAATCCTCTAGCCTGCCTGAATAGGTTTTTCTGGCCACATGTGATTGTTCAGAGCCTCCCAACTGTGAGAGGCAGGAGATGTTTAAACTGTCTAAACACAGATTCTTTTGAGTAGTTAAAAGTTTGATTAGAAATTGTATTGGTGAAGGGATTTTCACTTGTTGGGCCAATGTTTGCTGCTAAGTTTCCATATCCCTTACCTGCTGTGTCCCTGGCAGTGTATTGATTAATATAGTTGGTGTAAGTAGTAGCTTTAATGTTTGTAACCTGGGACCCTTGAGTTAATTCTTTTTCTTGTTATAGCCCACCACACCTTTGCTCTGTAGGAATGCAACTTTATCTAATGCTTTTTGGAGGCTGGCGCCTGACTTGAGAATAATCACCTTTAGAGAAAAAGGCCTCCGGGCCAGAAGATGATGCAAATCACCTAAACTTTTGCATATGATATGTTTGCAGGAAGAAAGCCTGGCTTACTGCATGACTCTACCCCTTCCCCCATTATCCTCTATGCATAACTTAAGGTATAAAAACTACTTTGGAAAATAAAGTGCGGGCCTTGTTCACCGAAACTTGGTCTCACCATGTCGTTCTTTCTCTTACCTTCTGGCTGAATTATTCAGCCTCTTTTCTACGCTGAATTTCCTCACTGAGCTATCCTTATTTCAGCCTCTTTTCTCCACTGAATTTTCCTACTGAGCTATCCTCATTCTATTACTCTTTATATCCTTAATTAACGTTTAATTAAGCAATTGTTTCCTGATCTTCGCCGACGCCGTCCCCGCTTCGAATTCCCTGGATCAGCCAGGGCTGGTCCCCGGCACAGAGCCTCTGGATAACCTGCTCTGTTTGCTTACTACAATTAGCATCATGACACTCGTTCCACTGGGATCAGTCCTCAAACTGCAGCTTCTTCCTACAGGCTGAGATTTTGAATCCCTTGGTTTCAGAGGGTTTGTCTCACCAACCCATCAATGATCAGCCTGACACTTTATGAAAGGCAAGAAGAAAAGGCCTTGGTTGTCTTATCCTCAGAGGGGCTCATAGATCAATAGGGGGATGTTGATAAAGACTGACTTGCAAAGTCCATCTTTTCTATAAGAAGGGAGGGAACATGGCATAGACCAGTCAGAGTAAAGGTAGTGTGGCAACATCTTCAGTGCAGAATGGATGCTGTGTTAGAATTTGCAGGAGAAAAGAAGTTCTCTGGTTAATCTAAGTGCACAGTAGATCAAGGAGACAAATAGGACAGCATTTATTCACAAGGGGCTCCTTACAAACACACTTTGAAAGTAGGTACAATAATTGATTCAGGAAAAAACAAAGCTGAAAATTCCTTTAGTCTATATCCAACTTCACTGTGACATCTGACTAGTCCCCCACCAGTTTATTAGGATTATTACTGCTAATTCACTTTTATTTTATTTTTTTAGAATACCAGCTTATGGTACAAATTCAAGGAAACCAAAATTGTGTAAAGTGAAAAGTTAAAATTTTCCTCCTGTCCATGGCCATCTAAGAAGTGTGCTTTCATGAATTTTTTTTCCATGAATGTGTACTATTTTTGTAGCTAAAATGTATATTTTTACCACACATGAGATAAACATGTAGGATAAGTCACTTCCTTTTTCTGAAACTTTATTTTTTTTACTTAGTGTATTTCAATGTGTACTACTTGACATTAGTACACATACTGTTGATGGAATATACTCTTTTTACAACTGCATGGATCTGGATGATCTAGTCTACCCACATTAAATACTAAATTCAGAAAACTACAGAATACACTTCCCTGATAGCTCAGTTGGTAAAGAATCTGCCTGTAATGCAGGAGACTCCAGTTCAATTCCTGGGTCGGGAAAATCTGCTAGAGAAGGGATAGGCTATCCACTCCAGTATTCTTGGGCTTCCCTTGTGGCTCAGCTGGTAAAGAATCCACCTGCAATGTGGAGACCTGGGTTTGATCACTGGGTTGGGAAGATCCCCTGGAGAAGGGAAAGGCTACCCATGCCAGTATTCTGGCCTGGAGAATTCCATGGACTGTATAGTCCATGGGGTCGCAAAGAGTTGGACATGACTGAATGACTTTCACTTTCACTTTTCACTTTCACAGAAGAATACACAAACCCTAGTTTGTCTGTTGATGAGCTGTGCCAAACGCCAGAGTGGCTGGATCAACCTGCATCCTTAGTTTGTCCCTGAGAAGAACAAATGTTTAAGAGAATGAGCCAAGAAAGGCTCAATACCTTTTAAGAAAGCCCAGGATAGGAGGGCTCATTTGAATGAAAGATCAGAGGGAAGGGCTGATAGATTCACAGGGGTTGTTTGTTCATAAAGAAAGGATCCACGTGCCTTTCTTTTTAAAAAAAATTGTATTTATTTATTTTTGGCTGTGCTGGGTCTTTGTTGCCACGTGTAGGCCTTCTCCAGTTGTGGCGAATCAGGGCTACTCCTCACTGTGGTGCCCGGGGTTCTTATCATTGTGGTGGCTTCTCTTGTGGAGCATGGCCCCTAGAGTGAAGGGCTTCAGCAGTTGCATCTCAGGGGCTTAGTTGCTCTGCGGCATATGGAATCTTCCTGGACCAGGGACTGAACCCATGTTCCCGCATTAGCAGGCAGATTCCCATCCACTGTACCACCATGGATGTCCTCCAGGTTCTTTTCAATTGATTTAGAGGTCAGGAAACAGCTTCCCAGAGGAGAGTTTTCAGTTCATACCAGAAAAAGATGATAATGAAGGGGTTAAGTACCATGGAATTTTCTTTTGCTTCAGGATCTAAATGATGCCATGTTCTATATAAGAAAAAAATCAAGACTAGATTTTATCGACATACCAGCAAAGCCATATCATTTCTCCAGACACCAAACCCTGAGTTTTTCTCTTAGGCAAGATCTTTTAAGACATTTTCTTTCTACCTTTCTTTTTTTTTGGAAACCTCAGAAAGAAGAGTATTGTATTGAAAAGGGCAAAGAGCAGAAGGTACTTTTATGCTTTTATAGCAATCCTGAATCAATAGGAGTGTGATGGGTCCTCCACGGCACCAGACAACCCTGGAGCCTGGCTTTCGGCAGAATGCCCTGTAGACTTCTCTGTTGGCTCTCAGAGCAGATGTGGATTGTACTGAGGGAACAGCTGGTTCTGGCAGGGAGGCAGCCAACAGCGTGGTATTTCATCACTCCCCATGCCTTCACATCTGAGCTTTGTTCGCTGCTCACTGTCATGGGTGATCTGCTGGCCAGAACAGAGTGCTAAATGTGTCTCTAAAGTAAGAGACAGAGGCTGCCAGGAGAGCACTTGCAGGGAAGCACTCTCATTTGGAAATCCAAGGAAGAAGGGAAACCGTTTCAAAAGAGTTTAATTCCAGGGTGAGGAGCTTGCCAAAAGATAGATGTTGTGGATGAAGTAAGAGCTATGCTCCCATGAGGATTGGGGAATGGATGGTTCATCGGGAAATGAGAAGTTGCTGACAGGGAAAGATGTTGTCAACTGCAAGCACCTTTCATATGATCTCATTTCTCATGGTCATGATTCTGAGGAAGGGCATTGAAATAACTTTCACCTTGCCACTGTCTGAAAGTCCTGGTTCCATGCAGAGCCTGAACATTGCTAAGGCCAAATTGCCTTCAGTTATCTCTAAATTCAGGGACCTTCATTCAGGATTCTGAGAAACCAGGAAAATGGATGTTTCCTCGGTAGAATTTTCAATGTTGATTGCAAATTTTGATGGTTCTAGGCTGGTCATTTGACGTTTGTGTGTAGTTCTTTGGTTCACATTCCAGGAAAATATGAGGAGCATCAAACCTAGACTTTAGTTTAAAAGGAACTTGATTGATTTGAGACCATTGAGTTCTAGGCAAAATTGCCACACAGACCAGGCTTGATTTAATTTTATAAGAGAGAAGATGGCTCATGTTTTATATTGCCTCAGGAAAAAATGAATTTCTCAATTGCCTGGGAGATTCAAAATTCCATCCACTGCTGAGCACTGTCCAGCCTTTTTGGCTTGTTTCTGGTGAGGCTGTTTAAGTAATGTGGCTTTATTTAATTTGGCATAAATTTTTGTTATTATTGAACAAGAGTGAAGTCAGGTTTTTTGATAAAAAATATCATATTATATTCTGGAAATATTCAAATGTCAGTGAAAAATAAGAAATGTAGGTGGTGTTAACAGTAAAAATCTTCACATTTTAGTCTTAAGTACATAGCTACCACTCATTAAGCCAGTGCTAGTGGGACATTCATGGGACTTGGGTTTTTAAAGAACAGAATTCATATTCTCCTATCACCAAGTTGTGTGT
Organism: Bos mutus; assembly: GCF_027580195.1. Lineage (NCBI taxonomy): Eukaryota > Metazoa > Chordata > Mammalia > Artiodactyla > Bovidae > Bos > Bos mutus. The sequence goes on along the minus strand of NC_091630.1, from coordinate 25,384,984 downwards.
TCCTTAACTCTCTAAATCTCCTTTCTTCATCTGTGCAATGGTGTTTGTCACAAGCAGTGTAGGTGTTACTCGTCATAACACTTACCACATGGCTCTCAAAAGGCAAGGACTGAAAATATCGCAGTTCACTCTTTTCCCTCTTTTTCCTGGCTTCCTTGGCAGGTTCTCCTTAATGAAGCAAAATTCTATGATAATCTTGAATATTTAGGTCCTCTTCTTTTCAGATAAGAATAAGGTAGGAGAGCAAAATATCTTCTTTTTATACAATTTACCCAGCCAGTTATTACTGAAAGTGAGGTATAATTGTTCAGTTTTTATATGTAACAGAGCTATTATAACTTTATACAGGGTTCCTAGGTGGTAAAGGCATAGGATCTGAACATGAGAAGTCCTGAGTTAGGGTAAGTGACTTGTCCAAGATCAAACTCATCATATGAATGACCGTGGATAAACTACTTAGCACAAAAATGTCTCCCTAATTTGGGAGAAAATTAATACCACTGCCATCACTAAATGTTCATTTAGTCAAAAATATTTTCTCTTCTAAGGACAGAGGACAGAGCTCTAAAGAAAACATATAAAAATACTGCTTTCACTGGGGCTAACATTTGAGCAAGGATGTACTAGAGATCTCCTCAAGAAAATTAGAGATACAAAGGGGACATTTCATACAAAGATGGGCACAATATAGTACAGAAACAGTATGGACCTAACAGAAGCAGAAGATATTAAGAAGAGGTGGCAAGAATACACAGAACTGTACAAAACAGATCTTCATGACCAAGATAATTATGAGAGTGTGATCACTGACCTAGAGCCAGACATCCTGGTGTGTGAAGTCAAGTGGGCCTTAGGAGCATCACTACGAACAAAGGTAGTGGAGGTGATGGAATTCCAGCTGAGCTATTTCAGATCCTAAAAGATGGTCTTGTGAAAGTGCTGCACTCAATATGCCAGCAAATTTGGAAAACTTAGCAGTGGCCACAGGACTGGAAAAATCAGATTTCATTTCAATCTGAAAGAAAGGCAATGCCAAAGAATGCTCAAACTACCACACAATTGCACTCATCTCACATGCTAGTAAAGTAATGCTCAAAATTCAATACATGAACCATGAACTTCTAGATGTTCAAGCTGGATTTAGAAGAGGCAGAGGAACCAGAGATCAAATTGCCAATATCCACTGGATCATCGAAAAAGCAAGAGAGTTCCAGAATGACATCTATTTTTGCTTTATTGACCACACCAAAGCCTTTGACTGTGTGGATCACAATAAACTGTGGAAAATTCTGAAAGAGATGGGAATACCAGACCACCTGACTAGCCTCTTGAGACATCTGTATGCAGGTCAGGAAGCAACAGTTAGAACTGGACATGGACCAACAGACTGGTTCCAAATCAGGAAAGGAGTATGTCAAGTCTATACATTGTCACCCTGATTATTTAACTTATATGCAGAGCACATAATGTGAAATGCCATGCTGGATGAAGCACAAGCTGGAATCAAGATTGTCAGGAGAAATATCAATAACCTCAGATATGCAAATAATGCCACACTTATGGCAGAAAGTGAAGAGGAAGTAAAGAACTTCTTGATGAAAGTGAAAGAGGAGAGTGAAAAAGTTGGCTTAAAACTCAACATTCAGAAAACTAAGATCACGGCATCTAGTCCCAACACTTCATGGCAAATAGATGGGGAACAATGGAAACAGTGACAGACTTTATATTCTTGCACTCCAAAATCACTGCAGATGGTGACTGCAACCATGAAATTAAAACACACTTGCTCCTTGGAAGAAAAGCTATTACAAACCTATACAGCATATTAAAAAGCAGAGGCATTACTTTGCCAACGAAAGTCCGTATAGTCAAAGGTATAGTTTTTCCAATAGTCATGTATGGGTGTGAGAATTGGATCGTAAAGAAAGCTGAGGGCCAAAAAATTGATGCTTTCGAACTGTGGTGTTGGAGAAGACTCTTGAGAGTCTCTTGGACTGAAAGGAGATCAAACCAGTCAATCCTAAAGGAAATCAATCCTGAATATTCACTGGAAGAACTGATTCTGAAGTTGAAGCTCCAAAACACTGGCCACCTGATGCGAAGAGCTGATTCATTTGAAAATACCCTGATGCTGGGAAAGATTGAAGGCAGGAGGAGAAGTGCATGACAGAGGATGAAATGGTTGGATGGCATCACCAACTCAATGGACATGAGTTTGAGCAAGCTCTGGGAGATGGTGATGGACAGGGAACCCTGGTGTGCTGCAGTCCATGGGGTCAGACACGACTGAGTTACTGAACAACAACAACAACATTCGAGCAAGGATGGACAGAGAGATGTACATAAACAAATGAATACAGCAGATGTATTCAGATAATGCCATGTTCTGTAAAGGATATAAAACAGCTATGGGATAGAGGAAGAGTGACAAAGGAAGAGGGCATGATACTTCAGTTAGGATGGGCCAAGGTGAACTCTCCAGAGAAAGGGCACTTGAGCTAGAAACCTAAATGATACAAATAAGGAAGCCTTGTGGGAAAGTCCAGGAAGAGGATGATGGAAAGCCAAATGTAAAGGCAGTGAGTCAGGAATGAGGTTGGCTATTGAAGGGAAAGAAAGCTATAAACAAGGAAGAGAATAAGGCTGCGGAGATGGGCAAAGGGGAGATTATGGAGGACTTTGTAGACTATGATAAAACGATTTTACTCTTAAAAAGACTTTAAGCATGTTGATGGATCAGATTTACTCTTCTAAAAGATGACTAGATAGTGAGTGAAGGATAAACTTCGGGAATGGTATATAAATTAAACTGGCTAATGTGTCACAAAGTTCTTAACACAGTGTCCGGTACACAGTGCTCTCAGTAATGTTTGCTGTTACTAATTATGGGTTTTTATTGACTGTATATATGAATGTATCTCTTCTTCCTAGAGTAAACATGAAATGATTAAAAACCAATCATCTAAAAAAGTATTCACATTTTAAACCTGCAGCTAGGGCTGCTTGGGAAGATGTCAGGGATACATTTTAGGGTGCCACAATGGAAATCACTAGGAAGAAACTGAATTAAAAATATTATGTTGAGGGAAAGAGGTGAGAGGAAATTTTGAAGTCAGCAACCACAGTAGAATTCTTCTGGGGGCCTTTGCTGTCTAAGTGCAGGAAGGTGTATAAGCCCTCTCTTGCTAAAGTATAGACATCTTGTAGCAAGTCAGGTTGGAGAAGTTGGCCAGACACCATGGGTATAATTTGTAGAATGGATAGGGCTTGAATTTCCAGTGCTATTTGTATAGTAGCAATATAGAAACAGAAATACCAAATGCTGAAAAAATAGTTGACATGTATTTTGTTTACTTGAAGAGCTGCAGACAAAGCAACTAAGAATTTCCTCATGTATAAGAAAACATGCCTATGTATCAGAGATCAGATCAGATCAGTCGCTCAGTCGTGTCCGACTCTTTGGGACCCCATGAATCGCAGCACGCCAGGACTCCCTGTCCATCACCAACTCCCGGAGTTCACTCATACTCACGTCCATCGAGTCAGTGATACCATCCAGCCATCTCATCCGCTGTCGTCCCCTTCTCTTCCTGCCCCCAATCCCTCCCAGCATCAGAGTCTTTTCCAATGAGTCAACTCTTCGCATGAAGTGGCCAAAGTACTGGAGTTTCAGCTTTAGCATCATTCCTTCCAAAGAAATCCCAGGGCTGATCTCCTTCAGAATGGACTGGTTGGATCTCCTTGCAGTCCAAGGGACTCTCAAGAGTCTTCTTCAACTCCACAGTTCAAAAGCATCAATTCTTCGGCGCTCAGCCTTCTTCACAGTCCAACTCTCACATCCATACATGACCACAGGAAAAACCATAGCCTTGACTAGACAAACCTTTGTTGGCAAAGTAACGTCTCTGCTTTTGAATATGCTATCTAGGCTGGTCACAACTTTCCTTCCAAGGAGCAAGCGTCCCTTAATTTCATGGCTGCAGTCACCATCCACAGTGATCCTGGAGCCCAGAAAAACAAAGTCTGACACTGTTTCCACTGTTTCCCCATCTATTTCCCATGAAGTGGTGGGACCGGATGCCATGATCTTCGTTTTCTGAATGTTGAGCTTTAAGCCAACTTTTTCACTCTCCTCTTTCACTTTCATCAAGAGGCTTTTGAGTTCCTCTTCACTTTCTGCCATAAGGGTGGTGTCATATGCATATAATTCTCATATAAAAAAAGTGAGAAGTTTTTTATCGACAGAATTAATAAAGATGGATGTCAGTCAGGACAAATGAAGGATGCAGAAATAGACCAATCATATAAATTACTCTGGAGAAGACAAGACTGGTTCTTAAAGCCATTCTTATCCTAATAAAGTGTGATTGGAATTTGTAATGGAAGTGCAATGTGGTCACAACTACTTATTATGATGTGTGTATGTGTGTTTACGTTAACTGTTTAGTTCATACCATAGGGATGTTTAAGCATCCTTACCTACTTTCTTTTGTTATCTTGATGAAGTCTGGACTTAAAAGAGCCTCTTATCTATCATTAAAAATATATACCTGAATTGACTGGACTCAATTAACATTTGAATCTATGCTTTTGATGACTAAAATGAAAAAAAAAAACAACATATGGGCAACATCTCCTATAAAAGGTTGAATTCCTTTAATCATCCAAGTTCACATGGATGTTCCCAGAGCAGTGGGTCAACATTTATTGAATGTCTTGGTTCCTGGGTATCAGAAGATAGGTGTATCTTTGTTTTGTGTCTGTCTTGATTCTTTTAGATGCTTTAGTATAATTTACTTCCTATTTTCTACTGATCCACAGAACAGTGCTGTTGGGAGAAAAAATCCTTACAGATTTAATCATAAACTTTGTATCTCAAATCTTCCAAAGCCAGACAAGCTTGGGTCCAGTGCTTAATTTTTCTATTTTAAGCCCTTTCCCATACTGTTTCCACTTCTTAGTTCTATAGGAAGAGGAGCAAGGGAAAGAGATGGGAAAGGAAAAGAGGAGAAGACAGGAGAGGAGAGGGGAGAAAAGAAGAGAAGGAACAGGAAATGGGCTGCAGGGAGGAGGACAGGGAAGGGGAATAGAGGGAGAGAGTTTTTTCATGGTCAAATAAACCAGGAGCACACCATCTCCTAGAAAACACTGTGTACAATGCCACTCCTTACAACCTGATCCTTGCTTCCTTCCAGCACAAACACTGCTGTGGTGAAGATGCTTATTCCTCAAATAGGTTGTTTTCATTTCTGTAACCTTTCAATCAGTCCGCAGGCAAAAATCCCACTCTTCAAGATTCATCATCATTCTGACAACTTCCATGCAGTGTTTCTCCACTCTCTCAGTTAACAGTGACCTCTTCTTTCTCTGATCCCCTTGCAGCTCTTGTTTTTTCCCCTCACTCATTTAGACGCTTCCCCCAAAAGTAACATTGCTTTTTCCAGACACTATAGCTTATTTCCATAATTAAAACAAACAACTAGATTATAAGCTTCTTCAGGACAGGAACACAATTTCTTACTTCTGTGTATCCCACAGGGCTGGACACATCATGGGCTTTAACAATCTTTTTACTGAATTGAGTTAATAATAAAATAATGAGAATAACGATTTTATTGAGCGCCTTCCATATACCCGACTTATTTAAGCACACTGTATATGTTATCATACTTCATTTTTCAAAGCAATCTTGTGAAATATTATTATCTTTATTTCACAAATGAAAAAAAAGTAAAATTCAAGGAAATGCACTAACTTATTAATAAGTTGCATAGTTGAAAATAGACCCATATCTGACTCCATAGCCAATATCCTTTAACTACTAGGGCATATTGCCCAATTACACTCATACTGATGTTAACCAAATTTTGGGCCACCACACACAGCCATAGATGTCTGCACTTACCTTAATATAGGTGATGAATGCCTGTACTATTTACTGAGTGATCAAAAGTTCCAGGTTAGAGATTTTGCTTCCTTTCCTTCACCAATAACAATTACAATGTTCTGTCTCATCAGACTGGCATAGAAGCAGGATCACTGTGAGATAACAAGAGAAGCAAAAAAAAAAAAAAAAAAATACCAGGACAGAATTAGAATAATCATTAAAAGAAGCATTAAGAGTTTATGACGAGCAATATCCAGGAGATCACAGCCTATAAGCCTAGCTGACTGAGCTATATTTGCCATAATTAGGGATAGTTATGGTTTGCACATTTATTGTATTATATTTTGAGATCCTGTACATCACTTAAGTAAGAAAAGTTTTTTTAGGAATGATATTAGTTTCAGTCTAAATCTAATTTTTTGAAAAGTAAACAATGCACAGTACATCTAAACCACAAAGTGAAAGTCTCTTTTTTTTTAGTATTTCACGGTACTTTTATTTTTTTTTAATTTTATTTTATTTTTTAACTTTACAATATTGTATTGGTTTTGCCATATATCAAAATGAATCCGTGCCACAGGTATACATATGTTCCCCATCCTGAACCCTAACAACATATCTTCCTTGGAAGCTTAAAAACCCAAGCTCCCACCACCCCCACCTCAAAAACTCATCTTGATTCAACTGTGGCTCTGACACTCTGTTCTTTAATTTGGTCTATGCTGACAGCTGACTTCAATTTTTGCCTGTTTATGGAAGTAAATTAAAAGAACACACTGCCTATGATCCAGTGGCTTTTTGTGGCAGAGTCCTATTCAGTTTCTAAATCAAAACCCGGATAGCTGTCAGGAAAACTAATCCTTGTGTAAACGCATTTGCAGGGCAGAGCACACAGAGGCCCAGCGTGACCAGGAGGAAGGCTGCCTCTTTCCCAGGTACTTCAAGGGTCAAGGTCTCTGTTGTTTCAGTTTTACATAGTGAGTTTAGAACAATTCGCATCAGATTTGGCAGCCTCTGACAGTTGGTGTCTGGGCTGTGGCCTTTGTTTATGCCTACGTAAGAGCTGCTGTTAGTTAGTGATGGCAGGAGCCTCCTTCTGGAGTCAGTACTTACCGAACATGCGAGACAAATACCTAAAAAGAAGTACCCAATGGCCTCTAATTCATATAACTTCCCCCAAATTCAAGAATGCTTTGGTAAAAAGTAACATTCAGTTTCATGAGAGGAGGCTTGATATATACATATATATATATTTTTGGTGTGCACCATTTTTAAAGTCTTAATGAATTTGTTGCAACATTGCTTCTGTTTTGCTTTGGCTTTCTGGCCACGCACTACACTGGATCTTAGCTCCCCAACCAGGGATTGAACACACACACACCCCCTGCATTGGAAGGCCAAGTCTTAACCATTGGACCACCAGGGAAGTCCTGATGCTTGATTTTAAGTATAAACTAACTGCTAGTATTGCATGTGCTATTTTTAGGTTTCCTAGGCAAGTGAAACAAACAAACAAACAAACAAACAAAACATGATTTCATTGGCAGTGGAAAATCACTTCCTAAAACTATAGGACTGATTACATGTTCTTGAAATCTTCAAATTTCAAGGCTTCTTCTCCTTAAGACATTATCTTCTTGGAAATATTTGAAATCATCACTGAGAAATTTCCCCATGAATGTCATACTGTTTTATTAGGTGTGAATTCTCTACCTTTTAGTAATAAGGCAGCATGTTGCTATGTAGTCTGATGATAGAAATATAAGAGGATCTTGTGAGCTGAATACAGGTCAAGAAGGATATACTATGATTTCTACAAAGAACAGGCTACTTTAAGTGATAACCTTTGGGTATTCTTCATGAGTAATTCTAATTCCAGTGTATAGTATAATAAAATATTCAAGCCCTATGATATCTTACCCCAGAAGAGGTCACATTTCATTAGAAGTGGGTGATAATTTTGCTTTGTGTGTGTGCTAAATTGTTCCAGTTGTATCCGACTCTTTGCAACCCTATGGATTATAGCCCACCAGGCTCCTCTGTCCATGGAATTCTCCAGACAAGAACACTGGAGTGAATTGCCATGCCCTCCTCCAGGGGATCTTCCTGACCCAGGGATCGAACCCCCATCTCTTAGGACTCCTGCATTGGCAGGAGGGTTCTTTACTACTAGCACCATGGGGGAAGCCCAAGTGAAAGTGTTAATCACTCACTCCTGACAGACTCTTGGCGACCCCATGGACTATAGCCCACCAGGCTCTTCTGTCCATGGGATTCTCTAGGCAAGAATACCGGAGTGGGTAGTTATTCCCTTCTCCAGGGCATCTTCCCAACTCAGGGATCAAATCCAAGTCACCTGCATTGCAGGCAGGTTCTTTACCATCTGAGCTACCAGTTGAAAAAATTTTGAAACTCCATTTAGTTAGCTGTAGACAAACATACTCCTGAACCACATTATTAACTTCTTATCATTTTTAGAAAAGCAACTGTGGAGAGAAGAGCTTAAAAAAAAGGTTAAGGTGCTACTTCTGAAGACAATTTCATACAATAAGATTATATTCAAAGTATATCATATATCTTTTTAGGTGAACTAAGTCCCATGGGTTCCAGGCCGATAGGACAGCATGGTCAGAGCTACTGAGACAGGAACTGAAAAGAGGCTGGTGTGTCTGCAGCAGATGAACAGATGCAGGAGCGGCAGGAGCTGAGATTGTGAAGTAGGCAGTGGGCAGTTGTAAAGCCACAAGAAGGACTTTGGAGCCTTTTACAAATGCAATGGGGAGCTAAGGAAGGTTTTAGGCACATCACTTTGCTCTTTGAGATACAAGGAGGCAAGAGTGCTGATAGCAGACAGCTAAAGAGGCTTTTCAGGGATTCCCTGGTGGTTCAGTGGTAAAGAATCCTCCTGACAATGCAGGAGGCATGGGTTTGATCCCTGGGTCAGGAAGATCCCCTGGAGAAGGAAGGGCCACCCTGTTGCAGTATTCTTGCCTGGGAAACCCCACAGACAGAGGAAACTGGCGGGCTATAGTCCATGGTGTTGCAAAAGAGTTGGACAAGATTTAGTGACTAAACAACAACAAAGAGGCTGTCAGTCATCCTGGGGAAGAACGAGGGCAGCTTAGACTAGCGTAGCCAGTGTGGACGGAGAGATTCAAATGCTTTCAAATCTATTTTGGATGATTTTTATGAAAAGCGCTGATAGAAAGGGGAGGTAAATGATAAAGGTCATAGTCTGTATGTATGAATTTTAATTTTCACAAATCTCAGCATCTACTGGAATGATAGACAACAAAGTTGTACTTGAGAATGATAAATGTTATAATAGAATCAAATGCAGGGTATTTGAAAAGCACATGGAACAGGAAACCAACCTATAAGCAAACTACATGTAAAAAGTGTTGGTAACTAATTATTGACTTTTTTGTTGAGAAAGCTTTGTATGAATGCAGTTGCAGCACTGTACTAGAGAACCTCAGAGATATTTCTATAGTCCATATATATGAATTTCTTGAGGCAGAAACTGGAGTTTGGAAAGGTTAAGTGTCTTGCCTAAGAGTCAATAGATGGGTAATTACAAAATCACTTAAACACTTAATCGACAGTGACTTGTTCGTGGTGGTAAATAAGAAGCACGATTCTTCTGGCTCACCAAGACCTCCTAATTGAGATGGAGAGGTTGAAGGTGACTATAAAGCTTCTTGCTTGAGCACCTGGGAGGATGGCAGTGCCACTGATTGAAATAAGGGACTTCGGGAGGAACAGTGTTCACGATGTCAGGAGTGCACAGGAAGGACTGAAAAGATTTTACTTGGAGATGCGTGTGAGATGTTCCTGTGGAAATAGAGGGAAATACAATCATTTTAATAAAAGCCAAGTATCTAACCTGGTAGGTAGGATAAAACTAGCTTTACTGACATCATTTTACTTTAATTCCTAATTCAAATTAAACCAGAGATTATTTGTTTACAAATAAAATAGTTATTTTAAATAAGGGTATCATAATATAAGAACTTCCCTGGTAGCTCAGATGGTAAAGAATCTGCTTGCAAGGCAGGACACCCTGGTTCAATCCCTGGGTCAGGAAGAACCTCCAGAGAAGTGAATGGCTACCCACTCCAGTATTCTCGCCTGAAGAATTCCATGGACAGAGGATCCTGGCAGGCTACAGTCCATGGGGTTGCAAAGAGTTGGACATGACTGGGTGACTAACACACACACACACACACACACACACACCCTATTTAAAATAACTATTTTATTTGGAACAAATTGCCTCTGGCTCTGAAACACACAAACAGAATCTCTTATATTATAATTTTAATTTTTAGAGAAGTGGGGTAAATCACAAGAAAAATTCATAGCAGAGATTTGTTATGGGAACACATACACACACACTGAAAATCAATATGGCCACCACTATAACCAGAATGGGGCTTCCCAGGTGGTAAATGCTAAAGAAATCACCTGCCAATGTAGGAGACACAGGAGACATGGATTCAGTCCCTGAGTCAGGAAGATCCCCTGGAGTATGAAATGGCAACCCACTCCAGTAATCTTGCATGGAAAATCCCGTGGACAGAGGAGCCTGGCAGGCTGAAGTCCATGGAGTTGCAAAGAGTTGGACGTGGCTGAGCACATACACTCTACACTCATAATGAGAATAACATTCCTGCTGTGTTTTGGAACTGGTAGAATTCAAGTATTCTTTGATTTAAAACATCAGGTTTATAAGCAGCCTCCTATACAATAAAGGGAGAGGTTCCTTGGAGAGGGTGGAACTTGCATTGGATCATCGTGTTTTATTCTAATTGAAGGAAACCCTTGAGGAGAGGAGAGGGACAAGCTCTACTTACTGGAAAAAGCAACAGGGATCATTAACCCTAACAAAACTTCCAAGTTCTGTTGGCCAAAGGAAGAGATCAAAATCAAGTTCCTTTCTCATTGTAGAGCTTAGATAAAGGGACTATCTTTGAAGGCGTTTATTGTTAGTTTTTTTGAGATCTCCTGGTAGAGAAATACAGATGTCCAAAATAAGGATGGCGTGATTGGTCAGTCTCAGGAGGACGGGGGTTGGGTTGCTGGGGGAGGACTGGAAGTTACCCCATTTCATTACCTTCTTTGGCATTTGGAAGAAAAAGAACTTATCAATCACATCCCCCAAAGGGGTTAGGTCCAACACTCTGAAATGCATCTGGTTACATTCCCAAGGGAAATTAGCCCATGATGTGTCATCATCCTGTGAGGAAATCAAAGGTCTCTTCCAGCATCAAGACTCTAGTTTGCCTTTGTCCATAATTTTTTTTTTTTCGGTGACCCTCACATGTGATTGACTTGCAGTTGCCTGAATGTACAGCTATCACCACACAGCCCTTCTCTGAAGGTTGGCTGATTATACCCAGTTGTCATTTTTTCAGAGTAGTCCCACTAACGACATTTCAAATGAACTTTGGAATTTAATAACAATTTATAACACATTTATAGGGCAAAATATGTTTCAGTTTCTAAGCAATCAACTTGAAATGGTATTTCTACATCAAATGGAATGGTGACCCTTGTATCTACTTAGCCTAACTTTCTGTATCTTCTTTGACAACAGCATAATTCTCCTGTGAGACAAGCGGTGTAGTTATTAAATAAGATAACATTAGCATAGAGATTTTTTCCTTTGAATCTTATGGTTGGAAGTTATCATTGTCATGTAGTTAAATTTTCTCAAGGGCTACCCTGGTGGCTTAGATGGTAAAGAATCTGCCTGCCAATCCACGAGGCACAGGTTTGATCCCTGGGTCAGGAAGATCCCCTGGAGAAGGAAATGGAAACTCACTCCAGTATTCTTGCCTGGAGAATTCCTGGACAGAGGAGTCTGGGTGAGGCTACAGTCCATGAGGTCACAAAGAGTCTTGTTACATTTGATTAAATTGTAGCCCAGGGACTCGTTATTTATCAACATTATGAGTTGATAATTGATCTAATTGATAACAATCTAACTGATTGTTCATTAGGAATACTCTTGGAGTGCTAGAGCTACAGGTGTAAAATGGGACAAAATGAGACACATACCCTCCTCATGACAAAGCTTGCCCAACATTCTGTGTTAATGTTAGTATAATAAGCCTGGGAAGGAACACAGGTCTCCTGCATTGCAGGCAGACGCTTTAACCTCTGAGCCACCAGGGAAGCCCTGAGCTACTACAAGGACGAAATCAAACTCAGTGCAATGTGAGGTGAAAATCTGGCCAACTAAGTGAATTCTAAAAGAGACTTTGGGGATTAATTTTATAACAACATCCCAAAATAGAGGGAGTCACTGGGAGATCAAAGCACCTGATAGATCCTTCCCTCATAGCTCAGATGGTAACGAATGGGCCTACAATGCAGGAGACCTGGGTTTGATCCCTGGCTCGGAAAGATCCCCTGGAGAAGGGAATGGCAACCCACTCCAGTATTCTTGGCTGGAGAATTCCATGCACAGAGGAGCCTTGTGGGCTATATAGTCCATGGGGTTGCAAAGAGTTGAACATGGCTGAGTTACTAACACTTTCAATTTCAATACAATTAAATTCTGTCTTCACAATAGTCAGGTTGCTAACCAGACCTAGGATGTTTGACAGATAAGAAGGAAGCCACTCACATTTTTACCATCACTGTGTAAATATCAACTTAAAAAAAACACACACAAAAAAACTTTATAATTCTAAGAAAACAAAAGGACTGCTCCACCAAATGAAAAGACAGAAACTTTGTATAAGTATTCCTTCAAACTGAAACATTTGTAAGAGTTATCTGAAGAGTATGTCAATTTTCTGGACCCTACCTCTAGGGTTTCTAAGTCTGTAGGACTGGACTGGAGTCCAGAATCATAATTTTTTACAAATACTGTTGAAGTACCCTTCTGCAAAGTGATTTTGATGAAGGTGGTTCATAGACAGCAATTTTATAAATTCATGGAAATAGGAAAGTGCTTAAACTGGAAAATTTATCTGTGTATTCCCAACAATATTTGCCAACAAGTTCTCAGTTTTTATATGTTATAAAGAATTCTTTGCATAGTTCATGAACTCAGGGTAAGAAATATTTTAAAGAAATACCTTAATTTTAATTTCGCATTAAATATTGTCATCATTGGAAAGTAAATATTATGTTACTGAAGTGAAAATCACTCATCCATGTCTGACTTTTTGCGACCCCATGAACTATACAGTCCATGGAATTCTCCAGGCCAGAATACTGGAGGGGGTAGCCTTTCCCTTCTCCAGGGGATCTTCCCAACCCAAGGATCGAACCCAGGTCTCCCGCATTGCAGGCAGATTCTCTACCAGCTGAGCCACAAGGGAAGCCCTTTATGTTATTATGCTTCACTAATTTTTCATAGCATAGGAACTGTGTGTGGTGTGTATATGTATGTTGTATTGAGGGACTGAGAAATCAAGATGCAATAATCAATTTATTTTTTCTTTTACAAAGAGCAAATTTCTGTTAAAATTAATTTGTTTGTAATCAAAATCAAATACCACATGATATTTCTCCACTGGCATAAAAATATGCTTTCTCCTAAAAACTTACAAAATTTGTTATTTATTTTATACAAATATCTCCTCAAAAGAGGATAACATTCAAAGGATAATGAAAGGCAATGGAATAAAATCTCAAACAACTTAGACTTTGAAGAAAGATATAAAAATTGATATGGATAAGCACAAAGACAATTAATGAAAGTTCCGAGGGAAAGTTTTAGGGGCTGGAATTGTTTAGTCTAGAAAAGAGATGTTTAGGGAATATTTTTTATAATGACCAAGCCTAAAACACTGTTTTATCCTAAGAGAGCTGACATTTCTTCATCTCAACTAGATGAAGAAAGTATGCTTCTTGATGATTTTACAAGCATTTGTTTAGGTCTTTTCAATAAATGTATTTTTCTTTCATCTCCCTTCATTTTGTTCTCCATTTTTGACTTCCTTTGTCCCTTCTTTGCTTGTGCAAATAGACCATCTGTTATATGCCAGGTGAAAGGGAAATGAGGTTGGGTATTCAGTTCAGTTCAGTTTCAGTCGCTCAGTTGTATCCCACTCTTTGCAACCCCATGGACTACAGCACGCCAGGCTTCCCTGTCCATCACCAGCTCTAGAGCTTGTTCAAACTCATATCCATTGAGTCGATGATGCCAACTCATCCAACAATCTTATGCTCTCTTCCCCTTCTCCTCCTGCCTTCAATCTTTCCCAGCATCAAGGTCTTTTCCAATGAGTCAGTTCTTTGCATCAGGTGGCCAAAGTATTGGAGTTTCAGCTTCAGCATCCAATGAATATTTGGGACTGATTTCCTTTAGGATGGACTGGTTTGACCTCCACACAGTCCAAATGACTCTCAAGAGTCTTCCCTAACACCACAGCTCAAAAGCATCAGTTTCTTTGGTGCTCAGCTTTGCTTATGGTCCAACTCTCACATCCATACATGACTACTGGAAAAACCATAGCTTTGACTATATGGAACATTGTTGGCAAAGTTAGGTTTGCTTTTTAATACGTTGTCTAGGTTTGTCATAGTTTTTCTTCCAAGGAGCAAGTGTCTTTTAATTTCATGGCTGCACTCACCATCTGCAGTGATTTTGGAGCCCAAAAAAATAAACTCTGACACTGTTTCCATTGTTTCCCCATCTATTTACCATAAAGTGATGGGACCAGATGCCATGATCTTAGTTTTATGAATGTTGAGTTTTAAGCCAACTTTTTCACTCTCCTCTTTCACTTTCATCAAGAGGCTCTTTTGTTCCTCTTCACTTTCTGCCATAAGGGTGGTGTCATCTGTATATCTGAGGTTGTTGATGTTTCTCCTGGTAATCTTGATTCCAGCTTGTGCTTCATCCAGCCCAGTGTTTCTCATGATGCCCTCTGCATGTAAGTTAAATAATCAGGGTCACAATATACAGCCTTGATGTAGTCCTTTCCCAATTTGGAACCAGTCCGTTATTTCAAGTCCAGTTTGAACTGTTGCTTCCTGACCCACATACAGATTTCTCAGGAGGCAGGTAAGGTGGCCTGGTATGTCAATCTCTTGAAAATATTCCACAGTTTGTTGTGATCCACACAGTCAAAAGCTTTTGTGTAGTCAGTGAAACAGAAGTAGATATTTTTCTGGAATTCTCTTGCTTTTTCTATTACCAATGGATGTTGGCAATTTGATCTCTGATTCCTCTGCCTTTTCTAAATCCAGCTTGAACATCTGGAAGTTCTTAGGTCACCTACTGTTGAAGCTTAGCTTGGAGAATTTTCAGGATTACTTTGCTAGTGTGTGAGTTGAGTGCACTTGTGTGGTAGTTTGAGCATTCTTTGGCATTGCCTTTCTTTGGGATTAGAATGAAAATACATTTTCCAGTCCTGTGGCCACTGTTGAGCTTTGCAAATTTGCTGGTAAACTGAGTGCAGCACTTTCACAGCATCATCTTTTAGGATTTGAAATAGCTCAGCTGGAATTCCATCACCTCTACTAGCTTTGTTCATGGTGATGCTTTCTAAGGCCCACTTGACTGCGTACTCCAGGATATCTGGCTCTAGGTGAGTGATCACACTATTGTGGTTATCTGGTTCATTAACAGACTGAGTCAGACCTGCCTTTGAGTATTTGAGTATCTCCTGTGGAGGCACAGGTCAGCAGTGGCCTGCTATGTGGACAGGGGCTCTGGCTGCAGCAGCCCTGGGAAGCACGGCATGTGGCATAAATAAATCTCAGAGAAGATTTATTTATGGAGACCTCTTGGAGGAGGTCTCCATTAGCCTTACCATACAGCTGCCCAGTCCATGACCCACAAACTGGAGAACAATTATATCAAAGAAGTTCTCACACTATTGGAAAAGTTCTGGGGCCCACAACAGATTCCCCAACCTGGGGATCTGGCAAAGGGACTGAGAACCCCCAGGGAATTTGACTTTGAAACCCAGTGGGATTTGATTACAGAACTTTCACAGGACTGGGGAAACAGAGACTCTTGGAAGGGCACAAACAAAATCTTGTGCACACTAGGATCCAGGAGAAAGGAGCAGTGACCCCACAAGAGACTGAGCCAGGCTTGCTTGTGAGTCTCCAGGAGTCTCCAACAGAGGTGTAGGTTGACCGTGGCCTGCCCTTTTGGATGTTGGGTATTAGGTGAGCTATATTTCCTCATTAAGGACATTTCTTCATTTTTTCTTCAAAATTCTTCATTTCATGAAGAAATTCCCTTCTCTATTTTATAACTTATCTGTGTATAGAATGACATATACTATGGATTATACAGGAGGTTTCTCCCAAAGACCACTTACTTTGGAAAATTCCAGTCTGAAACTGAAAGTCTCTCAGTCATGTCCGACTCTTTATGACCCCATGGACTATACAGTCTATGGAATTCTCCAGGCCAGAATACTGAAGTGGGTAGCTGTTCCTTTCTCCAGTGGATCTTCCCAACCCAGAAATCGAAGCCAGGTCTCCCGCATTGCTGGCAGATTCTTTACCAGCTGAGGCACAAGGGAAGCCCAGTCTAACTTTCACTTTATCAGAATCCAACAAGAGACTCTAGTAACATGATTCAATTTCAGAGTGTCGAATATTATAGAAATATTAAGTTTAGAATAGTGGAGAGCCAACAGAAAACTTTTTCTATTTCTAGTTTCACCGATAGCAATTGGAAAAGATTATTAAGTCTACTTGGCAGGCTTTTCCTCCAAATTGCCACTCCGTTCTTTCATTTAATGATCAAAGAAAGATACGATTGACCAAATGGAGTGCCAAATCAGGTGTCAGGAGTATCTGGCTCTATTTTTAGCAATTATCGATAAGAAATTTTGAGTAAGCTGCTTAACTGGTCTGACTTTAATCTCTTCCTCTCCATCAGCCTTCCTGTAACATTTAGATGACCCCTCCTTTTTTCTTTTTTTAAAAGAAAGAAAGTTTCCTCTCATATCTTAGGGCTCATTTTGATTTAAAGTTAGGACCTGGAAATTGAGCATCTTACTAGGTGCTGAGAAATAAGCTCATTAGGTCCCCCAGAGAGTTAAAAAAAAAAAAAAAAAGAGTTGAAAAAGTCAGAAAGAGTGACCATAGCTGGGCTCAGTCCAAGCAAATACGCAAGGGTGAAGTAGTTAAGGCTGCTGAAGAGATGTTAAGAAACATGATCAAGATTGTGACAGAAGAGAATTATAACTAGTGCCCAGGAAAAATGGTGGTTGGTCCTGAGAAATATTGTTAAACCGTTAGTCCCTGGGTTGGGGGAGACTGGCAAAGATAAGAAGTAGAGTTTGGGAACCATCCTTGCAGTCAACTGGATTTTAGCCTTAGGGCTTCAGACAAGCATTTGAATTAATCAGTAAATGCTTTTAATTAAACTTATATCCCTTAAAAATGATTATATCATACCTCTTTACGAATATAGTACAATTATAGGTTTTCACTAACGAACTTTCTCAACTCCAAGTCACTTTCAACTTCCTCCACAGCCTCAATTTCATGTCACATTTCGCCATCTAGTGGGTAATCATGGTATAAGGTTTCCCGAAAAAAGTGAAAGTGTTAGTGTCTCAGTCATGTCTGATTCTTTGCTACCCCATGGACTGTAGCCCGCCAGGCTCCTATGTCCATGGAATTTTCCAGGCAAGAATACTGGTGTGGGTTGCCATTCCTTTCTCCAGGGAATCTTCCCAACCTAGGGATCAAATCCTGGTTTCTTGCATTGCAGGCAGGGATCAAACCCTGGTATCCTACATTGCAGGCAGATTCTTTACCGTCGGAGCCACCAGGGAAGGCCATAAGGCTCCCTATTCAAACCCAAATTATTTCTGTATGTTTTGTTGAAAACCTCAGGCATTCAACTTTGCAAAACATCGGAGATCCTACTTGTTTTCTTTACATGCTGTCTTGCTCCAGAGAGAATACATGGAGTGTATACTTTGGGGTTGAAATTTCAGGTCATGAAAAGGCTGAGAAAGTTTGAGAAGGTAAAATCAAACAAAATTATAAATAAATTTCACTCACTATTTTTCTTAGCATTAAAAAAGTCATTTTTTCTTGGTATTTCTTTCCCATTCAATGTCTATATAAACTGAAATACAATAGGTTTCTCCAATTGAGTAATTCTGGTTGGTTCATTTTATGCTAAAACCAATCTAACAAAAAAAAGTGAAAAAGTTGCTTAGTTGTGTTCAACTCTTCACAACCCCAGAACTGTAGCCCACCTGGCTCCTCTGTCCATGGAATTCTCTAGGCAAGAATACTGGAGCGGGTAGCTATTCCTTTCTCTAGGGGATCTTCTTGACCCAGGGATCAAACTCAGGTCTCTGGCATTGCAGGCAGAGTCTCTACCACCTGAGCCACCAGGGAGGCCAATCTAACTTGTATTTAATTATGTCAAACAGTGTACATTATGCTCCCCAGACTTTGTCCAGCATTTCTCTTCCCTTTGTGTCCCTTGCTTGTGAAGGAGGTATCACATGACTACTTTGCATTAATAAAAACAATCTACAGTTCAACTTCTTGTTGCCTCGGGTGAGATATACCACCGATTATTAAATTAGCTTGTAATTTAGATAAAATATTCTGGAAACTTGAATTCTGTGTTTTCTCCAGCATCAAGTTCCTTTAGGACTGCTTAACACAGTGCTTGTAATACAGGAAATGGGTGAACTACACTCTGCATTCACCATCCAGCTTGTGCCAATGGTTGAGCAAAGAGGAAGCCCTTGTGGCAAACAGTTTATGTGATGCTCTGAGAAAAGTACGGCATCCTTCAAAACCCCACTTGGAGAAAATATTGAATACAAAGGGATTTAGTTTAGAGGGTAAGAGCATGTTTTGGAGGGAACTGACAGATTCGTGTTCCAGATCTGATACTTACTAGCTATAGTGCCTTGTTTAAGTTGTACTGTGCTGTGCTAAGTTGCTTCAGTTATGCCTGACTCTTTGCGACTCTACAGGCTGTAGCCTGCCAGTGTCTTCTGTCCATGGGATTCTCCAGGCAAGAATATGGGAGTGGGTTGTCGTGCCCTTCTCTAGGGGATCTTCCAGACCCAGGGAATGAACCAACATTTCTGATGTCTCCTGCATTGGCAGGTAGATTCTTTACCGCTATCGCCACCTGGGAAACCCTAGTTTAAGTTACTTAACCTCTTTAAGCTATAGTTCCATTATCTGTCAAATAAGAAAATTGTAAGGATTAAACAAAATATTTTTCATATACCCTAGTCGTAGCACAGTGTCTCGGCCATAGTAAACAATCAAGAAATTGAAGGTATGATGATGATAAAGCTGGTAATGACTGTCAGACAATCCATGTTTTGCCATAAATTTCCAATTCTCCCTAAATAAACTTTTTTTTTTTTAACTTCAATTTGTATTGGGGTATAGCTGATTAACACTTGGGATAGTTTCAGGTGAACAGCAAAGGGACTCAGCCATACATTTACTTGTCCATTCTCCCCTAAACTTCCCTCCCATCCAGGCTGCCACATATCATTGAGCAAAGTTCCCTGTGCTATACAGTAGGCCCTTGTTGGTTATCAATTTTAAATATAACAGGCTGTGGAAAATTCTGAAAGAGATGGGAATACCAGACCACCTGATCTGCCTCTTGAGAAATTTGTATGCAGGTCAGGAAGCAACAGTTAGAACTGGACATGGAACAACAGACTGGTTCCAAATAGGAAAAGGAGTACGTCAAGGCTGTATATTGTCACCCTGTTTATTTAACTTATATGCAGAATACATCATGAGAAACGCTGGGCTGGAAGAAACACAAGCTGGAATCAAGATTGCCGGGAGAAATATCAATAACCTCAGATATGCAGATGACACCACCCTTATGGCAGAAAGTGAAGAGGAACTCAAAAGCCTCTTGATGAAAGTGAAAGTGGAGAGTGAAAAAGTTGGCTTAAAGCTCAACATTCAGAAAACGAAGATCATGGCATCCGGTCCCATCACTTCATGGGAAATAGATGGGGAAACAGTGGAAACAGTGTCAGACTTTATTTTTCTGGGCTCCAAAATCACTGCAGATGGTGACTGCAGCCATGAAATTAAAAGACGCTTACTCCTTGGAAGGAAAGTTATGACCAACCTAGATAGCCTATTCAAAAGCAGAGACATTACTTTGCCAACAAAGGTTCGTCTAGTCAAGGGTATGGTTTTTCCTGTGGTCATGTATGGATGTGAGAGTTGGACTGTGAAGAAGGCTGAGTGCCCAAGAATTGATGCTTTTGAACTGTGGTGTTGGAGAAGACTCTTGAGATTCCCTTGGACAGCAAGGAGATCCAACCAGTCCATTCTGAAGGAGATCAGCCCTGGGATTTCTTTGAAGGACTGATGCTAAAGCTGAAACTCCAGTACTTTGGCCACCTCATGCGAAGAGTTGACTCATTGGAAAAGACTCTGATGCTGGGAGGGATTGGGGGCAGGAGGAGAAGGGGACGACAGAGAATGAGATGGCTGGATGACATCACTGACTCTATGGACGTGGTCTCAGTGAACTCTGGGAGTTGGTGATGGACAGGGAGGCCTGGCGTGCTGCGATTCATGGGGTTGCAAAGAGTCAGACACGACTGAGCGACTGATCTGATCTGATCTGAATCTCAGTATTCATTTTCATCTGTGTTTCTTTTATTTTCCTCCCTCTTGGAAAAGACTTCTAACTATATTTGGAATCTGTGCAGCTCTTTCCACCTCTTCTAACACACCCCTATTTCAGAACACTGGGTTTGCCTGAATCACTGAAACACTGCTTTCCCTACCCCCATTCTCTCTCTCCTCTGATTCATACATGATGAAGGACAAATGTCAGGGAAATGAAAACACTGAAGCACCCATTCAAAGTTGAAGAAAAGAGGCACATGTTATAATGAGCAGAGTGCTGAGACGGAAAAGAAGGGATCTAAGACCTGGTTCTGGCTTTACTGCTGCCTGGATAAGGGAGTTTGGGCATGTATCTGCCTCTTTGGATATTTGCTTTTTTATCTGTAAAATGAAAACCTTGAATCAGATGATTTCTAAAGATCCTCAAACTTTGAAATTCAATGATATTGTTAAAGATGTTTCTAATTCTGGAGCAAATGTCTTTTATAATGCTTTTTAAAACTGATTTAAATAATTAAGATGAATAAGATATCAAGGTTTGCCTTGGAAACAAACCAAAATCATTCTGTCGTTTTTGAGATTGCACCTAAGTACTGTATTTCAGACTCTTTTGTTGACTGCAAGGGCTACTCCATTTCTTCTAAGGGATTCTTACCCACAGTAGTAGACATAATGAAGTGAGGTGAAGTGAAAGCCGCTGAGTTGTGTCTGACTCTTTGGAACCCCAAGGAATAGTCCATGGAATTCTCCAGGCCAGAATGCTGGGGTGGGTAGCCATTCCCTTCTTCAAGGGATCTTCCTGACTCAGGAATCGAACCCAGGTCTTCCGCGTTGCAGGTGGATTCTTTACCAGCTAACCCGCCAGGGAAGCCCAGTAGATATAATGGTCATTTGAATTAAATTCACCCATTCCCATCCATTTCAGTTCACTGATTCCTAAAATGTCGATGCTCACTCTTACCATCTCCTATTGACTACTTCCAATTTACCTTGATTCATGGACCTAACATTCCAGGTTCCTATGCAGTATTGTTCTTTTCAGCATCTGAGTTTACTTCCACCACCAGACATATCCACAACTGGGCATTGGTTCTGTTTTGATTCAGCCTCTTCATTCCTCCTGGAGCTATTTCTCTGCTCTTCTCTAGTAGCATATTGGGCACCTAACAACCTGGGGAGTTCATCTTTCAGTGTCATATCTTTTTGCCTTTTCATACTGTTCTTAGGATTCTCAAGGCAAGAATGGTAAAGTGGTTTGTCAAGCCCTTCTACAGTGGACCACGTTTTGTCAGAACTCTCCACGATGGTATGTCTTGGGTGGCCCTACACAGCATGGCTCACAGTTTCAATGAGTTTGACAAAGCTGTGATCCATGTGATGAATTTGGATATTTTTCTGTGATTTTCATTCTGTCTGTCCTCTAATGGATGAGAATAAGAGGTTTGTGGAAGCTTCCTGATGGGAGGCATTGGCTATAGGGAAAACTGGGTCTTATTCTGGTGGGCAAAGCAAAGCTCAGTATATCTTTAATTTATTAAGGTGCAATCTCAAAAATGGCAGAATGATCTTGGTTCATTTATAAGGCAAGCCATTTATTATCACAGCAGTCCAAGTCTAGGCCCAACCACTAATGATGAAGAAGCTGAAGATGAATGGTTCTATGAAGACCTACAAGACCTTCTAGAACTAACACCAAAAACAGGTATCCTTTTCATAATAGGGGACTGGAATGCAAAAGTAGGAAGTCAAGAGATACCTGGAGTAACAGGCAAGTTTGGCCTTGGAGTACAAAATGAAGTAGGGCAAAGGCTAACAGAGTTTCACCAAGAGAATGCACTGGTTATTGCAAACAACCTCTTCCAACAACACAAGAGACAACTCTACATATGGACATCACGAGATGCTCAATACTGAAATCAGATTGATCATATTCTTTGTAGCTGAAGATGGAGAAGCTCAATATAGTCAGCAAAAACAAGACTGGGTAGCTCAGATCATGAAGTCCTTGTTGCAAAATTTAAACTTAAATTGAAGAAAGTAGGGAAAACCACTAGATCATTCAGATATGACCTACATCAGATCCCTTATGATTATAAAGTGGAAGTGACAAATAGATTCAAGGGATTAGATCCAATAGACAGAGTGCCTAAAGAACTCTGGAGGGAGGTTCGTAACATAGTACAGGAGGCAGTGATCAAAATCATCCTCAAGAAAAAGAAATGCAAAAAGGCAAAATGGTTGTCTGAGGAGGCCTTACAAATAGCTGACAAAAGAAGAGAAGTGAAAGGCAAAGGAGAAAAGGAAAGACATACCCATCTGAATGCAGAGTTCCAAACAGTAGCAAGGAGAGATAAGAAAGCCTTCCTAGGTGAACAAAGCAAAGAGATAGAGAAAACAACAGAATGGTAAAGACTAGAGACCTTTTCAAGAGAATTAGAGATACCAAGGGAACATTTCATGCAAAGATGGGTACAATAAAGGGCAGAAACTGAAAAACTGAACAACAACAGATATGATTCTTAAAATCTGCAGATTTAACAATGTGAAGTCGATCAGTTGTGTCCAACTTTTGCGACCCCATGAACTGTAACCTACCAGACTCCTCTGTCCATGGGATTTTACAGGCAAGAATACCGCAGTGGGTTGCCATTTCCTTCTCCAGGGGATCTTCCTGATCCAGGGATCAAACCTGGGTCTCCCACATTGCAGGCAGATGCTTTACCTTATGAGCTACCAGGGAAGCCCTACAGATTTAAAACAGTGGTCAAATTTAAAAGGGTGTGATCATGCACCTAGAGCCAGACATCCTGGAGTGTGAAGTCAAATGGGCCTTAGGAGGCATCACTACAAACAAAGCTAGTGGAAGTGATGGAATTCCAGATGAGCTATTTCAAATCCTAAAAAATAATGCTGTGAAAGTGCTGCATTCAAAATGCCAGCAAATTTGGAAAACTCAGCAGTGGTCACAGGACTGGAAAACGTCAGTTTTCATTCCAATCCCAATGAAGGGCAATGCCAAAGAATGTTCAAACTACCATACAATTGTACTCATTTCACATGCTAGCAAAGTAATGTTTAAAGTCCTTCAAGCTAGGCTTCAACAGTATGTGAAATGAGAACTTCTAGATGTACAAGCTGAATTTAAAAAAGGAACCAGAGATCAAATTGCTAACATCCATTGGATCATAGTTAAAGCAAGAAAATTCCAGAAAAACATCTACTTCTTCACTGACTACATGAAAGCCTTTGACTGTGTGGATTACAACAAACTATGGAACATTCTTAAAGAGATGGTAGTTCCAGACCACCTTACCTGCCTCCTGAGAAACCTGTATGCAGGTCAAGAAGCAACAGTTAGAACCAGACATGGAACAACAGACTGGTTCAAAATTAGGAAAGGAGTATGTCAAGGCTGTATATTGTCATCATGCTTATTTAACTTATATGCAGAGTACATCATGTGAAATGCTGGCTGGATGAAGCACAACGTGGAGTCAAGATTGCTGGGAGAAGTATCAATAACCTCAGATATGCAGATGACATCACCCTTATTGCTGAAAGTGAAGAAGAACTAAAGAGCCTCTTGATGAAAGTGGAAGAGGAGAGTGAAAAAGCTGGCTTAAAACTCAACATTCAAAAAACTAAGATCATGGCATCTGGTCCCATCACTTTAATGGCAAATAGATGGGAAAACAATGGAAACAGTGAGACTTTATTTTCTTGCACTCCAAAATCACTGCTGATGGTGAATTGCAGCCATAAAATTAAAAGACACTTGGTCCTTGGAAGAATAGCTAAGATAAACCTAGACAGTGTATTAAATAGCAGAGATATTACTTTGCTGACAAAGGTTCATATAGTCCAAGCTATGACTTTTCCAGTAGTCATGTATAGATGTGAATGTCAGACCATATAGAAGGCTGAACGCTGAAGAATTGATGTTTTTGAACTGTGTGTTGGAGAAGATTCTTGGGAGTCCCTTGGGCTGCAAGGAGATCAAATCAGTCAATCCTGAATATTCATTGGAGTATCAATATTCATTGATTCTATTCCTAAAAATATGAATATTTGATATTCAAAATTGGAATATCAATATTCAGGAAATCAATCCCAGATATTCATTGGAAGGACTGATGCTGAAGCTCCAATATTTTGGCCACCTGATGCAAAGAGCCAGTTCATTTGAAAATACCCTGATGGTGGGAAAGATTAAGGGCAAAATAAGAAGGGGACGACAGAGGATGAGATGGTTGTATGGCATCACCAACTCAATGGACAGGACTTTGAGCAAGCTCTGGGAGATGGTAAAGGACAGGGAGGCCTGGTTTTCTGCAGTCCATGGGGTTGAAAAGCCTCAGACACAACTGAGCAAATGAACAACAACAGATACAATGATTCTTGCAATCTGAAGATTTAAAACAGTGGCCAAAATTAAAAGGTTTAAGGAGTCAGATTGACATAATTGTTGATGCTGTGAAAGAAATTGACCATATATTAAATACTGACTTTTAACATGAATCAACCCTTGGACTGCAAGGAAATCAAACCAGTTAATCAGTCCTGAATATTCATTGGAAGGACTGATGCTGAAGCTGAAACTCCAATACTTTGGCCACCTGACGCAAAGAACTGACTCTTTGGAAAAGACTCTGATGCTGCGAAAGGTTGAAGGCAGGAAGAGAAGGGGACGACAGAGGATGGACAACAGAGGTTGGATGGCATCACCGACTCAATGGACATGAGTTTGAGCAAGCTCCAGAAGCTGGCGATGGATAAGGAAGCCTGGCATGTTGCCATTCATGGGGTCACAAAGAGTCAGACATGCTGAGTAACTGAACTAAACTGAACTAAAACCTTATTTCAAATATTAAGAACCTCAAGCTGATAAATTATCTTTTCTAGTCATGAAACTTCTGGCAATTCTTATACCCACAGTTTTTAAAGAGGTCAACAGATTATACATATCCTTTTGAAATCTGAAGTGAAAATATCATATTTGTTTGCATATTACCAAAATGGAGATGGGAGAATGGGAAGATCTTAGACTGTAGCTTCTCTGAAAACAAGGATCATGTCTATTTTTGCTAATCATTGTAATCCCAGAGCACATAGTATTTGTTCCAAAAATATTTGTTGACTCAATTATGGCAAATAAGATGTTAGCCTTATCTGCACCACCCTCACATTCATAGCACTATTATTTACAATAGCCAAGACATGGAAACTACTTGTGTCTAATGATGGATGAATGGATAAAGAAGTTGTGTGAAAACAGACATTTGGATCAATGGAACAAAATAGAGAACCCAGAAATAAACCCACAAACCTACAGACAAGGGCTTCCCTGGTAGCTCAGCTGGTAAAGAATCTACCTGGAATGAGGGAGACTTGGGTTCAATCCCTGGGTTGGGAAGATCCCCTGGAGGAGGGCATGGCAACCCACTCCAGTGTTCTTGCCTGAAGAATTGCCATTAAAGAGGAGCCTGGTGGCCTATAGTCCATGGGGGTCACAAAGAGTCGGACACGACTGAGCGACTAAGCACAGCACAGCACAGTACTTACAGTCAATTAATCTTTGACAAAAGAGGCAAGACTATACAGTAGGGAAAAGACAGTCTCTTGATCAAGTTATTCTGGGAAAGTTGGATAGCCACATGTAAATCAATGAAATTAGAACACACCCTCACACCATCCACAAAAATAAACTCAAAATGTCTTAAAGACTTAAATATAAGACAGGACACAATAAAGTTCCTAGTAGACAACACAGGCAAAACATTCTCTGGCATCAACTGTACCAAGGTTTTTGTCAGTTTAAGTCAGTCTCCCAAGGCAATAGAAATAAAAGCAAAAATGAACAAACGGGATGTAAACAAACTTATAGGCTTCTGCACAGCAAAGAAAACTATAAATAAAATGAAAACACAACATGTAGACCGAGAGAAAATATTTGCAAATGATGCAACAGACAAGGGCTTGATTTCCAAAATATACAAATAATTCACACACGC
The DNA here is from genome assembly GCF_027580195.1 of Bos mutus. NCBI lineage: Eukaryota > Metazoa > Chordata > Mammalia > Artiodactyla > Bovidae > Bos > Bos mutus. Next base: position 25,358,494 of record NC_091630.1, on the reverse strand, counting down.
ATGCATGTTCATGCGTGCTCAGTTGCTCAGTTGTGTCTGATTCTTTGAGGCTCCATGGACTGTGGCCCGCCAGGCTCCCCTGTCCAGAGAATTCTCCAGGCAACAATACTGGAGTAGGTTGCCATTTCGTTCTCCAGGCAACTTTCTGACCCAGGGATCAAACCCGCGTCTCCTGTTTCCTGCATTAACAAGCGTATTCTTTACCTCTGCACCATCTGAGAAGCAGTTCATACAGCTTAACATAAAAAAAGAAAGAAACAACCCAATCACAAATGGAGAGAAGACCTAAATAAACATTTCTCCATTGAGAACATACAGATGGCCTTGTGAAAAAGGTGCTCAAAAGGCACGTGAAAAGATGCTCAACATTGCTAATTATTAGAGAAATGCAAATCAAAGCTATAATGAGGTACCACTTTACACCTGTCAGAATGGCCATCATTAAAAAGTCTACAAGTAACAAATCCTGGAGAGGGTTTAGAGACAAGGGAATCCTCCTACAGTGTTAGTGGGAATGTAAATTAATGCAGCCACTATAGAGAAAAGTAAGGCAGTTCCTCAGAAAACTAAACACAGAGTTGCCATATGATACAACAGTCCCACTCCTGGACACATATCCAGACAAAACTATAATTTGAAAAGATACATACACTCTTTTGTTTATAGCAGCACTGTTCACAATAGCCAAGACATGGAAACCACCTAAATATCTATTGACAAATGAGTGGATAAAGATGTGGCACATATATACAATGGAGTACTATGCATCCGTATAAAAGAATGAAATAATGCATTGGCATCAACACAGATGGACTTGGAGATTATCATTCTAAGTGAGGCAAATGAGAAAGAGAAATACCATCTGATATCACTTATATGTAGAATCTAAAACATGATACAAAAGAATCTGTCTATGAAACAAACAGACTCATAGTCCTAGAGAACAGACTTGTGATTGCCAAGGGGAAGGGGGTGGGGGAAAGGGATGGATTGGGAATTTGGGATTAGCAGATGCAAACTATTATATATAGAATGGATAAACAATGAGGTCCTACTGTATAGCACAGATAATTCTATTGATATCTGGTGATAAGTAATAATGGAAAAGAATATAAAAAAGAATGTATACATATGTGGTAAGACTAGAAAGAATGACAGTATTTAGGGTTCTGGTTACTTCTAAGGGCTGGAGAGTTGGAAGAGAATGGAATCATGGGAGACCAGAGATGTTCTGGTTTTTTTAAGCTGGATTAAGGGTTCATGGGTGCTTAAATCATTGTTAGAGTTTTGCTATTACAAATGTTGGAATATTCTAAATGGCTTTATGTTTAATTAAAATAATATAAACTATAATATTTCATTCCATCATCACAGGCTAATCATGTCTGGACCACAGAAGGAGAGGTGTCAAATTTAAAAGAGGCTGTCATCAGGGAATTTTCTTTTCCATTAAAAAAGAAAAGATGGGCATGCAGTATCTTTTTCATACATTGTTCAGTCTTACAAATTGTTGTAGGTGATTCCAAGTCCCACTGCAGACTGACATTCATGATGTTTCAGGAAGAAGATAAACCATTTTATAAAAAAGTTTATACAATGCTAAGCAGGCATAGATCACTGTCACATATTATTAAGGCAATGAAATTTAAAATATGATGTTCTTTCTTTAAAATAAAAAATACTTTATGGAAATGGGAAATATAATTTTATGGAAACAGAAAAATATGTTACCTTTCAAGGTAAATATTCTATTCAAAGAAATATTTTACCTTTCAAACTTGATCTTCTTTCAGAGGTCTTTTAACTTGACTCTCAGATTTTTATTTAAGCACTTTTAGAACTGCTATTTCTTCCCTTCAGAAGTCTCCTGATTTTTTAGATTCCCTGCTTCACTGAGCTTCACCAATAAATTACTGTATATGTTCATTATTCTTTGCTTCTGTTTTGTATTTATTCTCAGTTTTTAATTAGATTGTGTCCGTAAGAGCTTTGTACCAGAGATTGATTCATCAGTTATGAAAATGTTACCCCCCTCAATTTTATTAGATTGTTTTACAAAGTTAAAAAATGTTTTTAAAAAACATATCCATTAAAGTTTTCTAATGCGTTCTTACACTTTTCCTTGAAATCTGAACTTCATTTGTGTTTCTCTTTTGATACTAGCCTTCTGGAATGACTGAGGAAAAGCAATCAGACAAGATGATTATGTTTCTATTCCCTATTCCCCTTATTTTCTACATTTGTATTATGTTCTGTCTCTTTAGCTTTTATTATATAGTATTAATTGATGTTGAAACACTAGGTAGTAATTAAAGTAAAAACTTGCTACTCTTTCCTTTTTCAGTAAAGTGAATATTTTATATAAAAAAGAATGTGTACATAAGATGTATACATATGTATATCTATACTGAATCACTTTGCTGTACAGCAGAAACTAATACAACATTGTAAACCAACTATTCTTCAATTAAAAAAAGAAGTTGTGTGTGTGCCATAGAAAAAAATGAAAAATTGCTATTTGTGACAACAAAGACAGACCTTGAAGACATTATGCTAAGTGAGATAAATCAGTAAAAGACATACTATGTGATCTCACTTATATGTTGAATCTAAAATCAAAACCAAAAAACTCCCCACCAAACTCCTAGTAAGAGAGATCAGACATGTGATTACCAGAGGTTGGGAATGATTGAAGGGGGAATTAGAAAACAGAGGTCAAAAGGTACAAATTTTCAATTGTAAGATAAGTACTAGGTGTGTAACGTACAACATGATGCCAATAGCTAATATCACTGTAGTTATACCAGAAAGTTGTTAAGAGAGTAAATCCTAAGAGTTCTCATCACCAGGAGAATATTTTCTTTTCTCTTCATTGTATGTATATGAGATGACAGATGTTAACTAGACCTATTATGGCAATCACTTCACAATATATGCAAATCAAACCATTGTGCTGTCTACCTTAAACTTATATATGTCAATCCTTTCTCAATAACACTGGGGAAAAAAATCAAAGAGGGAAAAAAAAATGTTGTCTATTACTTATCCAATCGTCTAGCAAAGTCAAGTTTTATGGACTCTAGCCAGTTGTAGCAGACTATTGATGGAATATGTGGTAGATTGATTGCAGGTGTGGCCCTAAATCTCCACCTCACATCCATTTCTCTTGCAATGTGACTCTGAAACTTCTCCCATCAAGAGTCAGAGTCTGTTCTCTCCTCTTGATTTTAGGCTGACTTTGTAGCTTGCTTTAGCTGATAGAATTGGCAGAAGAGATGCTGTGCCATGTTCAAGCATGGATCTCAAGAGGACATGTAGCTTCTGCTCTATTGGACACCTGCCTCCACCGTGAGATCAAGCCTTGGCTGATGTACTGGGGGCTGAGAGACCATATGGGGCAGAAATGAGTTGATCCAGCCAAGATTACACTAGACCAGCCAGCCGTCAGGCAATCTGGTGCTGACTGAAGATAAATTGTAAATCCAGCTGAGATAAAGCAAGACTGGCCATGTCAGCAGAACTGGCCAGGGAACTCGCAGATTCATGAGAAATAATAAATAGCTATTATTGTAATCTACTCAGTTTTGGAGTGGTTTGTTACACAGTTATTTTGGCAATAGTTAACAAAGTAAGGTCTGAAAGAGACTGAAGGTCCTTTTGTTAAGCCAGGAAGCCTAGTGTGGATTTGTGTCTGTCTTTTTTTCTAGTTTACATTTGAGCCACCAGTAGCCCTAACTCTAGCTGCTGGAATAGGCTCCACAATTTCCCTTCAAGTGAAGACCAAATTCTGAAAATTTGGTCAGAATATATTGCTTCTACAAAATCATCCTTTTACTTCCACCAACCAGATGTGGAATTTAATGCTACATTATGAAAGCAGGGTTTGCAAGGTTATTTACGAAAAATCTTCTCACAGGGAACTTTGTCTCCTTCTCACAGGCCACTTTCTATCAGGTGGGCTGTGTGTGGTATGTTGGTCCACTGAGTTGTGAGGCTTTCCATAGGAGAAATCAGCACCCATTTATACTTAACGATAAATCTAAAAACAGTAACACATACTTTACTGGAAGAGTTGAGCGTAAACATTAATAAATGAAGTAGACAGCTTTAGTGATCTCACTGTTAATTGGAAACAAACATCCAGAAACAATTGGGTAACTTTCCAAAGAGTTAACTGCCATTGATCTGCTTAAATTAACCAAGTTTTTTTCTGCCCACCTTTAAGTAGTATGCCACCTAAACCTCATTCTGATCTTTTTAAAATTAGGATTTTTTTTAAATCAAATATTTCCTAGGACTTGTTAAAACTGGCTTTAGAGATGTACTTCTTAAAGGCATTCCTCCATGGAGACCACACATTGACTAATCCCCTACTGGGCTGATGATTCCAAATAAAATCTGGTCATTTGTTTAAGCTAAATCCCTGTTTTTCTTATCTCATTTTGTTTATACAAATGTTGGATGAGATCGATCTTTATGTTCTTATTTGTCTGGCTTGTGAAGACCTTCCAGGATTCTTTAATCCACTCAAAAAAAAAAAAAGATGTCTGTTTTTTCTCTCACAAAATAACTTTAACTAGAAATTGACTTAATTAAAAAGAATATATCTTCCTCTGGTATTAATTTAATTAATTAAGAGTAAATTAATTAACTATTAATTAATTAAATCAATCAATATCAGCTTGAAAATTGTCTTTTAGGAGGCCCGTTGATAAAGTAGAATGAGTCATGAAATGACGTCATGTTGTTGTAGAGCTTGAGAACCCTGCCAAATTAAACATAGTTGAATAAGCTGGAGATATCCATGTTAGAAAAGAGAAAAATTATGGGGAACTTAAGTGACTTCAAGTTTCTGAAGTTGGCATAGAAATTTGCCTTTCCCTAGTGTTTCCACAGATAGAATTTGGGATCTTTTAACTATTATAACTCAAATCACATTATTCTCACATATTAAAATAGCTCCTGAGGTCTCTCATTGTTCTCATAGCCTTCAATCCATCTGACATCATAGGCACCACCATGCTGCTCACTCATTAGGGGCCTGACACATTAGGTTTTGCTGTTCTTTCAGTACACAAAGTTCAAACCCACCTCAGGACTCTTCTACTTATTGTTCCCTAATTGAACAAGATACATAATGAATAAATACATGAAACATTAGTAATGGGACTAAGATAAAGATAGCAGATTTTGCTCAGTACAAAGAACTGAGAATCAGAGACTTAAACCCAGAGCCCTGGTGAAAAACGAAGACTGTTCATCTGGAAAGATTAAAGTGAGGGCTAATAGCCTCCTGCCAGTGAAGTTGTAGAAGGTGACTTGGTTGCTTTGGGTTGTATGGGACAGTAATTCATCATAAATTGTCTTAGGCTCTAAGGAGAATACCCTGGTTTATTTAACTGAAAAGTTCCAGTGTGGCTGAATCCAGGTAATTAAACAATGTCCATAGAAATGATATTTTTTCCAACCACAACTCTGCTTCTCTCTGTCTTTGCCCATCCTAAGGCAGGCTGCCTCTATGTGGAAGCAATGTAGACTCCAGAAGTTTCAGGATTATATCCTGCCTGATTAGCAACCCTAGAAGAAAGAGAGTTGCTCCTTCCTAAAGTCCCCAGCAAGGGTCCCCAGATTTGGTGTGTTTGGTTTGACTTGGGCCAAATGTCCACCCTTAGCCAACCCCTGAGCCATGCAGGTGGGATAGTCTCAGTTGCTTCTTCTGGGACTGGTGATAAATCATACCTACCACTGATGGCAGGGGTAGAATCAGTCTCATTAGAATCACATGAAATGAAATTGTGGGGGGGTTGGTTCCCCAAAATAAAATAGGAGAGTAGCTAACAAAAGACAAAAGAACAGGATGCTTAAAAGACAAAATATGAGATTCCTGTTATAAATTATGTTCAGATTGCCTGACTTCTAAGAATGTCTGAGCCTCTGTTCCAGGATAGAGTGAAAGTCATTCATTTGTCTTCACTTGCTCTGGTCCATCTCTCAGGAAGATCTGTCATGTCTAGTGGCTTGACAAGAAGGCAACATAATCTGTTCATGGCAGAGGCAGGACACATATTAGGGAAGGGAAAAGGAAAGCTGGACCTGATCTGAAATAAGAATGGGTAAGAGCTGGGGGACATGACCTAGCTGCAGAGCCTGACTCTGGAGGTACCCCACTGTGTGAACTACTGAGAGAATGCTGTCATCTTCCTCACAGTCCCAGAAATGACTGGAATCAAGCACCCTCGGTCCTCATGCTACTTCTCAGCAGCCCAGCACCTCCACTCTGGGCTCAATCTGTCTATGCCTTTTTGGGGCACTGCTACCTGACTTAGGCTTAAGTAGTCAGATGCCCTACTTCCATAAAGCCTATCTCAAGTCCCAGCGTGAAGGACCTTTCTCTCAACCAGTATTCCCATGTTAAATATACAAAAAGTGTTTTGATATCCTACGCTTCTCAGGGTAGCACATTTGCATAGTGGGGCTCCCAAGTGGCACTAGTGGTAAAGAACCTACCTGCCAATGCAGAAGACATACAAGATGTGGGTTCGATCCCTGAGTCTGGAAGATCCCTTGGAGAAGAGCACGGCAACCCACTCCAGTATTCTTGCCTAAAGAATTCCATGGACAGAGGAGCCTGGTGACTGCATCTCATATGGCTGCACAGAGTTGGACATGACTGAAGTGATTTAGCATACAGACACAGACACACACAAAACCTTTGCATAGTAAGACGTTTCTTTGCCAGAAGGTGTTTCAGTTGAATCTGAACTAGAATTCATAGTTGGAAATGGTAAATGAATGAATGGCTGGCTCTTCCCTCACCCCACCACCAGCAATCTCTGTATGAAGCAATTTAGCTCTCCTCAAATGGGAAGTTTGGGGCTGGTCTCAGGAGATGGGGACAGAGAAAAAAGAAACGAGGAGGGCTGCATGGTTCCTGGCTCAGCCTGTCTCTAGGGACTAGATCTGACCTGGCAAAAATGCGAGCTGTGGGCAATTTTCATAAACAACTTTGTGGGTTACAGTACAGAGCTGATCTGCGGTGGCAAAGTGGGAAAAGGAGCCGGAGTGAGAAACACTCTTCCTCTCTAAAAGGAATTCACCTTTGCTTTGAGCATTGATGAAGGCGTAAATTAAAGCAGCTGCATTTAGGGTAGAAAGAAGTGACCAAGGAGGGCTGGATAGAGAAGAGTGAGGGATCAGATGGGGGAGTGAGAAAGAGAGAGAACCAAGGTCACTCCCCAGTTTAGGTTGGGGAATATAGGAGGAGTTCAGGTAAAATCTCATTAACTGGACACATTTATTGGTAAGCATTTTTATGAAATTCCAGTTAATTTTGGATGTAACTAATAATTATATCCAAGAACTGAGTCTGAGTATATGTCTCTGTGTGGTTCTGATTGCATGTCTGTCTGTGTGTCTGTGTGTACAGGTGGTGGTGTCTACAACAAAGGGTGGGGAAGGGTTCAGATCTGAGATGCAAATGACAAAGCAACATTAGTCAAATGTTGCTCCACCCCACTTCCCAGAGGACAGTACATATTCTCATTTGAGTAGTAATATATCTATGAAATCAGGATAAAAAGTAGACTATGAGAGTGATACCGTAATAAAAGTATTCCTTTTTCTTAGATTGTGTTTTAGTTGTTTGAAATTCTGCTACATTGAGAAAAATGTTTAGTGTCAACATAGATGAAGGTTTTTTCAACTTTTTCAAGAATGGTTATGGCCTTGGTTTCCTTTGTGACCACTTTATGTTACATAATTTTCAGAAGTTAAAAATAAAAAGCCTTCTCTTTTGAATATATATTATTACCCAGGAAAGCTATTTTATATCTGATAATTTTTAACTGAAGTGTAGTGGATTTACAAAATTCACTGAATATTTACCATATGCCAGGCATTCATTTAGGTTTTAATTATGTATTAGTCATTTAATCCATGTTGACTCCTTGAGATCAGTAGGTACCATTCATAGCTCCATTCTACAGATGAGGAAACTGAAGATCAAAGTAATTAAGTAACTTATTGAAGATTACATAGCTAGCAAGTAATAAGGCTAAAGGTTTGAATTTAAATAGTCTGCTCAGCCTAGCAATAAATCATATCTACAGGTGTGATAGGCAGTCTGTAAGATACCCACAATGACCCCTTCCCTTCTGGTGTTCACCATTTTGTGTAATTCCCTCCCCTTTGCATGTGGACTGGGCCTAGAGATTTGCTTCTAATGAATGGAATATAGCAAAAATAATAAGACGTTACCTCCAAGATTAGGATAGGGTATCGTCTAAATGTTTACATCCTCTCCCCAAATTCACATGTTGAAATCCCTGCAGATGATGGTTTTAGTAGGTGGGGCCTCTGGGAGGTGTTTAAGTCATGAACATGGACACCTCTTGAGGGCCTAATGCCTTCTAAAAGAGGCTCTGGAGAAAACACTCGCCCCTGCCACCAAGTGAGGATACAATGAGGAGTCTCCAACCCAGAGAGGACCCTCACCCAGCCATGCCAGCACTGTCATCTCACACTTCCAGCCTCCTGACCTGCGAGCCATAATTTAACCATTCATGAGTTGCTCAGTCTCTGGCACTCTGTCATACCAGCTGAATGGATTAAGGCAGGTTACAAGACAACTGCAGCATCCAGCCTGTTTTCTCTCTCATTCTCTCTCTCTCGTTCATTTGGCAGAAGCCAGTTGACTGATTGTGAGCTGTGCTGTGGAGAGGCTTACCAGGAATGACTAGTAATTAAGGCCTTCAGGCCAACAACCCTCAAGGAACTGGATCCAGCCAGCAGGCCTGCGAGGGAACCAGAAGGCCAACCATTCAGCCTCCACTTGAGATGACTGCAGCCTCGGGGGACACACTGAACACGAGGCACTTAATTTTTTTTTTTTTAATTAAATAATGATAACCTTCTTACAATTTATCCTCTGAAATACTGACTTCTTTCCTGCTTCTGACAGAAGAGATTTTAGAAGCATGGGCTTTGGATCCAGACACATCTGGGTCCAGATGCCTCCATTACTAGCCGCACCTAGCTGAGTGAACATGTAACCATGTCTGAGTTATTTCTTCATTTGTTAAATGAATAATAACACTAATGTCACCTTTTTTTGTTGTTGTTTAAACTGAAGTATGCATGAGTATGTGAAGGGGGAGAGAGAGAGAAAGAGAAGAGAGAAACAAAGAGAGATCTCTTTCTTTTCTGGGAAAGGTAATAGGAGCAATTGTGTTTCCTATCCTTAAGGAGCCCAAACCAGGAGCTTCTGGAAGGTAATCTCTCTTTCAATATTTCAGTATTTCCTGGAAATCTCAGCTTATTTAGAGTTGACTTTAAATGTCTCTGAGGAAAGAGGGGAGCAGAGACCAAGGGAAGCCCCAGATAGGGAAAGGTATGAGAACTGAATGTGCACACCTGTGAAGGTGCTCTGTGTACCTGGGAAGCTCGTTCACTTGGTCTTACAAAGACTCTGCAGAACATCATGTGCCCAAGGTAGCCCCGGAGTAGCAAAATCAGCTGACTTTCAGGATTCTACTGGGCATCTCAGTTCTAACCAGGGGCCTTCTTTGGATTCTTTGCTCTGCAGAAGAAATTGAGGACTTGCAGGCAGGTAAACTGGTGAGAGAGGAACTACAGATGGAGAATTAATTTCATGCCATTCAGGCTGCATGGAACCCTAGAGCTGGATGTCTGAATATGATTTAAAGGTAGGAAAGTAATGAGATATTCCTTAATGCCCAAGAGGTGGTTAAAAATATATACTCACATGCCTATAGAGAGGCACAGAATGCTTTTTCTGTTGGCACCAAGGGCCTTGGAAGCACCTTCCAAGAGTTCCTGTATTGGTGGAGCACTGTTATTGTTAGGACGCGTGTTTTCATGGATGAACTGCTCTAAGGCGTGCGAAAGGCTGATTACTTTCTCCCTAGAGCTGGAGTATTTTCCAGGCTTTGTTCATTCCTAGCCTGATAGCTAAGCAAGATATGATTGTGCAGATAAGACAAATATAACCTCGTTCCAGGACTCTGATATAAAACTTGTGATTTTCATCACTCTCTGGGTTACCATCCTTCAGGGAGAAATTTTCCAAAAGGCCAAGTTATCATTTTTGGTTTATGATGACTCCCCAGAGAGTGATCACTGATTCCAAATAGAGACACTGATTCTGCTTTGGGAGCTATTTTCGAAGCAGATTTAATTAGGTGCTGAGCTTGTTATCAATCCTCAGCAACCCAAACTAGACATTTATCCCCCTGAGAGTCCCTCAATACCGAGTTCTCAGCCTCTTCCCTCTTCCCACCTCCAAAGCCAGTAGGAGGCTGTTCTGTGTGAGGACCAATAACACTGCTAAAAGACCTGCCTTTTAGGGCTCATAATTCTAAGTCATATTGCAATCTGAAAGCTGAACTGCCATTAATGACTTGATTTTTTATAATATTTAACAGGCTTTACGGGAGTTTAACTATTCAGAGTTGACTCTGGAAGCACTTCAACTTGGCTATTTTTCAAAGATGTTTATTTTCTGTATTTCTGGCAGTGCTTTGCTAAGAAATTCTGTGGACATGCTGTCTCAGTAGTGGCATTCCAGACCTCTGCATAAACCCCCAAGATGAGAGAAATAAAGGCCCGGTTGGACAGAGGTCAGACTTACATAGAATGCTGGGAAGTTAAATCAACGTAAGGGCATCTGAGTATAACAGAATGAGTCTCAGGTCTTTGCCTTGCTGGAAAATGCTTTGTAATTCAAGGAATAAATTATCAATGTTTCTTTATGAAAAAAGTCAGGACTTTACTAAAGAAAAGACAGAAGGAGTTCTTATATTAACAATAAAACTTGTGCAGCTTGGGCCACAGGACTCTTAAGAAAAGCTTTGAGGACTGATAGCTAAAAGGATGATCAGAAGGAAATGGAATGATTTTAAGATCTAACCCTAAAGCACATTAAAAAAAAATGCAGGTGTCAAAGTTAGCTGTCAGTGTTGTGCATTAAATGCTCCCTAACTTGGAATTATTTTCTTAGTTTCCACCTTTCATTTACAAGGAGATGGGCAAGTAAGGGTTTCCTTTGCTGGTATCTGCAAAAATACTGTATATCTTGAGTGAAGGCTTTTTATTTTCTGTCTTATTTGACTGAAATCAATAGCCTTGTGTTCATTCAAATTTTATCACTCATCTGGTCTCTTCCTAACTGTTTGAAATTGACATATTAAAAAAAAAAATCCATATACTTTCTTGGATAAGCTTGGCCAGAGTTTTTTCTGATTGTATTTCAAATTGTTTTGTCGCCAACTGTTCATTCTCAAGTTTGTTACTGTGATTCCCATTTTTACACATCTTATTTCTCTTGAATTTGTTGATGGACCAGTTCCTAAAAATTGGTGGGTGATTTTAAACTGATTTGAAGAATTTTCAGAAACAGGGAATAGAGACCAAAACAATTAAATATTTTTCCTTTCATCATTGCTTATTTACTGGGGTCACATTACATATTATAAACTTTTGGAAAACAATATTTAATGATGCTTTATAATTGAAAATATTTTGAGTTATTTTATATTATTCACACAAGTTCACATGTACAAGAACTAAACACAGAATTAGCTGGCTCTCCCGGGACCCCTCAAATATGTCATAGCAAAGTCAAGGCTTGAGATGAATATCTCACTCTTCAATCCTGATTCTGCTTCTGAACTCACCATACTGGTAAATGGCACTACCATTCTCCTTATAACCCAAATAGAACCCTGGCAGGAACACTGGGCCTCTTTCTCATTATCCTCCCTGTGCAAGACATACTATTTTGTCTGGATCCTTCCCTCCAGCTCAATCACTTCTTTACTCAATTTATCTAGACCACAGCACATGTCCCCTCTATTTTTTATGCCTAGAGACACTCTCTATAATAGCCAGAGCAACCTTTCAAAATTACAAATCTGATCAAGTCATTTTTCAGTGTGAATCTATCTTTAATAGATTTCCATTACCTAACTCTAATGGCAGAAAGCAAAGGGGAGCTAAAGAGCCTCTTGATGAGGGTGAAAGAGGAGAGTTAAAAAGCTGGCTTAAACCATGGAGAACAGTGCAGAGATTCCTTAAATAACTGGAGATAGAACTGCCATATGACCCAGCAATCCCATGGCTGGGCATACACACCAAGGTAACCAAAATTGAAAGAGACACATGTATCCCAATATTCATTGCAGCACTGTTTACAATAGCTAGTTCATGGAAGCAATCTAGATGTCCATAGGCAGGCAAATGGATAAGGAAGTTGTGGTACATATACAGAATGGAGTATTACTCAGCTATAAAAAGGAACACATTTGAGTCAGTTCTAATGTGAAGTGAATTTGCTCAGTCATGTCCGACTCTGCGACCCTGTGGACTGTAGCCTACCAGGCTCCTCAGTCCATGGCATTTTTCAGGCAAGAGTACTAGAATGGTTTGCCATTTCCTTCTCCAGGGAATCTTCCTGACCCAGGGATGGAACCTGGGTCTCCTGCATTGCAGGCAGATGCTTTACCATCTAAGTGGATGAAACTGGAGCCTATTATATAAAGTGAACTAGGTCAGAAAGAGAAACACCAATACAGTATATTAATGCATATATATAGAATTTAGAAAGATGGCAACAACGACCCTATATACAAGATAGCAAAAGAGACACAGATGTAAAGAACAGATTTTTGATCTCTGTGGGAGAAGGAGAGGGTGGGATGACTAGAGAGAATAGCATTGAAACATGTATATCACCATATGTAAAATAGATGACCAGTGCAAGTTTGATGTATGAAGCAGAACACACAAAGCTGATGCTCTGGGACAACCCAGAGGGATGGGATAGAGAGGGAGATGGGAAGGGGGTTCAGGATTGGTGGGACACGTGTACACCCGTGGCTGATTCTTGTTGATGTATGGCAAAACCACCACAATATTGTAAAGTAATTAGCCTCCAATTAAAATAAATAGATTAAATTTTTAAAAATGCTGGCTTAAAAGTCACCATTAAAAAAACAAAGATCACGGCATCTGGCCTCATCACTTCATGGCAAATAGATGGAGAAAAAGTGGCAACAGCGACAGATTTTCTTGGGCTCCAAAATCACAGTGGACAGTGACTGCAGCCATGAAATTAGAAGACACTCCTTGGAGGAAAAGCTATGACAAACCTAGACAACATATTAAAAAGCAGAGACATCATCTTGCCAACAAATGACCATATGGTAAAAGTTATGGTTTTTCCAAGAGTCATGTATGGATGTAAGAGTTGGACCATAAAGAAGGCTGAGCACCAAAGAATTGATATTTTCAAATTGTGGTTCTGGAGAAGACTCTTGAAATTCCTTTTGACAGCAAGGAGATCAAGCTGGTCAGTCCTGAAGGAAATCAATGCCAAATATTCATTGGAAGGATTGATGCTGAAGCTGAAATTCCAATACTTTGGCCACCCGATGCAAAGAACTGACTCATCATTGGAAAAGACCCTGATGCTGGGAAAGATTGAGGGCAGAAGGAGAATCAAGTGACAGAGGATAAGATGGTTGGATAGCATCATCAGCTCAATGGACATGAGTTTGAGCCAACACTGGGAGATAGTGGAGGACAGGGAAGACTGGTGTGCTGCAGTCCATGTGGTTGCAAAGGATCAGATATGATGTGGAGACTGAAAAGCAATAGTAAACCCTGAAAATCATTGCATGATGTAGGGATATCTTGATATTAACTAATTTTTCCTTTTATAGGCTTCCCTTGTGGCTCAGATGATAAAGAATCTGCCTGCAATGTGGGAGACCCAGGTTTGATCCCTGGGTTGGGAAGGTTCCCCTGGAGAAGGGAAAGACAACCCACTCCAGTATTCTTGCCTGGAGAATCCCATGGACAGAGGAGCCTGGCAAGCTACAGTCCATGGGGTTGCAAAGGATTGGACATGACCTAGGGACTGAACAATGACAACAAATGCTGAACACCATTGCATAATGGAGGGATATCTTGATATTAACTGATTTTTCATTTTATTTTAAGAACAATTTTATTGCAAACTTTATTTTCAAAAAGTGTTCCAACAATGAACATATAGAGAAAATAGTAGTGTGATGGTGGAAAGAATAGTATGTTGAACCCTTGTGGGCTATCACCTAACTTCAATAACGATCAAGTTATGGCTAATCTTGTTTCACCTATACTTTCTCACTCCTCCCATCTTAATACCCTTTGCTAGACTAATTTAAAGCAAATCTCAGATAACCGCTTGTGCTTTTTTTTAATTAGCAATTTCCTTCTTTTCCCTGATTTCAGGCTGAATGGAGGGAGTCCAGACTCACTGTCTCAGGAGATGGAGTGTTCAGAAGACTAGATTTTTAGGTTTCAAACATAGAAACTCTCACCAGAGATGCTGTCTTTAGATTTTGTTTGTTTGTTTCAAAAGACAAAGCTTATGTAAAAGAACAGATCTGGGAAGAACAGACCACAATGTAAAAGTTCATTTTCTTATCCCATTTTTCAGGACAGAGAGGCAAGTAGAAGGGGGACAAGCAAGCATAGATGCACATGAAATACCAAGGACGGTGGCTGTGTTCTGACCTTCAGCATGTCCCCTGGTGAGAGATGTTAGAAAAGTCCACATTTGGGGCTGAAGAAGAAAGGATACCCCGACATTGTGAAAATGAATGCGTTAGTCGCTCAGTCGTGGGACCCCATGGACTGTAGCTCTCCAGGCTCCTTCGTCTATGGAATTCTCCAGGCAAGAATACTGGAGTGGGTAGCCATTCCCTTTTCTGAGGATATTCCTGACCCAGGGATTGAACCTGGGTCTTCTGCATTGTAGGCAGATTCTTTACTATCTGAGCCATGAGGGAAGCCCACTGGTGACATTATATCCATCTAAACCCCAGGAGGCACTTTGGGACACTATTGTGTATAACTAGCAGGGTGAGAAAGGTTATTCGGCATATCTGGTCAGAAATATACAGTTTTTCCAGAGGTCTTCAGGGTTGTCAAGAGGCAGCTGGTCAATCTGGAGGGACTACATGGTCTAGACAAGGTTAAAGAGAGATCTGAGTAGACAGAAAGCAGGATGGAGCCATGGGCTTCTCAGAAGTTGCCAGCCACAGGGAGATTCGGTAACTGATGGAACCACAGATGCTGTTGTCCTCTGAATCAGCCTCAAGGGAAGCGGAGAGGACAGGCTCTGAGTTGACTGATACACTGAGTTGTCTCAGATTCATTGTTTTGCCTCCAAGTGAAATAAAACATTAAGACAGCAACTGCAAACATGTATGGAAAGTAAAGTACATTTCTGCACTCCTGAATATCCCCTCCATAAAAAGTCATCAGCACTCAGATTTTCTCTCTTTTCTTTATAGTCACGTTCTACCTTGTTGCCTGTTTTCCTCTTGCTTGTCATCAAGTACTCTCTAGGTGGGCTATGGCTGCTGACAGCTTCAAGCATACATGTAACCAATTGACAACTCAAGGGAAAAGAAAGGACCTCCTGGCCAACAGCTCCTTGCAGAGCACAGTACTAACTCTCATGCAAGCATTTTGCATCACGTCCTGGACCATTCACTGGGGCTGTTGACATGGAGATGCTCATATGGCTGACCTGAGATCATGGCCACATTGTAGTTGGGGATGGAGTCAGGTGATCTCCATTTCCTAACAGAGGATAAAGGTGATATTCCCAGAAAGGCAAAGAGATACAGAAAAGGCTGAAATAGCATAAATATTTAATAAAAATACTGCTTAAATGAGTGGAAGAACAAGGCCTTCAAAATCTAAGACCAGGACTGTTGCAGCTACATTACATTGCCTCTATCTTTATTCCATAGTTTATACCAATCTTTACCGAACAAGAAGTCAGAACTTGGCCACCTTAAAAAGGCATTAGGTCTGTAAGATGGTAAGTAAGCTAATTATGACACATTTTGCACAAGAATTACGGATTCTAAATTGTCTTTCTATGGTACCTAGCTTTCAAGATTTTAAGTCTTATAAAAATTAAATATGAGCTCTTAAGTGGCAAGAAAGTGGCAGAAATGAGGTGAGAGGCTGAATTTCAAGGTAAGCAATCTGACCAGTTCTAAGTGACATGTGAATTTAGGGAGATTCACACATCCTGAAAAAAAAAAAGTTTCATTTATTCTTGAAGTTTCTGAGTTCTCCTCAGATTTACCACTTATGGTCAAGTGCCTGCTGAGTCTGCTGGGCAGTGAGTCACCTCTAGTTATTCTCCAAGATGGACCACAAGCTATGAATGCAGGACCTGTTCTCACCCTGCACGCCCAGTCTAGCACAGGCTGGTCACTTGGCAGAACATCAGTGAGTACTTACTAAATGAATGAGATATGACCAGTGGTTTAGATGAGCAAAAATAGTGTAGACACACTCAGTTTTGACTATAGAATTTTTTTAAAGTTGAATTTGTATTTTCATACTTCATGTCAGTTGATGATAGATAGTTACATTGCACCTACATTTCTTCTCTCATGGTAGGGATCATGCCTGTTCATAACAACAGCCGACATATACTGAATCTTACCATGTAGCAGGCTCTTTTGTAACTGCAGTTTACTTCATCCTTACAACAATTCTAGAAGCTTCTGTCATTACACATTGTTTCTTACAAAGTTTGTTGTTTATAGACTGCTGGGACTTGACCCTGGCAGTGGCAGTTCTAAGTACATATTCTAGTTGCTAGGCTTACAAGGCCTGTTGTAAATACTTGCTTGTCCCATGTTTCTCTCTTAGAAGGAAAGAGCTATGATGCTGTCTTAATCACCACACCTGCACAAGGCTGGGCTCAAGTTAATTGTGTCAAATCAAACAAGGGATTAATCAGCTCATTTCCTTACATACATTGATAGATAGAAAGAGGAGTTGAGTTAGGCATCAGAGATCTTACAGATTTCTTAGACAATGTAGAGATGATATAATGCATTATGACAAATAAGAGTAGCTAAATAATTAATATAGACATACAGATAATAGTACAGGTATTTAGCATGTATAGTCTGCTTTTAGGCTTCCCTCATAGCTCAGTTCATAAAGAATCTGCCTGCAATGCAGGAGACCCCGGTTCCATTCCTGGGTCAGGAAGATCCCCTGGAGAAGGGATAGGCTACCCACTCCAGTATTCTTGGGCTTCCCTGGTGGCTCAGCTGGTAAAGAATCCATCTGCAATGCAGGAGACCTGGGTTTGATCCCTGGGTTGGGAAGATCCCCTGGAGAAAGGAAAGGCCACCCACTCCAGTATTCTGGCCTGGAGAATTCCATGAACTGTACAGTCCATGGGGTTGCAATGAGTCAGACAGGACTGAGTGACTTTCACTTTCACTTTCAGTCTGCTTTTAGTTAGACATGCTTCCCAGGTGGCACTAGTGGTAAAAAATCCAGCCACCAATGCAGGAGATGTAGGAGATGAGAGTTCAATCCCTGGGTTGAGAAGGGAATGGCTACCCACTTCATATTCTTGCCTGGAGAATCCCATGGACAGAGGAGCCTGGTGGGCTACAGTCCATGGGGTCACAAAGAGTCTGACACGACTGAAGTGACTTAGCATGTGAATTAGCACATATGCGCCTCAACCCTAGATTTGAATAATAAAATCATCATATCTTAGGTATGGTGGTATACATCTCACAGTCAAAATTTTGACACTTTCCTAGGGAAAAAAAACTACTTTTACTTTAGTGGCTTTTCTGAACCATTTCTTGGAAGTGTACTTGTAGACACAATGGAATGGAAGAAATATTTCCAGATCTGAAATACTTAGGTCTACTGTAATGGACATTTTATTCTGAATTATCAGCAATCTACATGTTAAAAGAATGATGTCATAAGTTATGAGGAATATTGGTATCAAACGTTTTTAAATATTCATATTTATAAGCCATCAAGCCCAATAGTCTCCAGCATTTCCTTAATTATGCTGAGTATAATGAGGAATACAAAGATAAATCATAGTAAAGATTACCCTAATTGTGTATTTCATAATTACCTTAAGATTTCAGTTGTACTTTAGAGTTTTAGTCTGCCCAACAGGTGTTTTAGCTCTCATGGGTCCATCTAACTACACATCTGGTTTATTTAAAATATTTTTGTGGGGAATAAAAGTAAATTATCTCTAGAGGTCCAAAACAAACTCTATATTTAATCTGGGTAAGTCATCCAAATTGATGTTGGCTATTCACTTAATTAGGTATTTAGTGTATGGAATACAAAAGAAAGAAATCTGCAATTTCAAGGAATCCCCACTGAGGCTGCAGATGCTAGAATAGAGGTATAATTATATGATTTAATTTTCGAGTAATTGCTCGAATTTTCTTCTTCAAGGTAGCAACCTCTTTTAAATCCATCCAAGTTAAATTCCATAACTTTTCAGTCACTCTGTCTCAGGTTAGATCCATGGATCCAGGGCTGTAAGAGTGAGTATCTGGTCTGTTACCTTCCTTTCTCCATTCTCCTTTCCTCTTGGCGTGCTATCACTCTGGTGCTGCTAAGCTGGAGAGGAAAGTGAAAGTGAAAGTCACTCAGTGGTTTCCGAATCTTTGTGACCTCCGGGACATACCGCCCATGGAATTCTCCAGGCCAGAACACTGGATTGGGTAGCCTTTCCCTTCTCCAGGGGATCTTCCCGACCCAGGGATCAAACCTAGGTCTCCCCCATTGCAGGCAGATTCTTTACCAGCTGAGCCACAAGGGAAGCCATGCTGGGGTGGAGGTAGAGGACAAATGATATTTCCTTAGGTGAAAGAGAAAGGTGGAGACCCTCTTCATTTGTTTTTAAAAGAAAAAAACAATCAAATTAAGGGCTGCCCCTACAGTGTGCAGGATCCTGAGAAAACAAAAATATTTTTGTAGGGCCCCTGTTCAACAATTTAGTTAAAAAAAAAAATACTACAACATTCATATAAGGACCCATATAAAGTAGAATGATTTATCAATGAATATGGATAGAGAGGACATACTTATATATTTGTTTATTTTCCAATCAGGGCAAGGGAAGATTCTTCATAGTGTCCACACCCCACCTCTTTCTCTTAAGGTCCAGGAATCATCTTTTTTGTGTTCTTTCTTCTCAAATGTGCTGTTTCCAAATAATTTCATGTCTCCCCCATGAGACAAAGGCAGCAAGACTGTCATTAGTCACAATGCCATAGCTCTTTGGAACGTGTTTGTGTGGACACAATATTGATCAGTTTGCCTTTGCAGTTCCCTGATGCCGTGTGCTTAATGCTGGTTGTGTCATTACTCGTGAGGTTGCATTATCCTGTGGACACTGGCTTCCAGGGAGTCACCCAAACATTACTTTGCTTTCTTGATGATGGCATATACAACTTTATCCAGAGTATGCAGGAAAATGTGAACAATAATTTGTTTTCTGGATATGTTAAATTTATTATCTGAAATTTTAAGTATAAACACAGGATGGTTCATCTTCCTTCCATGTCTTTTCTTGAACTTGTCAGGACCACAGAGGCTGCACTCCTAGAATGTGAAGTCCTCACTGGGGAAGTCATCCAGATACTAGATACTACTCTTTCTTTTTCTCAGAAGGTTCTTTTGACAGGCTGTTGTCTGTGTGACTATCACTATTATTCAGGTTTAAATTCAAATGTCACGTCTTCAGAAAGGCCTTCACTGCCCACTCTAACTAAAGCAGCCATAGACATTAGTTTGTTTTATCATCTACATGTACTCATCACTGGCTAACATCAATTCACTATTTCTCTGAGTTTGTCTGACTCCTCTATCTTGACTGTAGGATCCAAGAGCAAGGGGCTCAGTCATATTTTCTCTTCTATCCCTAGTGTATAGACTAGGTCTTGGCATAAAGAAATTACTCAAGAAGGATTTACTGATGATTGCAATATGATTCCTAAATTTTTCATTTATATGTATAATTATGTCTTCTTTCTTATTCCTAATGTTTTCTGTGGTGAATTCTTTTCTTTCTCTTTTTTTCTTAATTATATTTGCCCATCCATTATATATTTTCTATTTTTCAAGAAACTAATTTTTGGTTTTATGACTCAGGAGTCATGTCTGTATTTTATAATATTTTAAAATTTCTATTTCTTGGTTTATTCTTTTTTTATAAGCATTTAACTCATTCCAGGACTTGTACCCAGCATGGCATATAATTCTGGGTCTCCTGTTTGCTCTCTTTTAACCACTTAGGATAGTCAAAGTATACCTGAATGCAGAGATGAAATGTCAACAGAAGGCAGTTGGTTAGATAATGGTTGGGATGTAGCTCCTGATCTTTCCTCTCAGTGAACTCTTTTGCCAGTGAAGAGTTCATTGCTTTTAGACTGTTCCATTGGATAATGAAGCCAACGACTACAGCAAAGTACTTGACTGTTAGTCTAATGAGAATTTATGAATGTATTCCTCAAATACCGAGAGATTGGGTAACCCCAAATCTACATCATGAACAAGAGTGGAGATGCACCCTGGCCTCTACCCTCAAGATTCCTGTTTTGTTATCTCTTTTGTTCAGTCCTGCTAAAAAGGAGTCAGATCAAGCTCCTACCATGTATGAATCTTTGATCTTAAGACTGTCCTTAAGATCTAGACTAGGAGAATGAATTGATTTAGATGCCATAAGAGCATGTTGCTAGACATGCTCTCATGGCATTATCCCTATTTTGTTTCCTGATTTTAGGAACTAAATTAAGAAGAATATAGGATAAAGGCAGGCTATGAAATATTTATTTGGGGACAGTCAAGGATGTTTGGTATACAGGAAAACCGCTATGTCATCTCAGTGTAGGGTTGACTGCTTTCCTCACCAACCAAGGCACATAAAGTGCACACTTGTTGAAGACAAATTTGAATGACTTCATTTCAACATTGACTAGGTGGAAAACTTGAAAAATTCACCTTTAAATACATGCTGTTTGTGCTGAAACTAGTTCCTAGCTTAACATCTGGTTTTCTAAACCTTTCTTTATTGGTCACAAAGGTAATTAGAAATCCATTTCCTGGCAGCAGATTCCAAAATAGAAGCTAAGGACAATAAGGACTTAATGAGTAAAGCACACATATTATGTCCAAATAGCTTACTGAAGAAAGTAAAAGCCAGACTCACTGTTTGTACTTCATCCTGAAACTGTAAAGACACACACATCTGGACTACAGGTCCTTTATCCTAACTTTTGGTTTTCTTCAACTTGTAAAATGATTCACACAAATGGGAGTTATAACTAGTCTTAAATATACAAAAAAATAAATACCTTTATATGTACATACACCCATATATATACTTATACACACACACACATACACACACGCATATATATACATATATATATATATACACACCTCATATAGGTAATATTTATCTCAAATGTGTATGGCCAAGTTATGTGAAGCATAATCAAGTCATCAGAACAATAATGTTTTCATTTAAGGCAGACTTCTCTGCATGTTTTGCTTTTTAAAATCAATCCTTGGAATTGAATTTTATCATGCAATTTCTATGTACCTCTAGCCCACAGTTTATTTCATAGAGAAAAGGAATAACTCAAAATTGTTATTTTCAACCATGACCTTATCTCGTGGGACATGGAGAAATATTTGATGATGAACTTTCAAAGCCATGGTAAATTTATTCTATCAAATTTGGCCTGGTCACAGCACTTGATGCTGTCTAGTCACTTTGTCATGTAATAATACTCTCTCTACTGTCTCTACCCACACAGACTCCTTCAATTTGGTTTGTCATTGAATTCATCAGAGTAAGGTGCTTTTAATGCAGCTAATTAATATAAAAAGGTTTGGGGTTGATAATATCCCAACATATGCATGTATATTGAGAATAACCTTTCTTTTCTGCCCCTTGCAGTTTCTGAGAACATTCATGCTTCTGGTAAATCTTGACTAAAGTCAATAGAAACAGGGGAGTGAAGAATGCAGGGCTGGCCATGCAGGGTAGGGGGGAATGGTATTTCAGCTTGACAGGGGGTGGACAGCAAGGAGAGGAGCACTGGGGAGAACTGGAATTAAAGCTAGAAAAACAAAACAGAGTCAGCTCATGGAGAGATATGAATTCCAGGTTAAGGATTTTAGACTTTATCATGTTGAATACAGTTAATCCTCATTATTTATGGGTTGTGTATTTGTGAATTTGCCTGCTAACTGAAACCTGTCACCCTCAAAATCAATTTTTATACACACAGTACTTTTTCAGTCATAATGGGATATGCACGGGGTGGGGGGCACAAAAAACTTGGGTTATTTGATGTGTATGTTCCCAGTTGAGGCTGAACCAAACGCCCTGTCTTCTTGCTTCAGCTCTCAGACTGTGATTCTTTTCACAGGACATTTAGTATCATTTTTTCCACATTTTTGTGCTTTTCTGTAGGTGATTTCACTGCTTAAAATGGTTCCAAGAATAGTGCTAAAGTGCTATCTAGTATTCCTATGGGTAAGAAAGCTATGACATGAGTTGCAGAGAAAATACATGTGTCAATGTTAAATGAGCTTTGTTCAGTTACAGTTATAGTGCTGTTCATGGTGAATTTAATGTCAATGAAAATATATGTATATATACACATACATACATATGAAAGAAAAAAAATTTTAAACAGAATCCCACGTACAACAAAGTTAATGTAGTGGCCAGTTAATGAAAATGTGACTACAGGCTTGTAGGAACCAAGCCTGTTTATTGCCTAGGAGGAATGGTTCCATATTCACTAACTCACTGTTCCTGGTGACTCTGTAGAACCTATCCGTGATAACTAATGAGAATTGCCTGTAACTTTTTAAAAATGGAATTGCAAGTCACTGAAAGGTTTGAAACAGAAGACATGCTGTGCGGTGGTCCCCAACCTTTTTGGCACCAAGGACTGGTTTCGTGGAAGGCAATTTTTCCACAGACCGGACAAGGGGGTGGTTTAGGGATGATTCAAGCACATTACATTTATTGAACACTTTATTTCTGTTATTATTACATCAGCTCCAGCCCAGATCATCAGGCATTAGATCCCGGGGGTCGAGGACCCCTGCTGTATAGCATTTATGCACACATTTGTGCCTATTTTGAAAACATGAGGGAAGTGATATTTGCCTGCATATTTTGAATAGCATTTAGATTTGCAGTTGTGTTGTACAGAATATTGCAATCTTTAGCAGGCCTAGTAGTCTTTCTAATTGTAGTGTGTGTGTGTGTGTATATGCATGAACACACACTTGCATCTGTGCATGCATGCGCACATGCACACACACACACTGGCCTTAATTCAACTAGATGTATCAGTTTCTATAGTTGCTTCATTATTTTATTCAACAAATACTTTTGAGTGTCTTTCGTGTGCCAGGTATGGTTTTTAAGCACTGAAGATTTAATTGTGGATAGAAAGTCCATCCATCTATGGAGCTTATAACGTACTGCAGAAGTACTTGATCCTGGATGCACACAGAATTATCTGATATTAAAAATCATGATGCTGGGCCATACTCCCAAATCAATTATCTGGGGTTGAGACAAAGTTGTCAAGAATATTTTAAAGTTTCCTAATGATTCTAATGTATGATGAAGATTGAGAATTGCTGTTTTAGAGGGAAAACAATCACTTAAATGGTGCTTATTTTGTGTCAGACATAGTTTTCAACCCTTTATTGCTTTTTAAAATTCCCATAGTAAGGTCCCTTTTAATTATCAGTACAAACTTCTAAATGAGTTATTATTATATCCCCACTTGACAGATGAGAAAACTGACACACAGAGAAGTTGAGTAGATTATCCAAGATTCCAGAGTGCATATCAGAAACACATCTGTGCAATCAGGATTTAACTGTTACTCCATGTTACCTGTGCCCTCAGCTGGTTCATTCATCAATGGGCTCCTGATTCAAGCCAGGCAATAGTCTTTCCTAAGAGTTTTAAGTGGCAGGCATGGTGGTCCTGGGAATCTAGGAAGCTGTTAGAGGACATACGCCTTTTGTGGGGAAAGATCTACACTAGAGATGAAGCTGTTATGAATCGGGAAGCGCAGCTGATGAATGCTGAAAGCACCCTGCTGTTGTTGATGTTTAGTTGCTCATCATGTCCAACTCTTGGTGACCCCATGGACTATAGCTGCCAGGCTCCTCTGTCCGTGGGCTTTCCCAAGCAGGAATACTGGAGTGGATTTCCATTTTCTTCTCCAAAGGATCTTCCCCACCCAGGGATCAAACCTGCGTCTCCTGCATTGCAGGTGGATTCTTTATCAGTGAGCCACCAGGGAAGCCAGAAAGCACCTTGGGAAGACCATTATTTTAGCTGTTGCTAAGTCCCAGCTGGAGAAAGCAATGGCACCCCACTCCAGTACTCTTGCCTGGAAAATCCAATGGATGGAGGAGCCTGGAAGGCTGCAGTCCATGTGGTCACTGAGGGTCAGACACGACTGAGAGACTTCACTTTCACTTTTCACTTTCATGCATTGGAGAAGGAAATGGCAGCCTACTCCACTGTTCTTGCCTGGAGAATCCCAGGGACAGGGGAGCCTGGTGGGCTGCCATCTATGGGGTTGCACAGAGTCGGACATGACTGAAGTGACTTAGCAGCAGCAAGTCCCAGCCAGATCTCTGATCTTCCTGTGATTTATCTACATAAACTTCAGCTGAATTCTGTTAACCAACAAATTCCTATTTTAAGTTAGTCCAAGTTGGGAGTCATTTGTGAGCAAAAACATTGACTAATCCAGAGTTCATTGGCTATATTCTCTAAATACCCCCACTTAACTCACTCAGGTAGCAATGTTGAATGAGTTTATGAAGTTGTGCAACTCTACATGCACAACTCCATCATGCTCTCAGAAACCTCTCCATTTGTGATGTGGAGACAGTTGGCTAACCTGTTACACAACAGCAGTAGCAGCTGATTCCTTTTGTGGAATTGAAATCTCTCAAAAGCACCACTGATGACACTCATGGGCACTTGGCCTCCCATAATACCGTTCTGTCAGCAGATATTTTAGCCCTTGCTGAATCCAGGATCGTAAGAAATCTTTTTATAGTCTGGGTTTTGACCCATAAATGGTCAAGGACATATACAACATGCTTCTCTGAAGAATTCCTTGTTTCTTTGTTTTGATTTTGTATGAAAACCTTCTAGTATTTTAATTTGAATCTAAACACTGATTGACATCAAGGCGGCCTTGCATATTCAGATTATCACATGTAGCATGAAATTTAATTTTCAGACCACAGAATACATTAACTTGTCCTGGTGGTATATGAGAGATTTTATACCACCTGCTGTTGTCCAGATTTTCTTTAAAAAGATAAAATTTCATTGACTCTAGATGGTAAGCAGGAAAATGGGCAGGAGATGAACAAGCCTTCGGTGGAACATGTACTTTGTGGTTCAGATATATCCTACGATTACTTTATCTTCTGTAACTTCAAGAGTAACTACAGGAGTTCAGAAGACCCTATGAAGCACTTCATCCACAACATTTATGAAATCTCCCACTGTTAGCAGCATTCTCACTCCAACCTACTGACCCCTGGCATTCTATATATCCACTTCCTCATCTCTTTCCTCTTTCTATAGACCTCTACCCCAGTATGCTAAAATTTGATTCATATTTAAAGCATTGCTAGCATTCTATTGTTAACATCTTATGATTATGATTCCCTGAAGAGTTATATCCTTGAACCTCACCAAACTGCTCAGCCTGCAATGAATTAAAGGATAAGTTTTCTCCCACTGGTTCCGAGCACTATGAATCCTTGTGCACCAGCAGATGGCAGCAGAAATAAATAAATAAGCTAAACAATGAATTACAAAGACCCAAAGAAATGATGCCCTTTATCCAAATTTTATTCTAAATCTTAAACCTTGTATCTTTATCATTTTATTCCTTCCTCCCTAATTTTTCAGAATAATTTACTGATGTTGCAATACTACTTTTAACTTGACTTCTGTGGAAGAATCGGAAAGGATCTACTTATTCGCTACATTGTTTTTCCTGCCTCCACTTCTGACTCCAGGGAGGTCTTTTGGGAAGCCTTCCAGCAGAAATTATTGGGAGATAATCCTTTACCCTGGCTGAAATGATAACCTGAACTCATTAAGGAGATTATGATGGGTGACCCAGAAAGGGCAGGAGAGAGGTGACTGGGAAGTGTTGAGAGTAGTGATTCTCCCAGACGAGGGGGCAGGAAGGTTGCCGGTTCTGGGAGCAGTGCAGACCTGCATCTCCTCCCAACAGTGTGGCAGGGTGACGGCAGCACGCATGGACGTGGTTGCTGGCTGAGTCAGGGCAATCTGAGAGCATGGATTAGCTGAAGGTGCCGTTCGCATTATTTTGCTGTATACAAGATTACTGGGATCTTCACCTGAACCTAGGGTGGGAGAAGCCCCAGAATAATAATGACTAAAACTGCAGTCTGGACATTCAGTGTGATGTGGCTCAGATTTATTTAGATTCAGAGAAAATAAAGTTAACTTACATGATCTTAGACCCTCAAGTTTACAATGCAATTGTAAAGTTTGTACAGTTTGTACAATCTTGGATTTTTATTCTGCAAAAACACCTTGCCCATAATGGGTAGGGTTGCAACTTTGTCCTAGCAACTTCCTCTCTTGGAAGCTAAATCAGCCCTTCTGTTTTAATTCTTGTGACAAGCGAACAAGGGAGACAAATGGGCTTGGCTTATAAAACGTTATCTATACCTAAACTGTTTACCCTCAGGTCACAGGCTAAGAAATTCAGGATACCAGAAATACGGTTTTCCACTTAAGACCTTTAAAAACTAAATCCATATTAACTATCTAAACTTAACCCCCACATCTGCCATCCCCCAAACTTTAAAGAGACATCATCTCACTGCCATTCCTTTAAACTGTAAAAAGCAACTTAGTTTCCAATACATTTTTTCACTAGTCCATATTTAGATGATAAGTGTAAATAAACTGAGGGCTAAAATAATAAAATAATATGCAAAGCATTAGTTACCAAAAATTAGCTCTATAGTCTTGTGACAGCCTCTGCTTTCAGAAAATCATGCCATTTCTTAAAGCATAAGAACGACTTTCTCACTGAATTTCTTGTCTGTGAACATCCCTGAGTGCAGTGCTATCATTCAGTTCAGTTTAGTTCAATTGTTCAGTCTTTTGCGACCCTGTGGACTGCAGCACGCCAAGCCTCCCTGTCCATCACTAACTCCCAGAGCTTACTCAAACTCATGTCCACTGAGTCGGTGATGCCATCCAACCATCTCATCCTCTGTCCTCCCCTTCTCCTCCTGCCCTCAATCTCTCCCAGCATCAGGGTCTTTTCAAATGAGTCAGATCTTTGCATCAGGTGGCCAAAGTACTGGAGTTTCAGCTTCAAGATCATTCCTTCCAATGAATATTCAGGACTCATTGCCTTTAGGATGGACTGATTGGATCTCCTTGTAGTCCTAGAGACTCTCAAGAGTCTTCTCCAACACCACAGTTCAAAAGCATCAATTCTTCGGCGCTCAGTTTTCATCATAGTCCAACTCTCACATCCATACATGACCAGTGGAAAAACCATAGCCTTGACTAGACGGACCTTTGTTGGCAAAGTAATGTCTCTGCTTTTTAATATGCTGTTCAGGTTTGTCATAGCTTTTCTTCCAAGGAGCAAGTGTCTTTTAATTTCATGGCTACAGTCACCATCTGCAGTGATTTTGGAGCCCAAGAAAATAAAATCTCTATTTCCACTGTTTCCTCATCTACTTGCCATGAAGTGATGGGACTAGATGCCATAATCTTAGTTTTCTGAATGTTGAGTTTTAAGCCAACCTTTTCACTCTCCTCTTTTACTTTCATCAAGAGGCTCTTTAGTTCTTCACTTTCTGCCGTAAGGGTGGTGTCATCTTCTATCTGAGGTCATTGATATTTCTCCTAGCAATCTTGATTCCAGCTTGTGCGTCATCCAGCCTGGCATTTTGCATGATGTACTCTACATACAAGTTAAATAAGCAGGATGACAATATAGAGCCTTGATGTAATCGTTTTCCTATTTGGATCCAGTCTGTTGTTCTATGTCCTGGTTGACCTGCTATCATTATCATTATTGAACCCCCCTTATCATTATCATTATTGAAAACCCTGTAGACAAGTCGACTAGTACAAATGAAATGTCAAGATATGTATCATCAAGGATTAAATGTTGGCTAAGTAAATCTCTTTTGGTTCTACAGAAATACAGGAAATCCGGATCACACAAGCCTTCTATAAAATCCAAAAACCTATACAAAACTCAGTGCAAATGTTTTCTGTAAAATCTGAAGACTAAATAGTATACTCTCATCAGCACGCTGAAATTTAGCCAGTAGGGGGCAGTCAAGGAGTGGCTCATAGAATTCAATTTATACCGACTCTACACAAAGTTCTTTTAAGAATTCTTTCAAGTGAGCTTCTATAATTCTATAAAATCCTGTTCAGTTATGGTATAATTTCTGGGTTCTGGATTCATGTTGCAGTTATAACCATTTTCTCCTGTAAAAGTTCTGGTTTCTTTTATTTAGGATCTGAAATATGTGCAGTATTGTTAGCTAGATCACCTTTAATTTAATATGATCTAAAATTAATTTTTTGTTCAAATTCATTGCAAGACAGAGAATGAATGTTTTCTCTGAATTGTTGAAAAATCTGAATGTAATTTAGAAACGTTAAGTGAAAGATTTATCTATAGCATGAGTGAGCCTACATATTAATAGAAGGAATTGCCTGATAAGAAAAGATAAGTAAGCCTTCTCATGTTTACAGTCATATCAGAAAAGTCAAACTCTTGGTTTTAATTTCCCAGTTACTCAACCTACTAAATCCCCCTGAGACACAGTGGGATGGAAATGCCCTTTTGGGGAGAATTTCTGGTACTTTCAGAAGGAAATTGTACAAAAATAGGCATGTTTGCAGCATCATAGCTTCAAGTCTTTCCTAATTCACATCCAGTCTTCCCTGGAGAATGGTGAATCAGAATTAAGAACTTCAAATGAAGACAATATGAAGTTTAGTTTTAAAAATGAGTGGATCATTATCAGAGAAATGCAAATCAAAACCACTATGAGGTACCATTTCACACCAGTCAGAATGGCTGCGATCCAAAAGTCTACAAATAATAAATGCTGGAGAGGGTGTGGAGAAAAGGGAACACTCTTACACTGTTGGTGGGAATGCAAACTAGTACAGCCACTATGGAGAACAGTGTGGAGATTCCTTAAAAAACTGGAAATAGAACTGCCTTATGATCCAGCTAGGCATACACACTGAGGAAACCAGAAGGGAAAGAGACATGTGTACCCCAATGTTCATCGCAGCACTGTTTATAATAGCCAGGACATGGAAGCAACCTAGATGTCCATCAGCAGATGAATGGATAAGAAAGCTGTGGTACATATACACAATGGAGTATTACTCAGCCATTAAAAAGAATACATTTGAATCAGTTCTAATGAGGTGGATGAAACTGGAGCCTATTATACAGAGTGAAGTAAGCCAGAAGGAAAAACATCAATACAGTATACTAACGCATATATATGGAATTTAGAAAGATGGTAACAATAACCCGGTGTAAGAGACAGCAAAAGAGACACTGAAAAAAAAAAAGTGTAATGGCTTCTTGTGGTTGCTAATCCCTGAATTCTCAGTTTTTCCATCATTTGTGCAATGGATATACCAAATCCTCTGTTGAAAAAAAAAAAAAAAAAAAAGAGTGGAAATTCAACTTACAAAAATTTTTTCAAAAGTTATTTTCACATGTTAGTTGGCATGGAATCAAGCAACATATTAATATTCAATCAACAATATTCAATACAACAAACGTGCCAGCCCCTGTGCCCAACCGTGATTGAATTGGAATGCTGTTTACCACTTTCTGTGCCAGTGGGTCTCAAAGTGCAGGGCAGCCTTCTCCCCTCCCCAACCAACCAGCAGCATCAGCATCACCTGGGCAGTCATCTGAAATGCAAATCAATAATGCTGTGCAAGCGTGCCTGTACTAAATCGCTTCAGTCGTGTCCAACTCATTGCAACCCCATGGATCACAGCCCATTAGGCTCCTCTGTCCATGGGATTCTCCAGGCAAGAAGACTGGAGTGGGCTGCCAAGCCCTCCTCCAGGGGATCTTCCCCACCCAGGGATGGAATCTGTGTCTCTTAGATCTCCTGCATTGGCAGGCAGATTCTTTACTACTAGCAGCCACCTGGAAAGCCCAATGCTGTGCATGGAACCCAACAATCTGTGTTTTAACAAGTGATTCTGATGTGTGCTCAAGTTTGACACTGGAATCACTGCCCATGGGCAGACAGATCAAAATACCTGTTACAGTGGAAGAAAGAACCGGGCAGGCTTCACTCAGCTGCACTCTATTCCTATTGACTGAACTGTAGGCAGAGAGCAGGACTTAGCTTCTTCATATCAGAGAAGTCAAAGTCTTGGTTTTAATTTCCCAGTTACTCAAAATACTAAAGCCCGCTGAGACACAATGGGGTGGAAATGCCCTTTTGGGGAGCACAGGCTCTTCCTGCCCATCTGGGGGTTTTAATTCTAGAGCTCAGTATCACCTTTGCCTGCACATATACACTGTATCTTCCAACCCAGCTCTCAGTAATAAAGGTCATATTATGGTTTTTATCAACCTTATTCCCTGCCTTACTGTCCAGTTGATTCAGAATCTAGGCAGGAAAGAGAGTGTGTTTAGTGGACCCCCTTGAAGACACTAATCTAGCAAAGACAGATTAGCATGAAGTTTAAGTTTAACAAGTGTAAATCTCACAATCTTAACACAATTCAGTTCAGTTCAGTAGCTCAGTCGTGTCTGACTCTTTGTGACCCCATGAATCGCAGCACGTCAGGCCTCCCTGTCCATCACCAACTCCTGGAGTTCACTCAAACTCATGTCCATCGAGTTGGTGATGCCATCCAGCCATCTCATCCTCTGTCGTCCCCTTTTCCTCCTGCCCCCAATTCCTCCCAGCATCAGAGTCTTTTCCAATGAATCAACTCTTCACACGAGGTGGCCAAAGTACTGGAGTTTCAGCTTTAGCATCATTCCTTCCAAAGAACACCCAGGACTGATCTCCTTTAGAATGGACTGGTTGGATCTCCTTGCAGTCCAAGGGACTCTCAAGAGTCTTCTCCAACACCACAGTTGAAAAGCATCAATTCTTCGGGGCTCAGCTTTCTTCACAGTCCAACTCTCACATCCATACATGACCACTGGAAAAACCATAGCCTTGACTAGACGGACCTTTGTTGGCAAAGTAAAGTCTCTGCTTTTGAATATGCTATCTAGGTTGGTCATAACTGTCCTTCCAAGGAGTAAGCGTCTTTTAATTTCATGACTGCAGCCACCATCTGCAGTGATCTTGAAGCCCAAAAAATAAAGTCTGACACTGTTCCTACTGTTTCCCCATCTATTTCCCATGAAGTGATGGGACCAGATGCCATGATCTTCGTTTTCTGAATGTTGAGCTTTAAGCCAACTTTTTCATTCTCCACTTTCACTTTCAAGAGGCTCTTTAGTTCCTCTTCCCTTTCTGCCATAAGGGTGGTGTCATCTGCATATCTGAGGTTATTGATATTTCTCCCGGCAATCTTGATTGCAGCTTGTGCTTCTTCCAGCCCAGCATTTCTCATGATGTACTCTGCATATAACTTACTATTCCTAAAGAACCCAGTTCTCTCTGCAATATTAGAATTGTCTTTTTTGTTTCTTTCTGCAGTTTTTCCATATTTATTTTTCTTGATCTCAGAAATAACAACCTGATTCTTACAGGAAATTAGACATTTTATAATGAGAAAAAAAACAAGATGTTTACATATCTTTTACTTTAAAGAATGGATTGCTCAAAATGCATGGAGGGTGGATCCATTTAATACTCATAAGATATATTTGAAAATGATAACTCAGTGTGTTTGGGGTGACTTCTTTGGGAATTTTTGCATTATAAAGAAAGCCATAGGCTTCACCTGTAGCTGAAAATTTAAATTTCTGTTCCAGTTCTCTTTGTTAATCTCAGTTCTGCCCATGCTATATGGCCTGGTGATTTTTTCTTCCTTGCTTTTCTCAGTCACCAAAGATACCCTCCTCCTCTGATGCCCATAGAATTCACGACCTGGAGTTCTTGTCTAATACTTCACCTGTGCTCCCTCATTATCCATTTCCTCAAATTAATTGTGAATAGACAGCATGCCACTCTCTTTTATAGTCTCAGCACTATGGAATATGATACATATATATGTGCTGATCACATTTATTTCTTAAACATCTTTGATACTTTCATTTATGAGTATTCAATAAATGATTAAAATCTTACTTATAAAACTTGTATATACTTTAGTTGTGTAATTTAAATCCATTCATTGATTTAACTTTTGAAATAGTTCCATTAAAAAGGTCTGATAGGGATTTAAATTAGATTAGTGATTGCCTAGGGCTGAGGGACTTGAAGGAAAATGGAGAGCGACTGCTAATAGGTATGAGACTCTTGGGGGTGATGAAAATATCCTAAAAATGATTGTAGTGGTGGGTGTGTAATAGTGTGACTATATTCAAATGATTGAATTGTACATTTTACACGAGTGAGTTCCAGAATACATGAACTAGATCTCAACAAAGCTGTTCATTTTGACTTAGATAATGGTAGATTTGAAACCATGACCAATGATAACTTATAGAATATAAAAAGAAGTTTGAAATCATGAAAATCTTTATGAAAACTCATAATCTTTTTCTCCTTAATTTCCCTTTTCAATAGATGTATATGAAATGTGCTAAATCTTGCTCTATTCCTGGGAAGATTTTATTTCTAAATTCCAAACTGTTTTTATTTCCAGAAAAAGGAGTTCTTCAAAAATTGATTTCTCACTTAAGATGGACTGGCCTGGTGACATGTTTTAAAATCTGCTAAAGCTCTGGAGGCACGCTTCCAGTGGTCCTGCCCTGTGGATCTGGCTCTTGCCTCAACAGTGTTTGGTTGGAACAGATGGGGTCTTCCCTTCTTCCAGCCTCCCTCTGCCCTCCAATATCCTCTCTGGCCACAAATTCCATATCACCTTGACCATTACCTGCTTTAGGGACCAAGCAACAACGTTGTTTGTGGTTAGCTCTTTTTGCCAACCAACCATAAGCTCCCAGACTTGTCAGAATTATTCCACTGAGGTGCACTGCCTGATCAACCAGCATCTGCAGGCCTCCTGCACCTACCTCTCTCTGGGCATCTACTTTCACTGTAAATATGTGGTTCTGGAGAGTGCAGGCATTTTCTTCCTCGAGCTAATCAAGGAAAAGCCAAGCATCTGTTGAGGATGCAAAGCCAGCGTGGTGGGTGCACCTTCTTCCAGGATGAGCAGAGCTGTCCCAAGATGAATGGGGTAAAGCCCTGGATGCCATGAAAGTGAAAGAGTAGATCTCTCTATGAATGAGTCTTTCCCATTGCCATGAGTAATGTTCCCTCTGCAGATGGAAAAATAACATAGCATTAATATGTCTGTTGGGATGGAAAAGTAGAAACAAGAAAACAAAGTTTTGACAAAATACTGAATTAGAGTAAGTTCAAATCCTAGCTCAATCAGTATGTCTTGCTTCTAATCTCTAAACATAGAAGAATACTGTCTACTACAGGATCTAGTGTTCTTAGTCGCTCAGTCCTGTCCAACTCTTTGCGACCCTGTGGACTGTAGCCCACCAGACTCCTCTGTCCATGGAGATTCTGCAGGCAAGAATACTGGAATGAGTTGCCATGCCCTCCTCCAGGGGATCTTCCCAACCCAGGGATTGAACCCAGGTCTCCCATATTGCAGGCAGATTCTTTATCATATGAGCCACCAGGGAAGCCCAAGAATACTGGAGTGGGTAGCCTATCCCTTCTCCAGGGGATCTTCCCAACCCAGAAATTGAACCTGGTCTCCTGCATGGCAGGAGGATTTTTTATCAGTTGAGCTACCAGGAAAGCCCAGGATCTAATAAGGATTAGATAATTTATGTTAAAGTGTGTATCACCCTGTGGAGACCCAGTAAATTTTGATTTATACATGAATGAACAAAAGGGCATATTCTGTCAATGATATAGGTCCTCTTCCTTTTACATATGAGCTTCCCTCATAGTTCAGTTGGTAAAGAATCTGCCTGCAATGCAGGAGATCCCAGTTTGATTCCTAGGTCGGAAAGATCTACTAGAGAAGGGATAGCCTATCCACTCCAGTATTCTTGGGCTTCCCTTGTGGCTCAGTTGGTAAAAAATCTGCCTGCAATGCAGGAGATTCCAGTTTGATTCCTGTGTTGGAAAGATCCCCTGGAGAAGGGAAAGGCTACCCACTCCAGTATTCTGGCCTGGAGAATGCCATGTACTGTATAGTCCATGGGGTCGGATGCTTTATGGCAGAAATTCAAAGTAGTTTATAAATATTTTTCTGTTACCCATAACCCAGCTTAAAATTGGGACAAATGTCTGAAAATTTGTAAAATTTGTGGAAACAGTATTAGGAAGGGAAAAAATAATAAGTACAAACAGGAAATCACTCAGTGTTTTCATGTGGATAGATAGTATTACTTATGTTAGTACATACTTTTCGCTACTCAGTTAATTCAGCAATATTTATTCTCTCCTAAGTGTCTGATATTATTTGGCCACTTGAAATAAAGAGCCATCAATGAATGAGACAGACCAGGGCCACATGGAATTTACCTTTTAGGAGAGGAAGAGAGACAATAAACAAGAAAAATAAACAAATGAACTAGAGAAAGCCTGAAAGTGATGAGTGTTAATGGGTTAGCTGAAAGGATTTGGTCTAGCCTCAGGGTTCTTTTTTCTAACCCTAAGGGACAACTCTGGAGAAGGCAATGGCAACCTACTCCAGTACTCTTGCCTGGAAAATCCCATGGGCGGAGGAGCCTGGTAGGCTGCAGTCCATGGGGTTGTGAAGAGTCGGACATGACTGAGCAACTTCACTTTCACTTTTCACTTTCGTGTATTGGAGAAGGAAATAGCAACCCACTCCAGTGTTCTTGCCTGGAGAATCCCAGGGACGGGGGAGCCTGGTGGGCTGCCGTCGATGGGGTCGCACAGAGTTGGACACGACTGAAGCGACTTAGCAGCAGCAGCAGCAGCAAGGGACAACTCAGTCAGTTCAGTTTAGTCGCTCAGTCGTTTCTGACTCTTTGCAACCCCATGGGACAACTGGATGCTTGCAAACTACTGATCGTGCTACCAAATGTCAGCTGTACTGCAGTAGAAATCTGGAATAAATTTATAATCAGAGAACTATATAACATAGATCATCAATTTTTGCAAAGCACTTTACAGAATGGAAGGGGCTTCCCAGGAGATGTTAGTGGTAAAGAACTCTCCTGCCAATGCAGGTGATGTAAGAGATATGAATTTTATTCCTGGGTCGGGAAGATCTCCTGGAGGAGGACATGGCAACCCATTCCAGTATTCTTGCTTGGAAAGTCCCATGGACAGAAATCCTGGCAGGCTACAATCCACAGGGTCACAAAGAGTCGGACAGGACTAAAGTGATACACGCACTTCACAGGGTGGAAAACATATTTAGGTGTGCACACTAATAGAATAACTTGCTTCTGCTTTTTTTAAAGGCCAAGGTGCTGAACCCAGAAGTCCTCTCAACAGTACTTGTGAACAGCCACGACCACCTCCAAGCAAAACCTAAGCAGTTAGGGAAGCCTGATCAATAATATTTGTATGGTCTTGCCAGAGAAATAATTGCATTTCTGACCTTGTCTCTTCTGGATAGTTTTTATTGTTCTTCTGATTGATGAATCTTCTATTTATCTGTTTATCCTCAAACTACAGGTATGTCCAGGTGAGCCCTTTAGTCAGGTGTATTTGGATACCCAGCTGGAGGATGATGCCTTGTGAACTTAAAAGGGGAATTCACTTTTGCGGCCATGTGGTGCTGAGGCTTGAAGTGACTTGAAGTCACTAACTTCAAGTGACTATTTTTTGTGTGTGTGTTTTTGTGTAGTTCCTTTTCAGTGGTAATTGAGTTAAGAGGGGATGAAGCTATGGACTTAGTTAAAATTTAGTCCCTAAGAGGGGACAGTTCAGTACACAACACTTTATTTTATTCCCTCCTGCCTGTCATCCCTATACCATTGTGGGGTCGGAGGGGGGGATTCTTTTTGTTTTTTAATGCAAGTATCATCTTGTATTTTAGAAGACAATGCTTTCTTGAATGAATCATATGGGTTTACTTTCACTTCAGAGGAGAGTATAACCTCCTTACTTTTTATGTATTTTCCATCTGTCTCTTGCTGTTTTTTAAAATGAAATATCAATCAATTGCATAAATATTCAAAGCCTATTGAATTAAATATAAAAATTTTCAGGTGACTGATTTTATGAAACTGTATGTTTAAGTCATAAAGCAGAATTTTATAGGTGGAACTACATGAAACTGTCATTTTGTAGGTCAAAAACTAAATACTAACAGTTTTACAAAATTTGACATTAATCAGACAATCTAAGTTCTGTGTTCAATTTTGCTCCATATTTATACAGACAGTCACATTGAAATTGACCAAGAAAAACAAATTGAAATATCTGTAAGTCATATTTAAAGTAAAATAAATGGGTGTCTCCTTCTACTGCGGTTTAGAAAGTGTAACATATTCCTAGGGAAACCCAAGTGTGAAAGTCAGCAAAAAAGGTGGTTAGTGAGTCATTTTGTATATTTTATTTTCCATTTATGATTACCTCAGTTTTGTTTGTAAGGAGCTAACACTATACAATGAGTGATTCATCTATGTCACTTGGTTGATCTGAAGAAAGTATTCTTCTGTGTTTATGCATTAACAAAGTATTTGTGTTCTCTGCCTTGAGAAAACACTACTGGGTATTGAGTGTCATAGGGATTGTGACAACTGAGGTAAACTCAGTACAGTGGGTTTGAGGTAAACTTTGCTTAGGTCATTTAACTAGGGGTGTTGGTAAGTTGGGAACCGAATTTGATGATGACACTTTGAGAGTCTCTGAAGAAAGCCTGTACCTCTAGTTACTTTCTCCTTGTCTCCCCAGTACCTAATGGGCAGTCAGAGCTCACTGAGTTGAAATAAATTTTAGAGATAATTTGCAGAGCACACAAAAGACAAGGCAATTCTCATTAAAAGAGACTGATAAGCATACTGTATACTGAAGCAGTATGGAAACAGAAAACAAACAGCATTGTTTAAAATGTAAAAACTGTCTTCTCTGGCAAATTAGATAGAAATTACTCAATCTGAGTTTTATCAGGTTGTTGTATTCCAAAAGTGTAGATTGGCATTTTTGATTGTCTGAAGATTTCTGGAACTAACTAATAACTGGATTGAAATCTTGCCAAGGGCATGAAGAGTGTAAAGCTGTGAACA
Organism: Bos mutus; assembly: GCF_027580195.1. Classification (NCBI taxonomy): domain Eukaryota; kingdom Metazoa; phylum Chordata; class Mammalia; order Artiodactyla; family Bovidae; genus Bos; species Bos mutus. Next base: position 25,321,157 of record NC_091630.1, on the reverse strand, counting down.
AAGTTGGTATTGTATCGTTCTTAGTGTTGTCACAGTGCACTAAGCAAGCACTTCTAAGTTTGGTTACAGTTGCTTTCTTGTTCTGCCTATTGTTGGCATAATATATGTGAACTTAATCTTTCTTGGCAGTTCTCTTTGCAGTTAAGTAGTCCTGGCTTTTGTTCATTTTCCCTTTTCTCTAACGCAGTTTTAACTATGTGCTGAAATGTCCTAAAATGATAATGTAAGCACTGTCTTTAATTAATTGTGCTTACAGCTAGCATCTGGAAAGCATAATAGAGCATCTGCTTTGCATACAGCCACCTAAGGATTATTAAAATCTGGTATTTTGTCTTTTTATATTGTAAGTATCATGTGTTAGCCATACTCAAATACAAATGATTTGAAAAGAAATTAAGCAAAATGGCTGTAGTTCAGCACTTTAAAAGAAACAATCAGAACTTAAGGTTAAATTTTATTTTATTTTTTTCACCTAAGGGAATTTATTCTTTTCTTGGTTTGTCTTGCATGGGGTGGAAAGCGTATAAGTGTCGGGGAGGGGAATTATAGAGTGCTAAATGAATGTGGCTAACCTGCAGAGGAAATACTATATAATCTTTTTGTAGGTACAAAATGAAGATGGAGGGAGCATTGTTATTTAGTTGGAAACAATTTGTAACTCTGGGATCTTCTTTGACCCCAGAGTTGATTTAAGAGTGTACAATTATTAATGTGCTGTATGACAATGTCTGTTTCACAAATGTATATTTCTGCCTTACATCACCTTCTCATTCTTATTTGGTACATGCCTTTAAAAAGTGAAGTTCCAGTGAATTTTAGCATTATGTAATTTTTACATTTTTATTTGGCATTGTAGTTGTCAGTGATACAAAGGATGAATATTCTTGTTTTTCTTCAAAGTCATACTACTTACTAGAAAAACATACACTCACACATCATATATATATACATATATATATATGCATATATATGAACATTTACCCTATCATTATTGTGAAAAGCCACAGGGAATTTTAATATTTCCTTGAATTGTCTTCTAGAATTATGCAAAATATAGTAGTAATACAATTTTATTAATAATGTAAGGTATTTTGTTAATGAACAAAATAGATAGTAATCAAGTGAGTACCCAAGTACATTTGGTGTGAATTTCAAGTAGCTAAAATGAAAAAGCTGAGATGTTTACTTCACACTATTAGTTCTTTCTATTTTATAGATGTAAGCTAAATCTAGACCCTGTCCAGTTACCTTGCAAATACATACATTGTTCAGAATAAACTTGTATTAAATAGCTAGAACAGATGGTATCAGAATAAACTTGTATTAAATAGCTAGAACAGATGGTATGCAAAGAATATCATCTTCCTACAAGAAGGAGATCAAATTTTTAGAGCTCCAAAGCTGTAAATGTCTGAAGAAAATAACAATTGCAATAATAATTTAAATAACAACTGATGTTTACTTAGCTCCTATAATGTGCCAGACACTCTGCTAGGTGCTTGATCGGTGTTTCATGTTACAATCCTGAGTCAAGTACACTTACTATCCTCACTTCATAGGTCAAAAAACCAAGCTCTAGTGGGATTAAGTGAATTACTTGTATCAATAGGTTGCAGTACTCCAATACTGTAATAGAAAGACATGACAGGGAGTTATTTTATTGAATTTTTCAATAAAGTAGGAGCCAAAATGCTCAGCAAGTAGGCATATTAGCATGCAGCTGAATTTTATTTCTACTAAAAGATTTAATATGTATGAAGCCTAGACTGAAAGCTAGAGTAGGTTTAAAAGAATATATGAAGACAATCTTACTTGATGTGGGATATTGGATATGCCTAACCCCTGGTTGTTTGGCAAAGTGACAAATTTTTTTTCGACATTGGCCAGCTTAGTTCACAAATCCTAGGTCTTCTATAAATTTAAAATAAGAAAGACAGTGAGAAAGAGAAGGAGAAAGAGAGAAAGTGAAAGAAAGGCAGACAGATGAAGATATGCCATTTGATCTCCCTTTTTTCAAAATGAGTATTGGATGTGATACATATTTTGGCATATTTTGTTTTAGCCACACGGAAAAGAAAGAAAGCCATTTGACTAAAATGACATTCCAGTTTTTGAAGAGAAATGTTTTAGTGAATTTAGGAGTACTTCCAACAGTCATCTTGCCCAGCTAAAGGCGTAAACTGATTTTTGATTCACAGTGAATGATTTCATGGCTTCCATCTTATTAGAAGGAAAGAAATCCTGAGACTGGAAGAGAAATGAGCCAGTCAACAAGAACCCTGACACCATGGGCTCCGTGTGCATTAATGAGCATTTGGGTTTGGTGGTATGTACAGGGACCCTCAATAACAGAGGCTTATGCAAGATAGAGGGCTTCCTAGGTGGCACCAGTAGTAAAGAACCTGTCTGCCAAAGCAGGAGACTCAAGAGATGCGGGTTTGATCCCTCAGTCATGAAGATCCCCTGGAGGAGGGCATGGCAACCCGCTCCAGTATTCTTGCATGGAGAATCCTATAGCCAGAAGAGCCTGGTGGACTACAGTTCATAGCGACTGAAGCGACTTAGCATGCATGCAAGATAGAAACTTATGTCTCTCATCTGGTAGTTTGAAGATAAGTGGTAGTAGACAGGCATGGATGCTTAGCTCCAGAACTGGATCCAGGCTCCTTCTGTCTGGTTGCTTTATCATTTATAGTACAGGTGCTGTATCCTCAGCTTCATGGTCTAAGATGATGTTCCATCATATCTACATTCCAAAAGCAGAATGGAGAAAGTAGGAGAAAGGACATATCCCATCCCTTTAAGGGCTTTATCCTAGAAACTGCACATATCACTTTCTCTTTCATTCTCTTGGCCTGAACTTAATCATGTGGCTATACTTAGATAAGAGGAAAATAGTGAAATGTAATTGCTATTCCAGGTTGGCTAAAATTAGAAACTTCTATCATAGTAGAAAAATGAGAAAACGAGTAATGGGGAACAACTAGCAGTTGCTGTCATATCATCTCTGTAAAAATTATTTCTCTCCTTTCATTTTTTGATAATCTGAGAAGTATAGGTCAATTTCCATTATTGATTTGACTTCATTTTTTTCTGGATCATTTTAATTAGCAATAGTTCCTTCTTAAAAAATCTCCAGGACACATGTAGAAATGAATTCCTAATTATGTGTTGAATTCATAAACGATTATGCACTGAACTCTTTTCTAAAAATGAGCTCAGAGTTGCTACATTATGAAATTTTCTTCCATCCTTTTTTCTTAAATATTGATTATACATCTCTTCTAAATCATTTGATCTGTTAGGTGCTGGAGGTAAAGGAATAACTAAGACAAGTTCTTTTCCCTGGAAACATGGTGTAGATAGAGAAAGAATGGGATTGAAAGCTAGAGGTGTTTGATTCCAAATCCTAAGCTCTTTTACTCCATACACCTGCTTGCAGAAGGAAGTGCATAACACAGTCTGAATGTTAGTTTCACCATCAACAACCAGAGATAATTTGTAGGGATGTTGCTAGAGTGAACTGTAAGGCATTAATAGTTTTTGAGTGCTTGACACATAATATTTTCTTTACCTCCTACTCTAGCTCTGTTTACTTGAATCCTGAAGTTATTTTTTAGACATAGGAGTTCAGTTCAGAGAACACCATTGTTGGAATCGTTTCCTAGAAGTGTCATTGAATAATTATATTGAAGTCTAGAACAGAGTCTTAAAGAATTGGTATTAAATCTGAAGATAAGAAATATTTAAGATATAAATTTATTTGTAAAAATTTTTATTAGAGTACAGTTGATTACAATGTTGTGTTACTTTCAGGTACACAACAAAGTGAATCAGTTATGTTGTTGTTGTTCAGTTGCTCAGTTGTATCCAACTCTTTGTGATCCCATAGACTGTAGCATGCCAGGCTTCTTGTCCTTCACCGTCTCCTGGAGTTTGCTCAAACTCATGTCCATTAAGTACGTGATGCCATCCAACCATCTTGTCCTCTGTTATCCCCTTTTCCTCCCGCCTTCAATCTTTCCCAGCGTCAGGGTCTTTTCCAATGAGTCTCGTATCAGATGGCCAAAGAATTGGAGCTTCAGATTCAGCATCAGTCCTTCCAATGAATATTCAGAATTGATTTACTTTAGGATTGATTGGTTTGATCTCCTTGCAGTCCAAAGGACTTTCAAAAGTCTTCTCCAGTACCACAGTTTGAAAGTATCAATTCTTCGCCAGCCTTCTTCATGGTCCAACTCTCACATCCATACATAACTACTGGAAAAATCATATACATATATTCATTCTTTTTTTCTTTTTAGATTCTTTTCTATATAGGCCATTACAGAGTTCCTTGTGCTATACAGCAGGTTCTTATTAGTTATCTATAATAATGTCTCTTGCCCTGTTTTCACTAAACATACAAATAATCAGTACAATGAACACTTGTAAATTTTAAATTACAGAATAAATTAAAATGTTTTCGCTTGGAATTTATTGTTTTGCTCTCTCTTATAATAGTGCTTATCTCCATGTAGAAAGTTTGAATAATACTATTCTTTGGGAGATGGTTGGTAATGGAAATTATCAAATGAAATGCTATTTATTGAGCTTCGCTTATATTTCAGGCACGTTCTGGGTGCTTTTACATATGTTAACGCATCAGGTTCTTTGATGTCACCATAGAGAGTCTATACTGATTACCTTTCAAAAATTTATAAAATATACTTGATATCAAGACTGCAATATACAAGTTTTTATCTTTCCTCATATTTCATTTTGCCATAAATATCATTAGGAATTCACTATTTTATCAATTAACAGAGAATTTTAAATGCTGGCATGTTAGTCTGGTTTATATTTTTTCTAGTTTTCATGTTTCTCTCAGCTTCTAGTTCTCTAAGAGCTTGCTGCTGCTAAGTTGCTTCGGTCGTGTCCGACTCTGTGCGACCCCATAGACAGCAGCCCACCAGGCTCCCCCGTCCCTGGGATTCTCCAGGCAAGAACACTGGAGTGGGTTGCCATTTCCTTCTCCAATGCAGGAAAGTGAAAAGTGAAAGTGAAGTCGCTCAGTCATATCCTACTCTTAGCGACCCCATGGACTGCAGCCTACCAGGCGCCTCTGTCCATGGGATTTTCCAGGCAAGAGTAGTGGAGTGGGTTGCCATTGCCTTCTCCGTCTAAGAGCTTCCTAAAATGCAAGTTTGTAATTGAAACTTTTTAATAGTTGTCCATTACCTAAAAGATAGAACTGTGAGTATGATTTATAATTTCCTCTGCAATCTGTTCCTACTTCTCTGCCCATCCCAAGAAGCTCTCTTGCTCCCAAGAGCTTCTCCCTATGTCTCACCATGCATATCAGCCAAGTCTGAGTTCTTTGCAGTTCTGAGAACAAACCATGCTGTTTTACTTCTTTATTTTTTACCTACATCGATCCCTCTGTCTGGCAGCTTTTCCTCACTCCAGACAGAATTGAAAACATACAATTTGGTGGGATAAAGCTTGGTTATGCCTTCTTGGTGGAAATGCATTTGAAAATCATCATTTTTTTGCCAGTAGTTTTTCACGTATCAGAAATCTTTGTACCCTGCAAAGCAATTTTGCAAATTACTGTGCTTTTAAGCACTTTTAAAATTGTTTTTTATTTTTTCAACTTTTCCCCCCTTTGCTTTAAAAATTTGATAATCTTTTAATTGAAATATAAAACATAAAAACAAACAACGTAGCTCTTGTAATACAAAGATTGTGGGGAGAAAAATGCTCAACCAAGTAACTTCTATCTTTTTTTTTAACACCAGCACCTTTGGACACACTATTCATTCTGCTGAAATACTACCCCCTCTCCTTGCCCCCTCCCTGTGTCCACAAGTCTGTTCTGTACTATCTGCACTTCCATTCCTGCCCTGCAAATAGGTTCGTGAGTACCATTTTTCTAGACTCCATCTACATGCATTGAGGAGGGAGAATGAACTGAGAGAGTAGCACTGATGATATATACACTATGCACGCATGCTCAGTGTCTGACTTTTTGCAACCCTATGGGCTGTAGCCTGCTGGGCTCCTCTGTCCATGGAATTCTCCAGGCAAGAATACTGGAGTGGGCTGTCATTTCCTCCTCCTGGGGATCTTCCTGACCCAGGGATTGAACCCACATCTCCTGTGTCTCCTGCATTGGCAGATGGCTTCTTTACCAATAGGGCCATAAAATAGAAAGCTAGCAGGAAGCTGCTGTATAGTACAGGGGGCTCGGCTTGGTGCTCTGTGATAACCTAGAGGGGTGGGATGGCAGGGTGGGAAGGAAGCTCAAGAGAGAGGGGATACATATAACTGATTCACGATGTTGTACAAAAGGAACTAAAACAACATTGCAACACAATTATATTCCAATAAAAAAATCCCAGTACGCCCACTCCTCCCACCACTCTCTTCTCCCTATTTTCAGTTCTTCCAAGTCTCAGCTTCAAAATTGATGCTCTTAATTCCCTTGACAGCCCCAAGTTAAATTTGGTTTTGTGTGGCTCAGACGGTAAAGCGGGAGACCTGGGTTTGATCCCTGGGTCGGGAAGATCCCCTGGAGAAGGAAATGGCAATCCACTCCAGTACTATTGCCTGGAAAATCCCATGGACAGATGAGCCTGGTAGGCTACAGTCCATGGGGTCGCAAAGAGTCAGAGACGACTGAGCAAATTAATTTTCATACATTTTTTTGTAGATTGTGTTTTTCTTTATTTCATCCATCCATCACAATTTTCAGTGCTATAGGTGAAAAATGTGTACAGTGTAGTAGTTGAAAATATAAGCTCTGAAGTCAGAGTGCGTAGGTTCACATCCTAGCTCTGCTAAGGCTATATGACCTTAGGCTATCATTTAACTTTTTAATGCTTCAGTTTCTTCACAAGTAAAATGGAGCTGAGAATAGTAATGACCTCGAAAATCCCATGGACGGAGGAGCCTGGTGGGCTGCATTCCATGGGGTCGCTGAGAGTCTGACACGACTGAGCGACTTCACTTTCACTTTTCACTTTCATACATTGGAGAAGGAAATGGCAACCCACTCCAGTATTCTTGCCTGGAGAATCCCAGGGATGGGGGAGCCTGGTGGGCTGCTGTCTCTGGGGTCACACAGAGACGGACACGACTGAAGTGACTTAGCAGCAGCAGCAAGGATATTATGGGGATTGAATAAGAGAATATATTTAAGTACTTTGCACATTGCCCTGGCACATCAAACTTATCATTTTATATTTGTGTTTATCTGCATGCCTGTGTGTTAAGTTGCTTCAGTCGTGTCTGACTCTCTGTGACCCCATGGACTGTAGCCCGCCAGGCTTCTCTGTCCATGGGATTTTCCAGGCAAGCATATTGGAATAGGTTGCCATGCCCTCCTCCAGGGGATCGTTCCTACCCAGGGGTCGAACCCTGAGTCTTGCGTCTCTTGCATTAGCAGGTGGGTTCTTTACCACTAGTGACACCTGGGAAGCCCCTATGTTTATCTATTTATTTATTTTTAAAGTTTTTATTGAACATATTACAATATTGCTTCTGTTTTTTGTTGTTGTTGTTGTTTTTGTTCTTAGCCAATGAGAATTTGCTGTATGATTTAGGGAGTTCAAGCTTGGTGTTATGTGACAACCTAGAAAGGAGAGTAGAATGGAATGGGAGCTGGGAGGCAGGCTTAAGATGGACGGGACATATGTGTACCTCTGGCTGATTCATGTTGATATATGGCAGAAACTAACACAAAATTGTAAAGCAATTATCCTCCAAAAAAATAAATTAATAAAATAAAAAATGTTTTTTTTTTTTTTCTCTTGGCCATGAGGCTCCCAGACCAGGGATTGAACCCACATCCTCTTCCCTGGAAGCTCAGCTGGTAAAGAATCTGCCTGCATTGCAGGAGAACCCGATTCGACTCTTGAGTCAGGAAGATCCACTAGAGAAAGGATAGGCTACTCACTCCAGTATTCTTGGACTTCTCTGGTGGCTCAGCTGATAAAGAATCCATCTGCAATGCAGGACACCTGGGTTTGATCCCTGGGTTGGGAAGATCCCCTGGAGAAGAGAATCCCCTGGAGAATACAGCTGCCCACTCCAGTATTTTGGCCTGGAGAATTCCATAGATTGTATAGTCCATGGGGTCGCAAAGAGTTGGACACGACTGAGCAACTTTCACTTTCACTTGCCCCTTCCCTGGAAGGTGAGTCTAACAACTGGACACCAGGGAAGTCCCTATATTTATGTTTGCTTATGAAATCTTTTATTATATTATAAGCATTATGTGGTTTGTGACCATGCCTGTTTGTGAACTGCTGCACCCATCATGAGTTAGACATGCCAAAATCATCTATTGAATGAACAAATGAATTAATAATATAGCAGTTTGAAAGTTTAATATACTTGACTACATAAACATTTTTATTATTTTAATTAGGCCTCAAAATTATTGAAAAGGAGTAGGTCAAGGCTGCATATCACCCTGCTTATTTAACTTATATACAGAGTACATTATGAGAAACTCTGGGCTGGATGAAGCACAAACTGGAATAAAGATCGCCGAGAGAAATATCAATAACCTCAGATACACAGATGACACCACCCTTACGGCAGAAAGGGAAGAGGAACTAAAAAGCCTCTTGATGAAGGTGAAAGAGGAGAATGAAAAAGTTGGCTTGAAACTCAACATTCAGAAAACGTTCCATGGCATCTGGTCCCATCACTTCATGGCAAATAGATGGGGAAACAGTGGAAACAGTGACAGACTTTATTTTTGGGGGGCTCCAAAATCACTGCAGATGGTGACTGCATCCATGAAATTAAAAGACACTTGCTCCTTGAAAGAAAAGGCATAACCAACCTAGACAGCATATTAAAAAGCAGAGACATTACTTTGACAACAAAGGTCAGTCTAGTCAAAGCTATGGTTTTTCCAGTAGTCATGTATGGATGTGAGAGTTGGACTGTGAAGAAAGCTGAGTGCCGAAGAATTGATGCTTTTGAACTGTGGTGTTGGAGGACTCTTGCAAGTCCCTTGGACTGCAAGGAGATCCAACCAGTCCATCCTAAAGGAAACTAGTCCTGAATATTCATTAGGACTGATGCTGAAGCTGAAACTTCAATACTTTGGCCACCTGATAGAAAGAGCTGACTCATTTGAAAAGATCCTAATGCTAGGAAAGATTGAGGGCAGCAGGAGAAGGGGAGGACAGAGGATGAGATGGTTGGATGGCATCACCGACTCAATGGACATGAGTTTGAGTAAGCTCCAGGAGTTGGTGATGGACAGGGAGGCCTGGCATGCTGCAGTCCATGGGGTCGCAAAGAGTCAGACAAGACACAGTGACTGAACTGAACTGAACTGAATTGATTGTCTTATGTAATGCTTAAAAAATATCATGAAACTTTGAAAATAAATTTACCTGGAAATCATGCATTAACTAAAAATGGTAAAAATGTGAATAGTTATCTTTCTAATGTAATTACAAAATAACTATTTTTGTTGAATTTTAATCCTTATTTTTCTTTACGTGTTTTAGTTTAGGGGTTAAGACCAAAAATATTATTTTCATTCAACTGTTCCTTTATAATACATATCTTAATACTGTCCTATAGAACATTTGGAATTTTGTTTTCTGGTTTTGGCCAAAGGGTACTTTGAAAAGAATCCTAATTCCCTGAAATGGTGGCTTGAACTCCAATATTGAATTTGTCCCAAAATGATATATATATTTTACCAATGTTAAGTTAATGGACTTTATTTTGACACAGTCGTGTTGTGGCAATTATGCCAGGTTTTTTTTTTTTTCCCCATTACAAAAATGCATATACATTTTCTTACTTTAGAGAGCAAAAGGTGAGTAATTCTAAAGTGAAAAAAAAATTTTTTTTTAATTCTCATGTAAAGGAAAAGTAAAGGTAGCATCTTACTCAACCTTCTCTCTTTTTCTGTTTGATCCAAATGGAAACATGAAATCCTGGGTTATTATGCAGAACCATATGCCACTTGTTAATGGATGCTCAGTTTACATTTTACTCTATTGTTCTTCTAAGTAGTTATTTTCACATTAAGTTAAGCTTAATTTTTCTGTATGATATATATCACTTTTAAAAATAAACTGCACAAAATTGAAGGAGTATCACTTTGACAACTTACATTACATCACAAACTGAATTTTATGCCAAATCTGATGCATACAAGCTGAAACTATGCTCAGCCAGTGTTTGGTCTAGTTTGAATTTAATACTCAACTGGCCTAAATCTGACAGACTTAATTTTATTAATTCAAGAAAGTTTAATCTGTTCTGTAATATGTGCCAAAAAAGACTGGTTCATTGAGAAGACTGAAGGGAAGATGGCTGAGTAAACCTTTATTAAATATTGAAATGAAGGGCCACAGTGACAGGAAGTGATATATTCAATTACAGATTTTGAACTGATAAGGGCATCTAGTAAGAACATTTTTATACTCTTTACAAGTTGCTATTGTTTAAATAGCAGGACATAATTATAAGAAAGTGTGCTATGCTCATTTGTATTTAACAGTGTGAAAAAAAACCCATGGATTGGTTTCAATTATCTGAATATCTTACACATGGCAGTGCTCAAATTAATTACATGATGGCTAAACAATGAAATTGGTTTGCATTTTCTGGATCTTGCCTTGCCCTGCCTTCAGATATATGTTGTCTTAGTCAGCTCAGGCTACCACAACACACTAGCATAGAGTGGCTGGTTAAACAAAAGAAATTGATCTTTTCACGGTTTTGGAGGCTGAAAGGCCAAAATCAAGGTGATGGTAGGACTGATTTCCTTTGAGGCTTCTCTTCTTGACTTGCAGGTCAAGAGCCCTCTTGCTCTCTCTTCACATGGTTGTCCTTTTGTGCTCAAAATATGTCTCTGTGTGTCCAAATTTCTTCTTCTTATAAGAAGACTGGATTAGGGCCCACTCTAATGATCCTCATTTTAACTTAAAGATCGTTTTGAAGGCCTTATCTTTAGATACAGTCACAGTCTGAGGTACTGGGGTTAGACCTTTAAACTATGAACACAATTTAGCTGATAACACCAGAGATACACTTTCCCAATACTGACATTTTGAATCTCTAGTGATAAAAGCTGGGCTTCCCAGGTGGCACTACTGGTAAAGAATCCCCTGCTAATGCAGGAGACATAAGAGACACAGGTTCGATCCTGGGTTGGGAAGATCCCCTGAAGGAGGGCATGGCAACCCACTCCAGTATTCTTGCCTGGGGAGTCCCATGGACAGAGGAGCCTGGTGGGCTATAGTCCATAGTGTGGCAAAAAGCCCGAGACAACTGAAGTGACTTAGCATGCACACACACAATTATAAAAGCTACAGTATAAAATAGCTATTTCAGTTATAATCACCAGCATTACCCCAAGCAGCATAAGCTCTAAGAGCACTATTTTACCTTCCAATAGCTGCTTTTTCTGCATTTTATGTTTGAAGTTACATTAAAGATACTGTAAGTAGGCCAGGGTAATAAATGGAGTTAAGGTAAATAAAGCCAAGTGTCTTCATAAAACCTTTTAATGAATTCCCTTTTCTTTTACCCCAGAGAGCCGGTAAGGGTTCAAGGGGTGGAGGGCATGTTTGTTTGTAACCCCAGTTACAATTCTAATACAGTCCCAGACTCAGACTAGGTGATTAATGAATATTTACTTATTAAATATATACTAATGATTTGTTTAGTAATATCTGATTATAAACCATAAAATAAGGATAGAATTTTCTTCAAAGTGACAAACAGGCTGTTAAATTAATAAATATGACCTATTGGAAAAAGTTTTTTTTTAAGCTTGTTTGCATTTTCATGTTTAAATGATATCACCTGATGTGAGGTTTGAATCTACAGAAACTGAAAAGTAATAGTTTTGGGTACATTTATTTCAGTCCTTTAAATTATTCCTCTAACATTCTTCTCACTGATGACTTGGACAATGTTGTGCTTTTTCTGAGTGGAAAATCTCCAGCTCATTGTAGGGCTACAGATGAAAATTGGGTGGTCATTTGGGCAACTGCATGGAATTCTGTGATGATACAGTTATCTTGTGACAAGAAAGTGATGAAACAGCAGAGAGACTCATCAGGTGATGAAATAATACATGCTCAGATAAAATAGGAGTCTTAGCCATTTTACAAACACTGCAGTTCAGCAGAAGCATCTTGGGTACCATCTTTAGGAAGATATATAAAAATGTAAATATGGCTAAGAAAGCTAAATTTTAGTTTCTATTCACTGTAGAAATGATAGGGTGGACAGAATGGAGTTAAGAAAAATGAAACACAAGAACAAGAGGTTATCATGAGTTTCAGCATGCCTGAAAAGGGTTGGTTCTCCTGCAAGTATTTCTTTATCATGGAGATGGAGCATAAAGCTAGAGTAATGTCTGTACTAGTTTTCTAGGGCTGTCATAACAAAGCACTACAAACTGAGTGACTTTAGCAACAGAAACTTATTTCTCACACTTCTGGAGACTGAAAGCTCAAGACCCAGATCTTGGCAGGTTTCGTTTCTCCCTAGGCCCCTTTTCTTACTTAGCTTGCGGGGGGCTCTCTTCTCCCTGTGTCCTCCCGTGGTCTTCCTCTGTGCAGACTCATCCTTGATATCTCGCTGTGTGTCCAAAGTTGTGTGTCTTCTTAGAAGGACACCATTAAGTTAAATTAGGACCCACCCTAATGGCCTTATTTAGATCTGTTTGATTTCCTGCTTACAAATAACTCCTTTTTATAAATTGATTTTACATGTACATTTTCTTATTGGGAAAAACTGGGCTGTTCAAATTTCCTTAAAGTCACATTCCTTAGCATTCAATTTCTCACTGATACTAGGTTATTCCACAGATACTTTCAAGTCAACATGTCCTTGAGTTGAGTTGTTAGTGACTCCCCAGACTTGTACCTCCTCCTGTGTTTTCTATCTTTGTTATTGATGTCACCATCCATCTATTCACTCAAGCCTGGAACTTATCCTGTTGATTCTTTAATCTTCATCACCTCCTTTCCCATCATAGACTTGGTTGATTCTGCTTTCCGAATCTCTTTCTCCTGCCCATTATAATTGCATTGCTCTGGTCAGGCTTTAATTTTATTTTGTTTCTACTGCTAAAATAACTCACTTTGTTTCCAAACCATCTATCCTTTGTCAAAAACTTCCTCCTAAAATGTAAGTTTGGCTATTTCATTCTTTTCTTTAACTTTTTCAGTTGCTAAAATTCAGCCATATTAAGAAGGTTCACAGGACCTCTCTGTCTACCCCTTAAAACTCCTCTCTCTTCCTACCTGCAAAAATGTTTACTCCAGCCAGAACATGTTCCCTGAATACATATCACTCATGTTTCCTTCTTTTTAGCTCTGGATGTGCTTTTAGCTCTTTCTAGAATGACCTTCTCTCCCTCCCAAATCTTGCTGGTAAACTCCTATCCATCTGATTTATTCAGATGTTATTTTCCCAGGCACGTGATGCTTTTTCCTGCCTCCCCTAGAGACTGAAACCACCTCTGTTCTACCATTTACAAGGCTGTTGCAATTATTTACTTTTTTGTCTCTCTCTCTTATCCCCCCTGGAATCCCTCAGGGAAGAAATAGTTTCTTAGTAATCTGTTAATCTTTATCTCTCTAGGGAATTTAATGAGATTATGAATATTATCTCTGGAATCTGACTGCTTTGGTTTATTTTACTCCAATATTTAATCTTGAGATGTTAGTTCACCTTTTTAAACTTGTCACAAAGTAAATAATAAGTACTAGTTATCTCATTATTTGTACTAATTTTTTTGTTGACTAAAGATGGAATGAATACACTTTTAAGAGAAAGAAATGTATTATACTTTTATTCTGAATGATGTAAATAGATCATCACCAAAAGGTAGCAAAATAGAAAACATTTCAGTTGTTTTTCTTGAAAATTATAGAAAGTTAGGACGGGTGTCTGAGGTTATGTCATTAGGACTATGGATGCTTCATATTTACCTTCTGTCATCTTACTTTGGCACTAATGTTCCCTTAACTCTCTTTTTAATGGAACCATATTAACATACTGTTTAGGGAAAATAAGCAAAACTTAAGCTCTGCTGCATGCTCAAACATGATTTAGTGAGGATAAAAATGCATACTCTTAGGGAAAAGCCTAATAACACTATCATTTAAGTGCCTCCTGTTAATATTTTATAATTTACTCTTGGAATTCTTTCCAAATATAATTATTCCATCATCATAAACATATCAATTAAGAAGATACATAGTCTTTGCTATCAGTTTTTTTGGCATCAGATATTTTAATATTTATTTTAAAGAAAATATTCAGTGTATTTCATCATCTCTTTTTCTTCAGAAATATATTTTTAAAGTCTGTGGATCTTTATTAATTTCTTTATGTTGGAAATACTACTCTTTTATTTTCATAAGCAAAATATGAAGCTAATAATTAAAACATCATGGAAATGGGTCCTAATAGGCATTTGATACATATTTATCAGAAGATATCATGTATTATTTGCCTTTGAAATGTTGATGTCATAATCTATAAATCACACAAACAAGAATAGTTTCAGATTGTTTTTGATGAACAGGAATTTCAAATTACCAAAGGAAATCAACTGAATTCTTGTATTGGTAGTTGAATTTAGATCTCAGAATATTGTTCATTTCTGAACTTTGGGTTCATGTTACAGATCATAAATCAAATTTTCTCTAATCCTTTTAAGTGTCAAACAATTTTATAAAAATAAGCCAAATACTTCCCTCTTTTACATAATGAGATGTGACTTCAGATAAACACCAACGAACATAGATAAGAAGGAATGTTTCATTAAAGGAAATACAAGGGGTTGAACATATAATATTTTCATAAATTTATTTATACTCAGAAAGCATAATACAGCCAATGAGAAAGATATAAAACTCTTCATGAGTAATAACAAACACATTGCAACAACAAAAAAAGAAATCCAAGGCATGCCCTTTTCCTACTAGAATAAAATACAGCATTAAAAATAGGAAAAGAAAAATAATCGTTATATACACAAATGTGATTTTTTAAAAGTGAAAAACAGCAACAGAATCTTTGTTTACATATGTAGTTCTCACGCATTTTTGTATGAAAAGAAACATCATTGACACACGGATGAGAAAACTGAACTAATTTTATTTTAAAATTTAAAATTATATACCTTAAATAACTTATCCATGCCATGATTTTAGATTACAATCTAGGGTATAACATTATATTAAATTATATACCTAGGCTCGCCTTCAGATAATCTTCATGTTGATTTGCAAATGCAAAATCCTAGATACACACACACGTCTAACTGTGCTCTCAGATTTGGCATTTTTTTTTATAGTTGGATTAACATATTTTGGAAAGAAGATAGTAACTTCAAACAGTTATCAAAATTGCATTACATGCTTCACTGTAAGAAATTGAGATGTTAAAAATGCTTACGCTTTTGATTTTATCTCATTAAAATAATGTAGCATTAAGAAAGATACAAACAGACCGAGAAAAGCCTTAGGACTTTTTTCCCCTCCGATCTAAGAATAGAAAGGAGACAGGCCAGTGATGGAACACACTATGTAATGAGGCAAAATCCTTGCCAATATGTCCCAACCCAAGGTCTTTGAGAGGGTAAGGATGCATTTGGACTACAGAAATCAGTGTGCCTAATTTATTTAGACTTGTACAAAGCTTTTGACAAGGTTCTACGCAAAAGGTTAATAAAAACAGAACAAAATCAAGTTGTCATTGGATTTAAGGAAATATTTGCTTTAAATGTAGAACTGGATTAAAGATACAAATAAAAGTTAGAGATAATGGGGAAATGCCTGGATGTAAACGTGTGCCTCAAATGTCTCTTAAAGGGTATAACTGATTTGCAACATTTTGAAAATTAACTTATTAAATTAAGAGTAGAACCTGGAATTCCAGGCAAATGGAAGTAAACTGGAGGGAATTTACTAAAACAAAGCAAACAAAAACAAAATACTGTGAAAGGGAACATCACAAATAGAGCTGTACTTTAATTTTGACCCATATTCTAAGTACTTATAGCTTATTATTTGGCCTAACAGAAGTCTCTCGTCACCAATCTCTCACTCTGTCACCAGCTACAGAATTATTTTCAGAGTCGTCATGGGGACAATTTAGAAGCACGTGGGTCATTTTACATGAATTTTCCATTTACATTTCTATTGCCCACCTGAAGGTGAGCTTTTAGAGGAAAGGGATAGTGTGTGATTGGCTTTACATCTTCAATACCTTGAACAGTATGCATAACATAATATGAGCACTCATACACAACAAAAGTTCATCAAATGGATTAAAGGGGAACTAAATCTATTCTGTATCTTAACACACAATGCATGATATAGCAAGCAATCTTTCTTTCTGATGAAAAGTGCTTTTATTAACAGCTCAATTTACTTTCAATTTATTTTTTTTTTAAATTATATTTCAGGAGTAGCCTCTCTTCCATTGATTTCAATAGTTTTTGGAGGTCTAGCCTTTGACAGAGTCCTATTGTGATGAGTTTTGAAGGGGACAGCATGAGAAAGATTCCTCTCCTGTTTATTATATCTGGCAACTGGCCAGAGGTAGGAAGGAAGGCAAATGTGAAGGCAAAAGAGAGGAGCCCTGTGGCCTTCCCTTCTCTGTGGTTCACTGCCACAGGGAAGAGGATGGAATGAAACAGGAAGGTGTCATGAGACCTGTGAGGGCTCAGTTTGAGTCTTTCAGCCGGTCACAAACTTAACATGAATAATAACCTAAAATTAAACTTGAAAATGACAAATACCAATTACAGAACATGATATGAAATGAATACCTTTGTCTGTTTTAAAATATTTGTTGACTGTAAATTCTTTGATGGAAGAAATTTTTTTGCCTTACTAGGCATTTTGTCTGTGGGTCTTAGCACTGTGCTCAGCACATTAGCTGGTACTATATATTCACTGAATGACTGAACAAATAAATAAGCAAAACTCCTTAAAACTGAGCAAAAAAAAAAAAATAGTACGTAGACAATTCCTATTACGGGAACAAAGTGAACTGCCTAAAATTTTTTAAAGGAACGATTAAAGAATAGCAAAAAAAAAAAAAAAAAATAGTAAATAAGGTTAAGGCTTTTTCCCAAGGACAGCTGACCCACAAATTTGAACTGTGCGGATCCGCTTATATGCAGATTTTTTTTCCCCATAAATATGTATCAGAGAAGCACAAAATCTGCAGTTGATTGTATCCCCTGATGTAGGAGCACAGATACAAAGACTGACTGTAAAGTTTTACTTTGAGTTTTTATTGCACAGGGGTGTTGGCAGCTCTAACCACTGCCCTGTTCAAGAGTCAGCTATATTAATTTGCAAGATGCTGTTTGGAACTCAGAATTTCCCGAAGACATGTGTTACACACCGTGACTGGCAAGCACCCCTAATTCTATTTTACCAATAGTGTAACAGTCCAGAATTATGCCTACCAACATTCCCTTAAGACAATGCAAGTTCAATTGAAAGGCATCTGCCATGATGTAAATTCCTCCTATGGGGCATTCTGAGGAGTCTGTCTGTATAAATACACTGTGCTTGTGCTCAATCATGTCTGACTCTTCAAGACCCCATGGGCCCCATAGCCTGCCAGACTTCTCTGTCCATGGGGTTTCCTAGGCAAGAATACTGAAGTGGGTTGCCATTTCCTTCTCCTGGGGATCTTCCTGACCCAGGGATCAAACCTGTGTCTCCTGCATTGGCAGGCAGATTCTTTACATTAGCACCACCAGGGAAGCCCCTACGTAAATACAATAATGCATGAAAAGATGCTTGGCATCATCAGTCATTACAGAAATGCAATTTTATATCAAAACACACCTGTCAGAATGGCTAAAATTTTTAAAAAGTGATAATATCAAATGCCAGTGAAGATGTAGAGAAACTGGATCTTCATGCATTAGGAATGTAAAATGGTATAGCTATTCTAGGATAGTATGTGGCTGTTTCTTATGTAGGTGCACTCAGTTAGCTACTGGTTTTGAAACAGAAGCAAAAAAGCCTCTACTGGATCATATGAAGCTATGAAAAAGACCAAGATGTCCCAAAATTACTTAGCATATTACTGTAGCACAGAATTTATACTGCTAATTTGTATTCTAACTCAAGAGATTTTCAACTATTTAACCTAAAAATCAAACTCTTGGGATGAATAAATAATAGAAACTGTTTATAATGAAGAAACTCAAACCAGCAGTAGATGATTGATCTGATGGTACAAGACTATTCATCCACCCAAGAGAACTGAGTATGTGACAGTTGTATTTGGAGTTTTATCCATGAGGTATTTATGGCCTCTGGAGATAGGCAAGATTTTTTTTTTTCTAACTGAACTGTAGTTGATTTGCCATACTGTGTTACTTTCAGATATATAGATAGTGATTTCAGTATTTTTGCTGGTTATATTCTATTATAAATAAGATAATGGTTTTCATTTCCTGTAGTATATGGTATATTGTTACTTATCTATTTTATATCTAGTAGTTTTATCTGTTAATCCCATACCCCAGTTGGTCCCTTCTTCCTTCTCTGTCCCTTTTGGTAACCACAAGCTCGTTTTTTACATCTGTAGGTCTGTTTCTGTTTTGTATGTACATTCATTTTTATTTTTCAGATTCTACATGTAAGTGATATCACATAGTGTTTGCCTTTCTCTGACTTATTTCACTTATCATAATATTCTCTACATCTATCCACATGATATATGTATAATGTGGATATACACACACACACACACACACACACACACACATTGTCCTAATCCAATCATCTGTTGATGGATACTTGAGTTGCTTCCATGTCTTGACTGTTGTAAATAGTGCTGCTATGAACACTGGGGAGCATGTATCTTTTATTTAGTTTTTTTCTGGATATATACTCATGATCAGGGGCTTCCCTCGTGGCTCAGATGGTAAAAGAATCTGCCTGAAATGCAGGAGACCTGGGTTTGATCCCTGGATTGGGAATATCCCCTGGAGAAGGAAATGGCAACCCCCTCCAGCATTCTTGTCTGGGAAATCCCATGGATAGAGGAGCCTGGTGGGCTTCAGTCCATAGGGTTGCAAAGGATTGGACTCAACTGAGGGACTAACACTTTACCCGTGATTAAAACTGCTGAATCATATGGTAATTCTACTTCTTGTTTTTTTAAAGAACTCCCACATTGTTTTCCACAGTGGCTGTGCCAATTTACATTCCCACCAACAGTGTATGAGGGTTTCCTTTTTGGTGATAGGCAAAGGAGCAAAGGAGGAATTCATTTTAAAAAGTTTAGTCATAACTAGCTAGAACTGCTATCTCATACAGATTACAATACAGAAAGAACATTTCACAAGTATTTTATATCCCTTTGTTCATTGTAACATCTGTATGGTGCTGACAAGATAAAATAGTCTGGACTTAGAGCAGCTATTGAAAACAAATTGTGTATTTACCTTATGGTGAGAGATGGTGTTCTGGTTGACAAAGAATAATACTTAGGTGTAACAGAGTAGAATATACAGAGAACTGAACTTGTTATTTTAGCATTTGGAATTCCTATGTATTGTTGAGCTTGACATATTTAAACAGTGTGATTATGAGAATTCTGAAGTACAGCTATTAAGGTGATTCTATCTGGAAAAGTTTTGATACTGTTTGGCCAGGCATAACTCTTACATAGTGGTCCATGTCCAGATACGGAGCAGGTCCCTGGAGTTCAGAGAGAAACAACAGAGGCTGATCCAATCATTTGGTCAGAGAAGCAAGAGGTATCCCCATTGTATTTGCATTGTATTTGCAGAAAACGCTCAAATCTTGGACACATTATTTAAAATGTTTTTGTCTCAGTTTCCTTATTGTTAAGGTGGGGATCAGCGAATCCACCTCTAGGATTATTATAAGGTTTAAGTGAAGTAAACCTGGAATGTACCCCAAGAAGTGCCTAGTGCTAGTGTCACTCAGTCATGTCTGACTCTTTGCAACCCCATGGACTATAGCCCGCCAGACTCCTCTGTCCATGGAATTCACCAGGCAAGAATACTGGAGTGGGTTGTCATTCTCTTCTCTAGGGGAGCTTCCCAACCCAGGGGTCAAACCTGTGTCTACCACATTTCAGGAAGATTCTTTAGCATTTGAGCCACCAGGGAAGCCTGGCACCACCAGGGAAGTAGTTCCTATGTGTGGTGTGCTAAGTCACTTTAGTCGTGTCTGACTTTGTGTGACCCTGTGGACTTCAGCCTACCAGGTTTCTCTGTCCATGGGATTCTCCAGGAAAGAATATTGGAGTGGGTAGTTGTACCCTTCTCGAGGAGATCTTCCCCACCCAAGGATGGAACCTGTGTCTCTTATGTCTCCTGCATTAGCAGGCTGGTTCTTTACCACTAGCACCACTGGGAAACCCCAGTAGTGCCTGTGCTGTGCTTAGTTACTCAGTCATGTGCAACTCTTTGTGACCCCATGGACTGTAGCTCACCAGGTTCCTCTGTCCATGGGGATTTTCCAGGGATGAATACTGGAGTGGGTTGCCATGCCCTCCTCCAGGGGATCTTTCTGACCCAGGAATCTAAATGGGGCCTTCTGCACTGTGGGCAGATTCTTTACCAGCTGAGCTACCAGGGAAGCTCTGTTAAAGTTAGTGTTACCATTAAGACACAAAATTGTAGCATATAGTAGTGTAGCGCCTTGCTACGTAATGAATGAATGTGTGGTCCATGGACTAGTAGCACTGATGTCACCTGGAAGCTTGTCAGAGATGCAAAAGCTCTGGCCCCACTCCATGGATCACAATCTGTGTCTTAACAAGATCCCTGAGTATCTTTATAAACAGTAACATTGAGAGTCACAACACAGAAACTGAAAAGGAGATACTGAATTTTGTTAAAGGCAGAGCCCAAGAGGGAAGATCTACAAATTCCAGCAGTTGAAACGACAAGAGTTACCTCAGTTTCTACTCTCATCCTCTGTTGTCCTGCAGTGCTTACTGGTTTATATTTCCACATGGGCTACAGAAAATGTCCTCTCATATATTTAGTTCTTGTTCCCAAATCACCTTAGTGTCCCGGTCCTTAGAAAAATTTCCCACCTGTCCCCAGAGTTTTGGAGAAATATCCTGAAAGGGCACTATAGAGCAAAATAGAACTCTTCACCTTACATATGCATCACTAAGAAGGGTCCACTCAAGGATGTGAAAGAATTAGTTCCAAAGTCCACTGGGCAGTGAACAGTAGACAATGCTGACTTACTGAAAATGTCACTTAGCTTTTTGAGACTTTCAGCTTCCAGGTCTCTCATCTTCCTTGAAAGAGAGTAAATAATGACAATGAATGAACCACACTGGAGAGGAACAAAGACATAACTGGTGCCAATCCACCTTCTCTAGATCCTGGGCATTCATACTGAAAAACCCATTATTTTCTTAGGTTAGAAGGTAGCAGTTTTGCTCTGGAGTTTCTGTTTTGCTCTAGCTAGAGAGGTTCAGTCTATCAGATTGAATCTAAAATAGAACCATTTTTTTCAAGTCAATATAGCTTACTGAATGAAGCTTCTTTCAGGTACAGAACCCTCCTAAGGACAGCATCACTCATATTTTAACTGGGCCTTTTAAAACACAATGTACTTCATCAGCTCAGTAGGTGCTCACGCTGGCGGATTTCTGAGCCCAGGGAACGATGTGCTAGGAAACACCTGGGGCAGACTTCAGTAGGCTAAATTCTGCTTGCTACCTTCAGAGCAGAATCTGTCATATCTTGCTCCTTTTTGAGTGTAATATTTAATCAGCTTTTTTTTTAATAAGGACTGGAATTTCCATAAGTCAGAAATGCAGTCTCCAGCAAGTACATGTCCTGAAATCCTAATCTCTATTCTTACACGTGCTCTCAATCATAATGCACAAACCTTAGGACAAAAAAAAAAAAAAAAATCAAGCTTCACTCTCAAGTATTTCAGTACCATAAATGGCTTGCATAGCCCCATGGGCCATAAAGTCTCTTAATTTACTGAAAGCCTGAGTGCATTTAATAATTGCTGGACATACAAAGCCAAAGCTAGTCATCATCAGTTATTTACTTCTCTTTTCCTCTGCACTAAGGGAGAAAGCCAAATTCCCATAGCTGTCCCAACCTTCCCCCTCCCAAATGGAGAGAGAGAAATCTTCTGCCAAAGCAGATTGTGTGCAGTTCTCCTTGTTTCAGAGCTGCCAGTTTTCCTAAGCACAGAATCAGAACTAATACATCATCCTTGAACTTTAAGCCTCTGATGTACCCTGACATTTGGAATAGCCTAGGATCCAGAGGGATAAAGAGGCAGTAGATTCTCCTTTAATGATTTATGTTGTTTTCAATCTCCTTTCACAGGTTAGAGCAGCTTCCTGCTCTCAGCCTATATGAGGCACAAAAGGGTGGTCTTCCCATGCTTTGGAGGAAAGGCAGGCATACATATATTAAGACCATCCTGCAATTAAATACTTTCTCTAGTTGTTAGGAAAAGGAAAATAATGATTAATTTCCAAATGTTTAAAGTGAAAAAAAAAAAAAAAAGGACTTGGACGAACCTTTGAGTAATCAAAAGGAAAGAAATGCTTAAGGACACGTATAGTAGAGCACCTATATTTTCCATTTCTCATTTCCAGTAATCTATCTTTATCCCAATGAGTTTCTGCTTAATTTTTGAGTTGAACTAGCATTTTTAGCCTATGTAGCAAGGACCACAGGTTCTATCTAATCAGAGCACAAGGCATCACTGAGAATTAATATAATTGCAGCTGTGTCTATATGTTGCCAAATATCAATGTGGATCTTAAGGAGAGGAAAAAAAGAATGCAAAGGGCAATAGAAACTTTGCTTTTGGAAATTGTCTCAAATAGCTCCAAGCTGGAGAGATATCCAAGAAGTAAATGTCTTAGTCAAACTAATCAGTTACCTAGAGACTAAGGATGAGCTTCAAAATACTCCCCTTGTGTGTTAAAAATACATCGAATGATCCAGGAACGATTATCTTTCTGTTTTATTAAAGAAGCTGCTATCATTTTGTTAACACCACTCCGGATTGCTTGGGCCACCCAGAAGTAAGAACTTCCAGTCACTTGTCTGTGGAGAACTCTCCTGAGATAAGGACCGACCTGTGTTATCAGTTATCTTTCTGGGAACTGACAACAACAACAAAAATGTAACTTCCCACATTAAGGTGCTATTGCAGTAGTGGTTTTGTGGTAGTAAACACATAATAAAGTCAAAATTATTAAATTCTAAATTATTAAAATATTTGAATAGCAAATAATTGCAGCACATATATTTCTTTTCCAGTGTTAGAAAATACTTTTGACATAAATTAGCCTGATTGGAGTTGGTTTCTGAATTCTATTCCTACAAGTAATATGGAACAGAAGGCACTCAAAGGTATGCCCATATTCCTTCACTTTCCTCTTTTACCCTCTGACTCACCTCCACAAAAGAAAACACAATTTTGTATGGATGTATGACCAATCATACTCTGGGCTGGAAGAAGCACAAGCTGGAATCAAGATTGCTGGGAGAAATATCAATAACCTCAGATATGCAGATGACACCACCCTTATGGCAGAAAGGGAAGAGGAACTAAAAAGCCTCTTGATGAAGGTGAAAGTGGAGAGTGAAAAAGTTGGCTTAAAGCTCAACATTCAGAAAACTAAGATCATGGCATCTGGTCCCATCACTTCAAGGGAAATAGATGGGGAAACAGTGGCAAACTTTATTTTTTTGGGCTCCAGAATCACTGCAGATGGTGATTGCAGCCATGAAATTAAAAGACGCTTACTCCTTGGAAGGAAAGTTATGACCAACCTAGATAGCATATTCAAAAGCAGAGACATTACTTTGCCAACAAAGGTTTGTCTAGTCAAGGCTATGGTTTTTCCAGTGTCATGTATGGATGTGAGAGTTGGACTGTGAAGAAAGCTGAGCGCCAAAGAATTGATCTTTTGAACTGTGGTGTTGGAGAAGACTCTTGGGAGTCCCTTGGACTTCAAGGAGATCCAACTAGTCCATCCTAAAGGAGATCAGTCCTGGGTGTTCATTGGAAGGACTGATACTGAAGCTGAAACTCCAGTACTTTGGCCACCTCATGCAGAGCTGACTCATTGGAAAAGATGCTGATGCTGGGAGGGATTGGGGGCAGGAGGAGAAGAGAACAACAGAGGATGAGATGGCTGGATGGCATCACTGACTCGACGCACATGAATTTTGGGTGAAGTCCAGGAGTTGGTGATGGACAGGGAGGCCTGGTGTGGTGCGATTCATGGGGTCGCAAAGAGTCGGACACGACTGAGTGGCTGAACTGAACTGATGACCAATCATAATGTTGATCTTGTGATTTTATAGCCAGAAATGACTCTAGCACAAGCTTTGGAGCCAGGTTACTCAACTGGAATCTTGCTCTAGACACTTAAACTGCATGTGCATGCTAAGTTGCTTTAGT
Organism: Bos mutus; assembly: GCF_027580195.1. Taxonomy (NCBI): domain Eukaryota; kingdom Metazoa; phylum Chordata; class Mammalia; order Artiodactyla; family Bovidae; genus Bos; species Bos mutus. Next base: position 25,296,687 of record NC_091630.1, on the reverse strand, counting down.
CGTGTCCCACTCTTTGCTACCCTCTGGGGTGTAAACTAGATACTACATAATCTTGGGCCAATTATCTAACTTCTTTTGGCTCTATTTCCTCATTTGTAAGATTTGTGGTCTATAAGTTTTCCTCTAGATACTCTGACCCCAATTCCTGCCAATGTTCCCTTGAAGGTTACATTATACTCAGAGCCCTGAAAACAGCATATTGTCATAGTTTTATCTCAAACCTGTGGCAGTTTGCAACTTAGCTAATATGAGATTGAAACAAACCTTGGAAATTTATCATTTAGGGGTGACTAAGGCAATATTTGTGTCTATTTCATAATTATACACAAGGGATGTTGCTTAAAATAGTTTAATTTCTCTTAATTTGTAATACATTTCTCACCTTGTTCTATCCATCAGATCATCATTTTTAGAAAAGTCTAATCCTGTTAAAATGGTTTGGATAGATTCTATGCTACTTTGAAAATCCTCCATTAATAAAATATAGTTTTGATGTCAGTGATGTTATCATTAGTTAAATATAGCATTGATTTTGATTCTTATTCTATGGTTTTTCTCTGAATTATTATCACTCTTTCCTCTAATTAAGTAGGTAAAAAACCTGGGAATATAATGATGTTTTCTCATTCTGCTTCTTTATCTCCCACTTCTCCAAACCACCAACTACATTTTGCAAGTGTAGGTTACTTAAGGAAAGAAAAGTGCTTGTTACAATTCAGTAACTGGAGTGAGCAGTAGGCACTTTAAATCTGAGTACAATAATTTACAACAGCGAGTGCATTTCTGAGAACCCTATGTGAGCTCCCAAGAACCCTGGCTACACTGTCAGACACCTATCTTTAAACTGCCTCCTGCCAAATGATGACTGTGGCCCTGTCACCCTGGTCAGCCCCGTAAGTCTCATTCACACTCCTTCTAATTGGCAGGATCCCACTCTGGGCACCTCCATGGCCCTTGTAACATTTTTTTAGTCAGATAACTTGACACTGTAAATTTGGCTGCAAGCCTGCTACTGTGGGATGTCTTTACATCCGCCCTCAATGGTCACCTCAGTTCATACCCTTGAAATTCCAGCCTCAACAGTCTGCAAATTAAATTACAGGACAGAAAGATGTGATTTCTTCAGCGTGGGTGGCCAGCCCTCTTCACCTGTTCGAAGAAGAAAAATTTGATTACTGGGAAAAGAAGGAGTGAAAAAGTGTTTTTTACAGACAGGAAGAGGAGGGCGAAAACTATCAACCAGAGTATCTCAGGATTTGAGGAAGCCTAGAGTGTGTGGCGTTTGGTTTCCGACATGAATGTGGCAGCAGGCTCAGGAAACCTGATAACAGCTTTTGTGACCTTGAGGTCTGGAAACGGTTTCACTGATTGACGTTATATAAGTTCAGCTAAATTTGAATGTGTTGTAAATATTTATCTGGCAGCCTGACATACAGTTGTTCTTGAAATTATGGGGTAGAGTCTTATCTTTCCTAGCATATAATTTTTGAAATGTTCTTCTGGATGGTGTTTAAGATTATAAATATAACTGAGTTATTGTTTTGTGCTAAGGTTTTCTCAGACTTTAAGCCTGTTTAAAAGAATAGAGAGTGTTTTCTGGCAGCTTTGTTTTCCTAAATATATTGGAGGCTGCAATAAAAATCTGCCTGGAGACTAAGCCTTGGTGAAACATAAACAGTCTGCTTCAGCTGCAGTTATATATTTTCCTTCACATTTCCAGATATGCTGGTATATAAGGTCTCAGATCCAATGGGTATTTTATGTGAGAAAACTGTTAGTATGCAGCATTCCTTTCCAGTGAATTATTGAGTTGTCCAGCAGCAAAACAGGCAGGAGACAAGCTAGTCTACAATGAAATAGTCCTTCGTTGCTTCAAAAGCTACTCTGAGCCAGCCCTGCCCTGAGACACCTGGGCTCGTGAATGCTGAGACCTTTGAGGAGGAGTACAAACAGACCTGAGCAAGTTCTTAATGGGTGCCCCATAACATACACCACTCATCTCCCACTGACGAACAGCATCTCAACCAGCAGGCAGGTGCCTTTTGGGGAAAATGTGGGGAAAGCGAGCAGTAGGCCAGGATGAAAGGAGTGACAAGAATGAAGATGTCCAAGGTTAAGTCTTAGACCAAAGCTGATGATGTACAGCCACTGTAGATGGCCCAAATCTCATCCCCACGGTTGTGGTTCCATCAATTGTAACAGCCTATTTAACTATCTAATGTTACTCTCGCATCTTGAGGCATTTTTACCAGGTGGGACCACTCCTAGATTCATTAGCATTTCCCAGTTTGATTTAGAGGTGCCACTGGAGAACTTTACCACTGTGCTCTAAGAAGCCAGTCAACCCTGTGGCTGGCTAATACAAAATCACTGCATTGAGAGATCTTACAGCTCTGCTACATAAATAACAAAATCTTTGTCATGCTGTTGATTCCATTTGTAGTGCTTATATTCAACAATCATTTATTAAAGACATATCATACATCAAGGTCTCAGAAGCTCTTGGTGAGTAGTTGATATAAAGGTAAATCTACCATGGACCTTACTTTCAGACACTTTACAATCTTGTAGAGAAAAGAAGATGAGAGGGTCTCCACTCTAATTAATTCAATATAATTTTATAATTAGTATGTTAGTAAAATGTGTTTGTGGCATGACATCTAAGTTGAAGTAGGAGTAAACAGAAATTTTAATCTTATTACATAGTTATTTTTGGCGAGATGGAGAATGTTATGCAACAGACTGCCTAAAATAACACATTTCTATTTAGGGCTCTCTATTCTGTTTGCTTTAAGATCAAATGGAAGCGTTCAGCATTTCAAATGTAGGACAAATTTACATCACACTTATAAGCAGACATTATCACATAGGGCAGGGAGGGTTGATATGAGACATGCATGTTTATAGTCCTTTTGATGTTGATAGATAGGTAAGTTAACTGTGGCTTTCTGAATGAATCTGAATTTAGTTTCAAACTCCTTACTCTGCATAGACTTCAAGCAATTACTACTAATCAAGCTTAGCAGGCATAACACATGAAATTTATTTTATCATCCCAGCTATAAGTACTCTCAGATTCTAAGGTACAGACCATTTTATTTCCTGATTAATGATTTTTGACAATCAATTTATATTTTCTGTCTTTTGTCAACATCATTTTTCAAGTATTTCAATTTTATCATCAGAAAATATCCCAAATAACTGCAAAATAGGTAAGAAGTGTGTATGTTATCATTTAAACAGCTCTATACTGCCACAAAACCTACATGGATTTAATGGTACCTACCTGGATTTAGATCACATCATTAAGAGTTTGAAAAGATTACAGTGACTCCACACTACAGAGTTCATAAGTGTAAATTAAAACAGAAGAAGAAAAGAAGACCTCATGGGATTTAAATGCTTCCAGATACATTATTATTTCAGCTCAGATTGTATGAAGATTCTAATTGTTGGCTTAAGGCATCATTTTATTTATAAATATGTGAGCAAATACAATTCTTTTAAAAACCCTAATGTGTCTGGTAGTCAGGATAGCCTAAGTTATGCTGCAGTAATGAAAAACCCCAAATTTCAGAGGAGAAGTGGGCTACAGAGGATGAGATGGTTGGATGACATCACTGACTCAATGAATATGAGCTTGAGCAAACTCTGGGAGATAGTGAAGAAGAGGGAGGCCTGGCGTGCTGTGGTGCATGGGGTCACAAAGACTCAGACACGACTTAGCAACTAAACAACAACAAACGAGAGTTCACTTCTTTATCATGAAATTCCTCTGCAGACCCTGGCCATTCTATGGGGCAGCTGACCTCCCTGTGGTGGCTCAACACTGTTCCCTCCATAACAGCACAGGCTTCCATGGCAGCCTCAGCAAGCAAAGAGAGAGAGGTACATAGTAGAAAACTGGGGAATAAACAGCTTCACCTGGGAAGGATGTACACCATGTCTGCTTACTCACTGGCTGAAACAACTTCCAAGTTGTACTTAAGTTCAGAGGGCAGGAAATACAATCTTTCTATTGTGTTCCAGTTGGAGAAGGAAACAATATCAGAGAATGGTAGTAATATCTGCCTCAGTGACTTAAGCTTTTTCTATCACAACTTTTGTCTTAAGGGATATAGTGTATAGGGCGTTATACAGTTTGAGCTTTAGACAATGAAACAAAATCTCAGTACAGTTCAGTTCAGTCACTCAGCCAAGTCTGACTCTTTGTGACCCCATGGACTGCAGCACACATGGCCTCTCTGTCCATCACCAACTCCCGGAGTTCACCCAAACTCACGTCCATCGAGTTGGTGATGCCATTTGACCATCTCACCCTCTGTCGTCCCCTTCTCCCGTCTTCAATGTTTCCCAGCATCAGGGTCTTTTCAAATGAGTCAGCTCTTTGCATCAGGTGGCCAAAGTATTAGTTTCCACTTCAACATCAGTCCATCCAGTGCAAATTCAGGACTGATCTCCTTTAGGATGGACTGGTTGGATCTCCTTGCAGTCCAAGGGACTCTCAAGAGTCTTCTCCAACACCACAGTTCAAAAGCATCAATTCTTCAGCACTCAGCTTTCTTCACAGTCCAACTCTCACATCCATACATGGCCACTGGAAAAACCATAGCCTTGACTAGATGGACCTTTGTTGGCAAAGTAACGTCTCTGCTTTTGAATATGCTATCTAGGTTGGTCATAACTTTCCTTCCAAGGAGTAAGCATCTTTTAATTTCATGGCTGCAGTCACCATCTGCAGTGATTTTGGAGCCCCCCAAAATTAAGTCTGACACTGTTTCCACTGTTTCCCCATCTATTTGCCATGAAATGGTGGGACCAGATGCCATGATCTTCATTTTCTGAATGTTGAGCTTTAAGCCAACTTTTTCACTCTCCTCTTTGACTTTCATTAAGAGGCTTTTTAGTTCCTCTTCACTTTCTGCCATAAGGGTGGTGTCATCCGCATATCTGAGGTGATTGAGATTTCTCCCGGCAATCTTGATTCCAGCTTGTGTTTCTTCCAGCCCAGTGTTTCTCATGATGTATTCTGCATATAAGTTAAATAAGCAGGGTGATAGTATACAGCCTTGACGTACTCCTTTTCCTATTTGGAACCAGTCTGTTGTTCCATGTCCAGTTCTAACTGTTGCTTCCTGACCTGCATATAGGTTTCTCAAGAGGCAGGTCAGGTGGTCTGGTATTGCCTAGCTAATGTTAGAAAGTTCAGTTTTGTTGTGTATTCTGTGGGTTTGGACTATGTATAATGACATGTATCCTTCATTATCGTATCATAGAGAGAATTTTTTACTACCCTGAAAGTCATCTATGTGTTTCATCTATTCATCCTTCTTCCTATTAACCATTGATGTTTTTTATCATCTCCATAGTTTTACCTTTTTCAGAATGTCACATAGTTGGAATCATATGACACAGCCTTCTCAAATTTGCTTCTTTTACTTAACAATATGCATTTAATTTTCCTCTTTATGGCTTGATAGCTCATTTCTTTTTAGTATTGATAGTACTCCATTTTCTGTATTCTACCATAGTTTGTTTATCCACTCATCTACTGAGACATTTTAATTGCTTCCCAAGTTTTGGTAACCATGAATAAGGCTGTTATAAACAAGCGTGTGCAGGTTTTGTGTGGTCCACTAGGTTTTTAACGCCTCAAACAGTAATAAAATCTTCCTTTTTAAAAAATTCAGCACAATAACTAGAATTTTATATGGAATACAAAAAATAGACACTCAAAAATACTTGGTGAGTGTATATTTAAAAATAAACTTCAAGGGTAAATAGACCAGTCTCCAAGTTTTATTGTTTCCATTCTAACAATAATAACTGATCCTTATTGAGCATCTATTTTATTCGAGGTACTATACTAAGTGCTTTATTTCCTGTAATTCATACAACAAGCCTATGAACTATATATTTTTAGTATTCTGATATTACAGTGAGAAAACTGAGGCTTAGAGGGGTTAAGCAGCTTGCCTGCTTTTCAATAGTACCTAAATCAGAATTTAAACTAAGCACAGAGAACCCCAGAATTTAACCACCACTCTATACTGTTTCCATGTCTACTTTAATGATAACTTGAATAGACTGTCGAAAAGAAAGTCTCCAAGATCTAAGAAAAAAGGTTAATGGAAATAATTTGTCTAGAAAAATAAAACTGATTTCTGGATTCATGCAAGTTATATCCATGTTATGTGTCATGTGCTCAGCTGTGTCTGACTCTTTGCAGCCCCAGGGACTGTAGCCTGTCAGGTTCCTCTGCCCATGGAATTTTTCAGGCAAGAATACTGGAGTGGGTTGCCATTTCATACTCTAGAGGATTTTCCCAACCCAAGGATGGAACCCGGCTCTCTTGAATCTCCTGCATTGGCAGGCAGATTCTTTACCACTATCGCCACTGTGATTAACCAGTATAACACATCTCTTCTAAATCAACATCAAAGGATTGCCTGTGACATACTGAAGAAGGGTAGTAGGGTGCAGACCTCTAATTTTAATATCATGTCACATTTAAGGTCAAATTTCCTATAGGGAAAAATCAGAAAAAGGACAAATAAAAATTTTAATTTTTATATTACTATCATTAAAACATAAATTCAATAATGAGATAAAGATTGATTTTATTCTTATTTATAAAAAACACATTAAGCAATGCATTAGTTTTAATCAAACCATTAGAAACATGAAGCAATGTATTATGTAATACTGGGGCAGGGAAAAAATAAACTTGAATTTTGACTTAAGCAGGGATGAAAAAAGCTTAGATTAAAAAATACACATACACTGTAAATCTAAAAAACTATTTGAAAGAAACATATGCCAGAGATTTAAAGTTTACTGTGTATAGACATTAGACACTAATGATGGCTCTTGTGTGAAGTTGCAATAAAGGTATTATTATTAGAAAGTAAAGAAATAGCCAAAATGGTACCTTATTATAACAGGATCAGGATGCTATTTAAGCCAGTTTTTGGCACTCAATGTGGTCAGTTACTTAACAAGTTATTCTAAGACTACAATTTCAGTTACATCATTTAAAAGTGTCAGATGTTGATTTAAAAGCATTTTAAATGACTTCTTGCAGTGATAGGGTACTAAAAATTTAAGGGAGTTTAGAGGAACTTCAAAAATATTCATTGAGTTAATCACAATGGAAAATTCATTACCTGATATTTGTCATGAAGATATATGGAAAAACATATACAAGCATATAAAAATTGCTGATAATTTTATTGAGTTTTCTACTAAAAGAATCCTATATTCAGCATAATCTTATCTGTTTATAATATACTTTGAATTTGGAACTATTTGATGAGAAATTTAGGTTACTTTTGATGTGGAATTATACCCTCACTTTCAGAAGTTAAACTGAACCTCTAACAGTTATTGAGAATGTTCATAAATGGTGATTGATAAATTAGAGTGAGCTAGAATATTTTTGAAGGGAACTGGAAGATGAGTTGAAGCATTACTTGAGTTGTCAGTCCCTCTGAGTTCAAACACTAATGTGAACACTGTTGAACTGTGAATTCCTGGGCACATCACTTAACCTTTCTGTGTTTCCATTTCCTTATCTACACAATGAGGCTAATAATACTGATTGACCTCATAACATTTAATTAGGCCATTGGGAAGCTCTTTGAAAATGCTAAGTATCATTTGTTGGCACTTAGCTTCATGAAAGGTTTGTGTTTTTAACACACTGTGGTTTGAAGATGTGTTGGTACAGCTCCTGCCAACTTCTTGTTTTTCAACCATATCTTTTCTGAGCTCCCTTTGAAGTCCATGGGAATTATGGTGATTGAAGGCACTTAGGGGAGGCAGCAGTAATGAGAGTGTGTTCTCTGGCACGTTTATAATAGGTTTACTTTACCGTTATGAAGAAAATGCCATACTTCTCAATGGAAAAAGGGCTGATGGCTTCCCAGTGGTTTATGGGTGGGTAAAATCATGATTGCTCATGGATCTTAAGCCCTAGAGGAAAAGATTCTTTGGCAAAGACAATGAGAAAGTTTAAAGTGTTTGAATTTAACTTTCAGGGAATATAAAAAATGACAGGCTCCTGTAGGGGAGGATTATATCTTTTACTTTCTGTACAGAACACATAGTCACTACTAAATACATGCTTACTAAATAAATGCATGATGAATGGGCAGAAATTACTATAACAGTAGCATATTACATGATAATTATCACATTATATAACATTAATGCAGCATTAGAATACACATTGGTTACTACTTTTTAATTCTTTTTGTGTGTTTCCCCCTCTATTATAGCATTAACTAGTATGCTTGTAGTACCATTTACAGAAATATATTGCAACATATTTCTACTCAAAGTTTAAAAGAAAGGGGGTGGGAGGAGTCCCATCACACTTGAAATTTGCATCTATTTGGAAGCGTCACCATAGTCTCATGATGCCTATTGCAGACTATGTCAATAGCCTTCTAGTTGGAATCTCTGTTTCTAATCTTTTAAAGATCTATTTTATAATTCACTGCCAAATTAATCTTTCTTTAACATCACTTTCATTATGGTACTCATTTCAAAAGTTTCAGTGGCTTTTTATTTCCTATTACGTCATGTCCATTTCCAAAACTGTGATTTTAAAGCCATCTATCATTGGTTGAATTGCATCCCTCCAAGTTTCATGTTGAAGTCCTAACCTCTAGTATCTAATGATGTGATTGGATTTGGAGATAGAGTCTTTAAAGAGCTAATTAAGTTAAAGTGATGTCATTAGGGTGGGTCCAAATCCAAGCTGACTTGTGTGCTTATAAGATGAGGACATTTGGACACAGACATACACAGAGGGAAGACCATGTAAAGAAAAACAGAAAACAGCTATCTATAAGCCAAGAAGAATGGCTTTGAAAGAAACCAATCCTGCCAATACCTTGATCTCAGACTTTCAGTCTCCAGAATTGTGAGAAAACGAATTTGTTGTTCAAACCACTTGCTGTTTATTTTCTAAGTTGTGTCTGTCTCTTCTGTGACCCATGGACTATAGCCCATCAGGCTCCTCTGTCCATGGGATTTCCCAGACAAGAATACTGGAGTGGGTTGCCATCTCCTTCTCCAGGGAATCTTCCTGACCATGGATCAAACCCATGTCTCCTGAATTAGCAGGCAAATTCTTTACCAGTGAGTCACTGGGGAAACCCCTTAAGCCTCCTAGTCTGTGAAATTTATTAAGGCAGCCTTAGTAAACTAATATAACATTCATAATATAGAAGCCCCCACATGGTTTTATGACCTTATTTCTCTAAGATAATTTAAGTTTTAGTCATCTGGTAAACTTAGTTATTTTTACTGTGATCACAATTCCTCTTTTTTCTGTGTCACAGTCCATTATAGGTGGCCCTAAGATTCCCGACTTTTCAAAGGGAAGAACCCTGAGCAGAAGACAGAACATGTCTTTTATTGACCTCAGGACTTGAGCATGTCATGTCTCCTCTTCAAAACTTAGAAAATAATGCCAGATTTTCCTACTTCAAAGGTCTACAGGCTTTTGAAGGCTCAAATAAGATGATGCACAAGGAAATATTTGGATGGTCACCAAGTGCTGGGACTCTGCTTGAAACTGGATCATCTAGCCCAAGATCATGACAGCCCCTTGCATGCTTCTGCCTTTTGATGACACTGTTATGGACCGAATGTTTGTGTCCCCATCCTAACTTCATATGTAGAAGCCCTAATGTGATGATATTTGGAGATGGGGCTGGAAAGCATTAAGTTGGATGCCAGGGAATGCCTTAAACCAAGTAAATTATTGTTTAGAGCAGAAAAAGGTTTCTAATAATAACCTTGAATAAAAAAAAAAACAAACAAAAAAAAACCACAAGGAATAAGTCTGAAGCCAAGCAATAAGGACTGGGTAATTCTAAAGAGAAGATGCAGGTTCCACAGGTAGTTTAACCTAAGCCCACTAGACAGAGAGTTTCAGTCGGCAAAGCTAACTCCAGATTCTACCTACTGTTATGGATAGGGTGGCTAAATTATGGGCTCTAGGTTAACGAGGATAGAGCTAAGCATGCCAGTGTAGACTGAAGATCTTTGTTATTGTAGCCAACAGCATTTGGGAGGTAATTAGGTCATGAAGGTGGACCTCAATAATGGGATGAGTGTCTTTATACAAAGAGGAAGAGAGCTAGCTCTCTTTTTCTCTGCCAGGTGAAGCCAACTAAAAGCCTACCACCAACAAATCAGGAGAAGAGCTTTCACAAAGAACCCAACAATGGTGTCACTCTGATCTAAGATTTCTAGACTTCAAAACTGTGAGAAATGAATGTTTATTGTTTAAGCCACCTAGTCTGGTATTCTGGTATTCTGTTATAGCAGCCTGAACTAAGACACTTGTAAAAGCAGATGTTCTATGTCCAAACATCAGGCTAAATCAAACCCAACTTTGCCATCCCATTTAGACACTGCAATTTAGACTTTGAACCCACCTCTCTAGGGTTAGCCTCATAGCTAACTAGGCCATTTACGTACTGCTCTTCCTCTGCGTATTCCATGACAACAAACTTCAAGACTGAGCTCATATATGATCCATGCAAAGAGACTCCTCTTATTTTATTATGGAATATCAAAGCTAAGTTCAGTTCCTATTTTTCTAATAAGTATTCTCTGATAAATATTTCCTTTCTTTGAACTTTTAAAGTATTTTCAGTCCACATTACAGAATTAAGCCCTTAATTATACAGCTGATCTCTTACCCTCTTTTTGTGATTTTTCTTCACATGAATGAATGACTTTTGATTAACTAGATTATGAAATCTCAATAACATACTTATATTGATTGTATATTCTGAGTATAACAAAATATAAAACTTTAAATAAGCTTCAAAATTAAAAATACTTTTGTTGCATGTACTTTTATGTTTTTTTATGAATACAAATTTCAACTTTGGGCTACACAAGTACATTCTGTCTTATCCTTTTCAGAAATTTTTTTAATATTCATGAGTTTAAAATTTAATGAAATTAATTTTGTCAGTGTTTTTCACTTTATATTTTTGCTAAAAACCTTTCCATTTTCATTGTCAGTTTGAATATTTAAATATATTTCCTCTAGTTATTATGTTTTATTACTTTAATTTTAAAATTCACACAGTACATAATTAAATTTGCAAATGCATGCCCACACTGAATAATGCAGAGGGAAAGATTGGCAGGAAATAGCAAAACATTAATATGATTACATGATTATGTCTGAGCAGTAATTATTTTGTTTCCCTCCTATATTTCTATATATCACATAATTTTATTTCTTTAATGTGCAGGTCCTCCTGCTTAATGCTAAAAATGTTGACCTAAGAAAAAAATTAAATCATCTATTTCTGTGCTTTCTTGTACTATTACATTTAAAATATTTTTCCTAACCTTCTAGTTCATTGTTATCTCTGAATCTCTATTTTCTTCTTCTATCTTTACAAACTTTCCTTAAAGTGAAACAAGATAAGCATCATGATTAAGTAAATGTGTGTAGAGGCTACAAAAATGAGACCCTAAATTCAAAGATTCTAAGCAATTTTTTAAGTCAGGATAGATTAAGCTATGGTAAACAAGCAAATTATAAAAAAAAAAATCTACCTCCAGAAATCTGTGGTTTAAAATAATAAAGGTTATTTCTGACTCATGTTACATGTTCATTTTGAGTCAGCAAGGGGCTCAATACATCACAGTCATGCAGGGGCTGAAACTGACAGAGAGGCAACCATCTCAAACTTTATGGATCACTTTGCTGAGATAGAAGAGCTCAGGAGGGTATCACATCAGCAGCTAAACACTCAGCGTGGAAGCGACATAAGTTATGTGTTCTCACAGCTCAACGGTCAGAACTAACCATACGGCCCCAAAACAAGTGGAAAAGGAAGTTCAATCATACTATAAGACAGAAGTCAGAGAAATAGACATATTTGGTCAATTATTAGCACTAATAAGCATTTGCCTGAAATCACTTTAGCTAAGAATATTTCCAGTGTAAATTTTCAAGTACAATGAATTACACTGTGGCCTAAAGGAAATAATAATTTTCATTTAAAATTTTGCATTTTCCTTTATATTAAAAAAATAGGGATATATTGAATGTATTCAAATTAAAACAGTCTTAAAATGAAACTACAGATCGATTAGCTATGAAAATAACAGTTTATAAGCCCAAATTGTTAAATATCCTGTTTACTTAAAATAAGATAGTGATCAGAGATACCATTTTGACAATTAATTTAAATTTTTCATTTTGTTAATTAACAAATCATTATATTGGATAAAATGAATTTAAAAGAAAAAGACTGTCTTTTGTACAAGTCGTTTGATAGACAAAAAAAGAATATAATGAAACACAAACTTTCGGATAGAAATTGTGACAGAATATCCCTGCATTTCTCATAGGAGTACTTAGTAATTTAAAGAATTGTATAACAAGATAAAATTAGAAGAAAATTAAATTGTTTTACCTAATATGAAAAGTATTTAAAATACAAACAAACCCATGCTAAGACTAAGTATAGGACTAGTTTTTAGATTATGTTAATTGTATCCATGGCTTTGAGAGTCAACTTTTGAAGGCTTTGTAAATCCTTTAATAGTGATAGTGAAAGTTGCTTAGTTGTGTCCAACTCATTGTGACCCCATGGACTATACAGTTCATGGAATTCTCCAGGCCAGAATACTGGAGTTGGTAGCCTTTCCCTTCTCCAAAGGATTTCCCAACCCAGGGATAGAACCCTGGTCTCCCACATTGCAGGTGGATTATTTACCAGCTGAGCCACAAGGGAAGCTCAAATCCTTTAAAAGGCCCTCCAATTTGAATTTTGATATTTTCCCACAACATAAGGGAATATCTTAGATAAAGGTATTTAGAAGAAAGAACCTAACAACTTCTCTTCAATTTTTTCCATTGAAGTATTTTCAGTTACCTTGCCAAAATAGAATAAATTTTGCTCCAGTAGGTTTAATGAAAAATAATAAATTTTCATTTTCTTCTTCTCTACCAAGCAGATGTCTTCATCAAGTCTTTAGTCTCTGAAAGTATTTTTCCAGGGAGGTGAATCATATGAAGTAATTTATAAGGTTTAACATGTCAAAAGTGCTGTCATTAAACTAGTAATGTATGTCTATAGGGGAAACATTCTCTTGAGACCTGCTGCTGTTCATAAACTTGACCCATGATTTCATATTTTATATTTTCAGCAGAACACCTCTTGTATATTACAATTCCTTGTTTGCTTGGAGGTGCTCCATTATTCTCCATGTCAAGTATAGTAAATGCCAAACTCAAGATATATTCATTCCTCTCTCTCTAATAATAGCAAAGATATGCAGGTTTCAGTTTACACTACTATATTACCAGAAGTCATTCAAGAAGAGGTCAATGCTGGACCTATTCCAAGAAAAAAAAAAAAAAACGAACAATTCACTGAGAATTGTCTGCATTTAGATCTAAGTACTTGTTAGTTGATAAGTTAAACCACTAAACAATTAAAGTTTTGTATTCTGCATTATTTTTGGTAGATTTAGATAAGAGAACATTTCAAGTATGAAGGGAGAGAAATTGCAGTCATTTGGCAGGCGAGATTTTTATTATTATTATTGTGATTTTGGGAGATTGATAGAATGTCCAGGAGTTGCAGGAGACTGTTCCAGATGTCAGAAGTTGCAGTGAAGATGACTTTGACAAGGAGAGTAGCAAAAGTATGTGATGGCTTTGGTTCTGTTATTAGATGCTCTGAGAAGGGTGGAAAACACTATGATGTAGTCACAAAAGTATGTGATGGCATTAGGAGTTTAGGCATTAGATGTTCTGAGAAAGGTAGAAAATATTATGGCTTTGATGTATTTACAAATGAGATTAGGCAGTATAGAGAATATTGTAGGTAAGTTATTTAAATTACATCTTAGAATTACTGGGAAATTAGGTCTTCATATATCTAAAGGAACAAGCTGCATTTTTTCATAAGGACTCAGAAGTGTTCTGGATTTGGGGGCCTTTGAAGAGGACAATTGTAGTAATACAGGAAAGTCTTTCAAAAAGTTCAAAAGAAGTGAAGATGATAAAAAAGAGTACAGAGTACATGAGAGTCATGTAAAACTGACATGGTAGATAGTTGGGTCTATAGGACATGATGTGGGAGGAAAACATTGAGGGATGTTTCTTCAGGAAAATTGTATACTTTTATACCAGAACCATCGGGTACCATTACAGAGGGTGAAGGAAATGAAAGAAAATTACATTGGTAATTATCCTATCAGGATAAAGGGACAAAACCAAAAAAAAAAAAAAAAAAAAAAAAGTGAATAAAATAGGACTAACCTAGAAATTAAGAAAAGCTATGACCAACCTAGACAGCATATTAAAAAGCAGAGACATTACTTTGCCAACAAAGGTCTGTCTAGTCAAGGCTGTGGTTTTTCCAGTAGTCATGTATGGATGTGAGAGCTGGACTATAAGGAAAGCCGAGTTGATGCTTTTGAACTGTGGTGTTGGAGGAGACTCTTAAGAGTCCCTTGGACTGCAAGGACATTCAACCAGTCCATCCTAAAGGAAATCAGTCCTGAGTGTTCATTGGAAGGACTGATGTTGAAGCTGAAACTCCAATACTTTGGCCACCTGATGCGAAGAACTGACTCACTGGAAAAGACCCTGATGCTGGGAAAGATTGAAGGTGGGAGCAGAAGGGGACAACAGAGGATGAGATGGTTGGATGGCATCACCGACTCAAGGGAGATGAGTTTTGGTAAACTCCGGGAGTTGGTGATGGACATGGAGGCCTGGCATGCTGCAGTCCATGGGGTCACAAACAGTTAGACACAACTGAGTGACTGAACTGACTGACTGAACCTAGAAATTAATATAAAGATTTTAATACATTGCCTAGAGTAAAGACAGAAAATCAAGGACTGGAATCAAGGAGTAGTTGATGTTGTGATGTACTCACTGTATTGGCTTATTCAAAAAATTTTTATGCTTATAATTGTGATGTTGCATCAGTTCTGAGGGAAAAAAATCATTATGGAAAATGAACCATTTCATGTTTCAATTGATGGAGGCTGTTGTATAGTGAAATCAGTGTTGAATTTGGATCAAGAAGAAAGGGATTCATATCCTGGCTCTGACATAAAACAGATGTGTCACCTTTTGAGTGTTCATTTCCTCAACTGTAAAAATGAGAATTATAATTGCAGTAGAGACTAGAATGCCATTTTTCATCAATATCCACTCTTTCCTTCCCCCATGGGAATAAAACTTACACTCTTTGGCTGGAAAAATGTCCCTAATAACGTAACATTTTCTATTTTCCCTTGTAGATAGGCTCGACCATATGATTAAATTCCAAATGGAATCAGAAGTGTCATGTAACAGTTTAAGGAACATTCCTTAAGAGATAACTCATATGAGCCTATTGCTTCCTTTATTTTTCAAAATCTTTCCCCATCCAACTGTCTGGAATGCAGGTATAATGGCTGGAGCTCTGGCTGCTCTCTTGGACAAAAAGGACACGGCCACAAATGAAGGATGACAGAACAGTGAGCTGAAGTGAGCCTGGTTTCTTTTCTTTTTTTTTTTCCTTTCAAACTTTTTTATTATGAAAACTTACATGAAAGTTGATAGAAAAGTATAATGATCACCCATCATATACCATTTAAGTTCAGTGAATGTTAACTTTTTGCCATATTTGTTTACTCATGTGTGTATGTTCGTATTTTTCTGAACTGTCTGAAAATAATTTGATGTTTTACCCCTAACTACCCAGCATGAACCTCATAAGAAATAAAGATATTCTCCTACATGATCAAAAAACCATTATCAGACTGTGGGAAATTACAGTTCCTGAATACTGTCTAGTATCCAGTCCAAATTTAGATTTCTCCATTGCTCCCAAGATTATTTTAGTGTGTGTGTGTGTGTGTGTGTGTGTGTTCAGTCGTGTCTGACTCTTTGCAACCCCAAGGACTGTAGCCTGCCAGGCTCCTCTGTCCATGGGATTCCCCAGGCAAGAATACTGGATTGGGTTGCCATTTCCTTCTCCAGGGGATCCTGGTTTCTTTATAAAGCAGAGTCAACATATCACTTTTCAGACTTTTATGTAGGAGAGAAATAGATTATATCTTATTGAAATCTGCTATTTAGAGCTGAATTTAATCTTGATAATATGCCTGTCTGATAGTCTACTAGGAATGATAAATAAAGTATTGGGTACAGAAACTACTATTGGGATTCTGGTACATAATGGGAGAATAATTAATTGAAGCTGATTGAACCAATCCATATTGAACAAAAATATTTTCATATGAATTTAGTTTAGCATCAATATGTAGCTCACTGGCAGTTGAGATCTAAATTTTAAAAAATCTATCTTGAGAGTGCATGAAACGATTTAGAATGTAGAGTAAAATAAGTAGAGAAAAAATAAAATGAAGGCAAGAGGTGAGTTAAATTAAGCTACAATGAGGTCTCACCTCCTTCATGAAGTCTTCATTGTTTCCTTAGATAGAACTACCATTTTTCTTTTTTGTCCCTTCCAAATATTTGAACCCCAAACCACACATTACCTCCCCATTTTATGGCTCTGAGGGATCATCCTTGAGAGCAAGCCTGAATATCAATGCCATGCCAAGTGTCTGTATTTCATCAGCACCACTGGACAGCGAGTTCCCTGAAGAAAGTGCTCATTCTACAGTTATCTCTGTCTTCCACTTAGGGCTTGGTAGACTGCTAAAAAGTATCAATTAACTCCTATTTACAGATTCCTTTAGTTTTGAAGCTAATCCAACTGCAATATACTGTCAAACACCTGTTTTGCCGTGTGATAAGTGCCTAATAAATGTTTATTGACTATTTGAACATACTTTTTTTTCTAGTAAGGAAGTACAGAGTGTGTAATGTTGTCGTTTCTAAATCCTCTTTATTTTACTGCGATTGTAACCTTGTTACCCTCTTGTCTTCTACCTCTCTTTCTCCAACCCCTGCCATCCAATCCATAGCTCACAGCTTTCCATACTTTTCCATTCCTTTTGGAGGCTGTTCTCAGGACCCTGGTCTCAATCTTCTACACCTACCCCTCCTATTTCTGTTTGTCCTAAACATACTGCAGAACGACTTTTCAGGCATGCACATGTAGTAATGTTCTATCTTTCCTGACGTGTATGACTTCCTTTAGCAAACACTATTGGTGACATACTCTACAACCTCTTTCTAAAAGAATCATTCTTTTGTTGAAGTATAAGTCAGCAATATGCTAAGGGAAAGTGGGTCCCACTCCTTGACCACAAGGAGTTTGTCATTAGTTAGTTTTAGCCTTGGCTATAAACGAGAGAGGACAAATATACTAGCAATTTAAATATGACAGAACATTATTTTTCATGGTAATGAATCAAGCTGACAGTTTGGAGCCACCTTGGTAAGTCTTTCTTTATGAAGTGTGCAGAGAATGAAGTTCCTTCTACCTTGCAACCCTACTCTGGGGGATTCCATACCTAAAGTCATTTCATGGTCCCAAATAATGGTTCAGGCTATATCCAGCCATTGGGAAAGAGAAAGGGGTACAACACAGAAGAAAGGGACAAAGGAAGCATTCCCAGTATCCTTTAAGAAGGTTTCTAGAAATTTCCACTTAATGTGTCAGTTTACAACCCAGTGGCTAGAACTTGGTCATAGGGTCAAAGTTTGTTTCAAAGAGGGGCTGGGAAGCATATTCTTTGCTCAAGGTCATCATATATATATACTCATCCAGAAGCTGAAGATTGCTCGCTGGGAAGATTAGCAGAAATGCAAGAAAAGAGACTGAGGAAAGACTAGCACTCTGTTACTTAAGTATGGTGCATGCATACCGAGAACTCAGTAAGGAGTAACTCAAAGGGGTAGTCAGAACTTGGGGCTCATAGCACATCTGAACAAAGGACAACGCATTTGTTGAGAAGTGATAAGACAAAAAAAGAGGAGTTAGGCTCAACCCACTCCAGTATTCTTGCCTGGAGAATCCCAGGGACGGGGGAGCCTGGTGGGCTGCCGTCGATGGGGTCGCACAGAGTTGGACACGACTGAAGCGACACGGCGGCAGCAGCAGCAGGCTTTTAGGGGCAGCAAATTGTAGAATGGTAAAAATACTGGGGAAACACGGAAATTAAGGGCAATGGCAACCCACTCCAGTACTCTTGCCTTGAAAATCCCATGGACGCAGGAGCCTGGTAGGCTCCAGTCCATGGGGTCATGAAGAGTCAGACATGACTGAGCGACTTCACTTTCACTTTTCACTTTCATGCATTGGAGAAGGAAATGGCAACCCATTCCAGTGTTCTAGCCTGGAGAATCCCAGGGACGGGGGAGCCTGGTGGGTTGCCATCTATGGGGTGGCACAGAGTCGGACACAACTGAAGTGACTTAGCAGTAGCAGCAGCATTGAGCTCCTTCTTGCAGGTCCATCTAGGTGCCACTCCACTGTTGTTTCTGGTGATAAGGTGTTATCCTCTTCCTGGTATAGGAAGGGCAGACATACCTTCACAAGAGGGATTTCTGTTCTGCTTACAGGCAGACTGGGGGAGGCCAGAGAGCTCATCATATGCCCACTTTTTCTCAATTGCCTTATGCACAAAATAATCCTTATATCAGAGTAGCATATGCCTTATGCCTCAGAACCCCTTCAGCACCATCATTCTCCTTTGCCAAAGGTGAGACTAGGAATGTATAACTCAGTTCTGCCAGTAAGACATATGGGGAAGCCTGATGGAGGCTTTTAGGAAAGATTTTCTCTGATAAAAATTTTTCTTAAAAAATGAGAAGAGCAATGCTTAGTTAGCAGCCCCTTTTTCCTTTCTTTTGGATGTGATGCCTGGAACATAATTGCCAAAATGCTCCCAGTAAGGAGAAGCTGAGAGAATCACAGAGAAACCAACTAAAAAAGAGTCTGAGCAGATGCTGTTATTGAGCCTCTGAATCTATTGTATAACCTTCTACATGTGGACCTCTTGTTAAGTGCATTCAAAAAATTTCTATAATGCTTAAGTCATCTTTACTGGGGTATTCAGTGGTGAAAGCACTGAAATTGATACACTCTTATTGGCAGAATAAAACCTAAACTACTTCGACACAGTAGACAAGATGCTTTATGATCTGGCTGCTAACTTTTTTTCCCTACTCTCCTCCTTCCCTGCACCATACATACTACATTTAGGTGCAGAAATTCACAACTTCTTTTTGTTGTACACAACACAGAGTCATGTCTTTACACAGAGTCATTTTCAACTCACTTATATGAGCTGGGGTTTGATTACCTGCATATCTCAGGATTGGACCTATATCAGTAATTTAATGGCAAAAAAAAAAAAAAAAAAAAAAAAGATTTATTTTCCCCCTAAATAAGAAGTTGAGGTGTAGGTGGTTGAGAGTCAGAATACCAGTTTTGGAAATTACCAAAGATCAATGTTCCTCAGTTCCTATTCCATTACATCTTGTGAAGCACTTTACTTCACATGGTCTCAGGATGGCTACTGTGCTGCCAGATACTGAATGTGTGTTCCAGACAGGAAGGAATTAAAAAAATAAAAATAATGTCTGTGACTAGCTGAATCTGTCAGTTTTTATGAGAAACACAACTTTTTTCTGGCAGCTCCACCTGGGAGACTTCTGTCTACATCTTTATTGGATGAACTAGCAGCCAGGGAACCTGAAAGATTGAGTATTCTTAACTGAATAGGAACTAATCCAACAAGTTTAGGGTTCCATAAGTAAGGAAGAAAAGGAAAATAGATTTTGAGTAGACAACTAGGAACATCCATCTATGATCCATTGTGCTTTGAATTTATCTTGATTATGATAGTAGCTATAAAAGATTATTTACATCTGTATCTGGCTCTCTATGAGATCATTCTAGAGGGCAGTATACATGTCACGGCCTCTGCAGGAAAAGGACTGCAGAATACAAAAGGAATATTTAAAATATTTAATATAGTTTAAAAACAGAACTATTACAAAGGTGTGGATAGGATTATGGGAACAAGAAATGGTGAAACACACCCAGAGATTACCAATAAAGGACAGCAATTATTACCCAAGGCCTAAAGGGACAAGAAAGTCAGCTACTACCAGGACAGAGTGAGACCTGAAACAGTTGGAGCTGTGGCTGTGGGTAGAGGGACACGGTCTTAGCCAATTTATATCCTGTGAGCTATGAACAGGGAGAATTAACACTCTGACCCTTCCCCCTCAGTTCTGGCAGTATGTCTCACTAGGCACACCTAACAGGAAACCAGAGGGCAGGTGTAGCTCTACTGACTAGAGGTCAGCCTCTCAGGGCTCAAGGCAGGGTGCAGAGGGACAGAGATGGATTTTGATGCGTAAACAGAGAATAATCTGAACAGGTGAAAACCATTTCTATAGGGCAGTGTCTAGTACAGTGCCTGGAATATAGTAGGTGTTCCTTAAGTATTTACAAAATAAGTACTGTTAACTAGACAGAGAAAAATACTCTGCCAATATGTAACCTCAGAATTTATACAAGTTTAAACAGGAGTTGAAAGTGCAGTTTGACCCTTGGCAATGAATGGCTTTGGGGAGCATTTTCAAATCATCAAGTGTCTTTGAGGGTGTATTTACTCTGGAGGATTCACTACTTAAACAATGTAGTAAACAGAATCTGGATTGCTTATCTGTCCCCCCAAAACAAGAATACCTTTCTCTAGGAAGCCTCTTTTGAGGAAAATCATGATACATACTTCTGGTACAGGAATTGCCAAACCCATAGGAGTTCATAGTTGGGTGATACTAGTTGTCCTCCTAGTAGATGAAGGGTACTTCATCTAACTTCATCTAACTAGATGAAGGGTACTTCATCTAACTTTACTAAATGCCTTGGGGAGATAATATATTTCAGGTTGGTTGCTTAGTATGAAATCCAGTTAAAAGAGTGTCCATTTAATTTTTGAGGTGTTTGGTAATCTCAACCATCAATAGGGTATTTATAAATTTTTCTATGAGTAGCCATTTGAGTTCTGGGTGAATAGAGATATTAAAAAGTGTTGTTGCTGTTTATTCACTAAGTCATGTCCGACACTTTGAGGCCTCATGGACTGCAGCAAGCCAGGTTTCCCTGTCCTTCACTATCTCCCAGAGTTTGCTCAAACTCACGTTCATTGAGTTTTTGACGCTATCCAATCATCTCATCCTCTGTTGCCTCCTCCTCCTCCTGCTCGTAAATCTTTTTCAGTATTAGGGTCTTTTCCAATGAGTCAGCTCTTCACATCAGGTGGACAAATATTGGAGCTTCAGCTTCAGCATCAGTCCTTCCAATGAATATTCAGGGTGGATATCCTTTAGGATTAATTGGTTTGATCTCCTTGCTGTCCAAGGGACTCTCAAAAATTTTCTCCAGCACCACAATGTGAAAGCATCAATACTTGGGTGCTCAGCCTTTTTTATGGTCCAACTCTCACATGAAACAATGGATTGTCTTCAAAAAACCAATGACCCTCATGAATTACTACAGATTTTGCAAAGGACCATTGTTAAGTGCAACAAGTATATAATAAATACATAGCATATAAATATTTTTTAACATTTTTGATGTTGGTAAGAGATTTCCTTTGCAAGGAAAAGCAATTTAGTTGAAACAGAGTTTTGATCAATTTCCTGCATTGTAGTGACAATATTTTGGATGGTAAGAGATGTAATAAGAAAACTGCCTTCTTTCTGCATTGGCAGGTGCTAGAACCATGAGGGGCAAGGAAGAAGATACAAGTTGTAAAAGTATTTATGAAATTATATGCTGCAGGGTATGTGGCAGAAGTTGATAAGAAATCTTCTTTTTTTTCCTCACTACAAAATCTTTATTAAAATCTGCCTTTCAAACATGTTTGGTTCAAGTAGATATTCTCAGTGGAATGTAAGGAGGCCTTGAATACTTGTGATCACTGGACTGAGCCAGTATAGACATGGGATAAAGCATTTTCTTGATCAGGATATGAAAGACTTTGCTCTATATTCATTTTTAAACAAGGAAAGGAGATACACACTAAATAGTTTTGGGGAATTAAGACCATGAACTGTGGCCTGAAGGTGCTTCTGGATAATTAACAAGTATTTTGATGACTTGCCCTTCACTGGAGAAGGCAATGGCAACCCACTCCAATACTCTCGCCTGGAAAATCCCATGGACGGAGCAGCCTGGTAGGCTGCAGTCCATGGTGTCACTGAGTCAGACACGACTGAGCAAATTCACTTCTGATTACAGCTTAACCTGGATGTGGGGGAGCATGAGAAGCACCACTTTCATAGTTAGAAGGGAGCAAGATTAGTTCTCAACTACATATGTGAAAAAATTCCTGTTTCTCAAAAAGAATCTCATGTTTTCAAGACTTTTCTAGCATGAAAAGTGAAACATAAAACGAACTCTAAAAACATGGTTGTAGGCACCTAACATAGACTTTTATACCTATGATTTGCAAATTCCTCTATAAATACATATCTTTTGTTTATATTGCTAAGTCACTGCTATTAAAAATAGTATGAGAAAAATGTTTATTTTTAAACTGATATGGTATCTTGATATTGTGACTGTGTACTGCTGCTCCTGCTGCTGCTAAGTCGCTTCAGTCGTGTCCGACTCTGTGCGACCCCATAGATGGTAGCCCACCAGGCTCCCCCGTCCCTGGGATTCTCCAGGCAAGAACACTGGAGTGGGTTGCCATTTCCTTCTCCAATGCATGAAAGTAAGAGGTGAAAGTGAAGTCTCTCAGTCGTGTCTGACTCTTCGAGACCCCATGGACTGCAGCCCACCAGGCTCCTTCGTCATGGGATTTTCCAGGCAAGAGTATGGAGTGGGGTTCCATTGACGGTGTACTACTATTTATGAAACAGTAGAATGCTTCTAAACCTTTATAACAATGGTCTTAAATTCCTTGAATTTTAGAATAACAAAATGGCCTAGAAGATTTATTTTTTTAAATGAATAACAAAATATACCCATTAGATTTTATGAATGATCATTAATTGTTTCTCTGCAGTTGATCACAAAACATTAGAGTCCAAGGAATGAGTTCAGGTTTTCAAAGGGATATATTCTACTTACTATCAAATGTTGGGTATGTGATGAATTACCTACTTTTTTTTAGGAAGTTTATTTAGGATTCTTAACAAAAATAAAATGTCTCTGACCAAAGTCTAGGGTAGAGAAAGGTTTTTAACTTGTATGTTACACTTCTGGGTTGTATCTTCTTTTAGAATTTATATGCAGAAAACTGATACACTTGGGTACACAGAAAAATCAGGCAGAAGCAAGATGGAAGAGTCTACATAAGGAACTGCTGTGCTTTCCCCATGAAGACGTGTGTGTGCAATTAGTTTTGTTTAATGTAGATTTAATGTGACTGATGGGAATAGATATGACTGAAACGGTACAAGTTAAAAGACTATCTTAGCCACTTACAATTTAATTTACAACAAAAGGCATTTACTATAATTCCTTTGGGGTAGATATGTTTGGATAAACTTTTTCACCATGATTAACCTGCTATTATTTAAGAAATTGTGTTTTTTCAGCTAGTGTTGTTTAATTTCCTAAAGTTTAACTGTCTCAATGTAGTAAATATATGATACACTCTGACACTTTCTTTTCTTTTAGGAATCTGGTTCTCCTTGGAATGCTTCCCAGGATCTTCTGGAAACCAGATTTTTTATATCTAGGGACTTTGACTCATTAAACAGTTGTAAATACAAAAAATGTACCACAGAATAGCTCACTGTCTTTATTTCACAAAAGCTATCTAACGTAAGAGTTCACTGATAATTCAGTTCATTGCTATATATCAGCATGAGTTCTGAACATCTATGAATGGAAATTAGGTCCAACTGGATACCCTTTCAAAATTTGTAACTCAAAGCTGGTCCCATCATTTAATTTTATTTGGTACAAACACCAAAGCCAAAGACACAAACCTGCTAGCTTGAAACAGGTCTACCCTTGGCCACATTTCCCTTTCAATTGAGTATGTTGCTTGAGGTCTTCATGCTTTCTATGTGCAATTCAATCAACTAATAATGTCCTTATCTTCTTTGAGTTGGCATTCTTCCTTCAAACTTTTATTTTCCCTAATTAGCAATGGAATTAAAAGTTTTCACATAAGTATATGTATCCTCTTGAGGAAAGAGAACTAATGGAGATTAGTTCACCAAATTCCAAAATGAGACCTATTTAGATTAAGATGAGATATTTAGGCCTGGGCTAAGGTTTTCAAATATTGAACTTCAAAATCAGACTATGAGTAGTCAAAGGAAAGAGAAAGTGTCTTATTTGAAGCACTCCCTATAATTAAATCTGGACCTATTATCAATCTTGGCCTTAAAGGGGTCATTCAGAGACAGGTTGCAGGTAATTAGACACACTTTTGCTGAAAGTGGGCCCAGGAATATACAGGAATACTAGCATAACCTGGGAGTGGTTCCTAAATGGCACCTATGTTTTGCCCTCTTCCCCCTCTTTTGGGGAAATTCCCCTCTCCCTGTGGGGTTCTACTGAGAACAAACAATTGAAGGCCTTTCCTCTCTAGGTATAGAAACAGAACTCTACTTATGCCCTTTGAAATCATCCTTCAGACTACTTTTGAACCGGAGTTTAAGAAAATCTTTGTCTAAACATCAGCTAACAACTGAGTTAATCAAGTGGAGACTTCAATGGTACACATGACAAATAATACAGACCATAAAGAAATAGTCCAGGAAATTCACTAAAAAAGCAAACAGCAACAACAACTCTGGGAAGAGGAATCTAATTCCCAGAGTGCCACATGACATTATTTAAAGTAACTTTTTTTTTTTAATATCACAAGTCATGAAAATAAACAAGAAAATATAGCTCATACAAAGGAAAAACAAAAACAGTCAACAGAAACTGTCCTTAGGGAAGTCTAGATATTAAATTTATTAGACAAAGGCTTTAAATAAAACATTGTAACTATGTTCAAAGAACCAAGGAAACCATGTCTAAGTGATTATTTAACCGTGCTGAAAATATCACTGATAAGGCTTCTGCCTCTCTAGATTGGTTTGAAAATTCTAGAATTTCATAAATGAAATCATTCAGTATGTTTTTTTTTTATTCAGCATAATTAAGATTCATCCATACATTACTTGTGTGCTGCTTTTTATTGTTGTTGAAAAGTAGTTCACTGTGTATAGCTCAGGCTTTTTAACCAATCCAACAGGCCAAATCCAGCTGGCTAGGTGCAGCTTGTTTTTGGCCAGATCTGACTACTCCCATCTGTTTACATATTGTTTATAGTTGCTTTCATGCTAAAACAGCAAAGCTGAGTAGAAATCATACAGCCCACAAAGCTGAACATATATGTTATTTGTTCCTTAAAAGAACAAGTTTGCATACACTTAGTATAAATACATCACCATTTTTAACTTATCTGTTAGTGGAAATTTGAGGCTTCATTTCAGTTTGAGGATTTTAAAAATTAAGTTGCTGTGAACATTCATATACAACTGAAAGTACAGACATATATTTTCATTTCTCTTGGGAAAATACCTTGAAGTAGAAGAGCTGAGTATTATAGTAAATGTACGTTAAACATCTTAAGACACTGCCAGACTGCTTTCCAAAATAATTGTGTTAGTTTACAATCCAATTAGCAATGTATGAGTTTCAGTTACTCCTCATCCCTAGCAACACCTGATGTGGTTTTTTTTTTTTTTTTTTTAATTTTAGCTATTCTATTGAGTGTGTAGTAAGATATTAGAGTTGTAAATTGAGTTTTCCTAACAACTAAGGATAATTAACATCTTTGTCCTTATTTGACATTTGTATATGGTAAGTTGTGTGTTCAAATATTCCACCTGATTTTTATTGGACTGTTTGTATCATGAGTAGGACGTATAGGCTTATCTTATTTTACTGAGATTTGCAGTATAGCGTTTTATGCAATTGAAGGTTTATGGCAACCCTGTGTTGAGAAAGTCTATCAGTATTACCTTTCCAACAGTATTTGCTCACTTTGTATCTCTTTAAAATATTTTGGTAATTATCACAATATTTGAAACTTCCACTATTATATTTGTTTTGGTTATCTGTGATTAGTGATCTTTGATATTAATACTGCAAAAA
This sequence comes from Bos mutus, assembly GCF_027580195.1. Lineage (NCBI taxonomy): Eukaryota > Metazoa > Chordata > Mammalia > Artiodactyla > Bovidae > Bos > Bos mutus. Next base: position 25,270,582 of record NC_091630.1, on the reverse strand, counting down.
AAAAAATAAGATCTGTTGAAGGCTCAGATAACAGCATTTTTAAGCAATAGAATGTTTCAAAATTTAGATATCTACATTTTTTAGACATAATACTATCACATACTAAAGATATTACAATAGAGTATAAACATAACTTTTACATGGTCTAGGAAACAAAAAATGTGACATTCGCTTTACTGTCATGATCTGGGACCAAACCTCTGATACCTAATTGTGCCTATATATTTCTTTCCATATCCTAGATATAAATCACTTGTCAGATATATATCTTGCAAATGTTTTGTACGAGTCTGAGTCTGCCTTTCTCTTTCATGACTATCTTTTGAAGAACAAAACAGTCCAATTGATCAAGTTCAGTTTATTGATTTTTTTTTTTTCTTTTATCCTTTGTGCTTTTTGTTTTGTTAAAGTAACACTGGCCAAATTCAAAGGAACTAAGATTTTTTACTCCTATGTTTTTTCCCTAGAAATTTTATAATATTAGTCCTTACATTTAGATCTGTGATTGACATTGTTAATTTTGTATATAGGAAGAGGATATAATCTAGATTTATTTAACATTTTCATATTGATATCAAATATCACACCATCTTGACTGCTATAGCTTTATGAGCCTTGATATCAGGCAGTATTAGTTCTCTAAATTTTTCTTTCCAGTTATTTTAGTTTTCAAGGTCCTCAATTTCTACATAAATTTTAGAACAAATTTGTCAATTTCTATAAAAAAAAGGCTTACTTAGATTTTGTTTAATATTGCACTGAAAAATAATTTGGAGAGAGCCAACATGCTAACAATATTGAGTTTTCAAATCCATTAATGTGTTATATCCTTTTACTTATTTAGGTCATCTTTAATTTCTCTGAGAAACATTTTGAACTTTTTGGTGTTTCTGTCTTACACATCTTTCATCAAATTTATCTGTTTCATGTTTTTTTATATTATAAATTGTCTTTTTAAAAAATTTGTATTTCATATTCCTTCTCATATATAGATTCAATTAAGTTTTGTTATCAACTTTATATCCTACAACCTTGCTAGGATTATTCCAATGGCTTCTTTGGTAGATTTCTTATAGACCTTTATATATAGACAATCAAATCTTCTGTGAACAAAATGGTTTTATTCTTCCTTCAAAAACTGTATCCCTCTTTCTTTTTCTCTTGTTTAATTGCACTAGCAAGACCTGTCAGTACAATGTTAAATAGAAGTGATTAGAGCAAACACACTTGATTTTCTCTCAATCATAAGAGGAAAAATTCAGGCATTCACCATTTGTATGGTATTAAATGTAGGCTTCTTATGGGTGACCCTTATGAGGCTGTGAAAAAGGGAATGGCAACTCGTCTAGTATTTTTGCCTCGAGAATTCCATGGAAGAGGAGCCTGGTGGGCTACAGCCCATGGGTCTCAAAAAGTCAGGCACAACTGAGCAACTAACACTTCACCTCACCTTATGAGACTGAGGACTTTCACTTCTATTCTAGCTGAGAGTTTTAATCATGAGTAGACACTGACTAGTAAAATGTTTTTCCTGCATATATTAAGATGATCATATGGCTTTTTATTAAGCTTTTAGTACATAAATTATAGTATTTTATTTTTTAATATTTGATACTAATATTCATTGATATTTTAAAATGTTAATATTAAATCATTACCTTGAATCTAGAGATAAACCTCACTTGGCCATGATATACTGTTTTTTCATGTATCACTGAATTTGAATTTCTAAAATATTTTTAAGGAGCTTTTTTTTTAATCTATATTGATGAAGGATATTGGTCTGTAGTTTTTTCCTACTAACAGCTGGCCTTTACACTATTGTCATACATTTTACTTCTATATGCTAGATAAGTGCCTAAATTCACCGTAATATTTTTGCTTTAAACAGTTTAGTATATTTTAAATGTAATTTAAAAATAAAAGTTAATTATTTGATAATTATAATTTCTGGTGTTTTCCATTACTTTAAAAAATCCAGACTATCATCCAATATCATTTACCTTTATCCTCAATGACTTCCTTTAGTATATGTCTGCTGGTAATAGGTTCCACCAGATTTAGATTCTGGAAAAGATTTCCCTCAAGAGGCAGGTCAGGTGGTCTGGTATTCCCATCTCTTGAAGAATTTTCCACAGTTTATTGTGATCCACACAGTCAAAGGCTTTGGCATAGTCAATAAAGCAGAAATAGATGTTTTTCTGGAACTTTCTTGCTTTTTCCATGATCCAGTGGATGTTGACAATTTGATCTCTGGTTCCTCTGCCTTTTCTAAATCCAGCTTGAACATCTGGAAGTTCACAGTTCACGTGTTGCTGAAGCCTGGCTTGGAGAATTTTGAGCATTACTTTACTAGCATGTGAGATGAGTGCAATTGTGTGGTAGTTTGAGCATTCTTTGGCATTGCCTTTCTGTGGGACTGGAATGAAAACTGACCTTTTCCAGTCCTGTGGCCACTGCTGCGTTTTACAAATGTGCCGGCATATTGAGTGCAGCACTTTCACAGTATCATCTTTCAGGATTTGAAATAGCTCAACTGGAATTCCATCACCTCCACTAGCTTTGTTCATAGTGATGTTTTCTAAGGCCCACTTGACTCTACATTCCAGGATGTCTGGCTCTACGTGAGTGATCACACCATCGTGATTATCTGGGTCATGAAGCTCTTTTTCGTACAGTTCTCTGTGTATTCTTGCCACCTCTTCTTAATATCTTCTGCTTCTATTAAAGTGAAAGTGAAGATGCTCAGTCGTGTCCGACTCTTTGCTACCCCATGGACTATAGCCTACAAGGCTTCTCTGTCCATGGGATTTTCCAGGCAATAGTCCTGGAGTGGATTGCCATTTCCTTCTCGAGGGAATCCTCCCAACCCAGGGATTGAACCTGGGTCTCCTGCATTGTAGACAGACGCTTTACCATCTGAGCCACTGCTTCTGTTAGGTCCATACCATTTCTGTCCTTTATCGAGCCCATCTTTGCATGAAATGTTCCCTGGGTACCTCTAATTTTCTTGAAGAGATCTCTAGTCTTTCCCATTCTGTTGTTTTCCTCTATTTCTTTTCATTGATACCTGAGGAAGGCTTTCTTATCTCTCCTTGCTATTCTTTGGAACTCTGCATTCAGATGCTGATATCTTTCCTTTTCTCCTTTGCTTTTCACTTCTCTTTTCACAGCTATTTGTAAGGCCTCCCCAGACAGCCATTTTGCTTTTTTTGTATTTCTTTTCCATGGGGATGGTCTTGATCCCTGTCTCCTGTTCAGTGTCACGAACCTGCCTCTTGAGAAACCTATATTCAGGTCAGAAAGCAACAGTACAGTATACTAACGCATATATATGGAATTTAGAAAGACGGTAACAATAACCCTGTATACGAGACAGCAAAAGAGACACTGATGTATAGAACAGTCTTTTGGACTCTGTGGGAGAGGGAGAGGGTGGGATGATTTGGAAGAATGGCACTGAAATACATATAATATCATATATGGAACGAGTCGCCAGTCCAGGTTTGATGCACCATACTGGATGCTTGGGGCTGGTGCACTGGGACGACCCAGAGGGATGGTATGGGGAGGGAGGAGGGAGGAGGGTTCAGGATGGGGAACACATGTATACCTGTGGCGGATTCATTTAGATATTTGGCAAAACCAATACAATAGTGTAAAGTTTAAAAATAAAATAAAATTAATATCCTAAAAAACAAAACAAAACAAAAAAACAACACACATTTATTATCTTATAGTTCTGAAGGTCAGAAATCCAAAATGGGTTTCACTGATCTAAAATCAAGATGTCAATTGGTTTATGTTCCTTTTGGAGCCTCCAGAAGAAAATCTGTTCTCTTGCCTTTCCTAGCTTCTAGAGGTCCCCTGTGTTCCTCGGCAGTAATAAACCATAGTGGAAAGGAATATGAAAAATAATATAACCGAATCACTTTATTATACACCAGAAAAAGACACATTGTAAATCAACTCTACTTCAATCAAAATAAATTAAAAAAAATTTTTTTAAGAGAAGAAAAAAAAAAAAAAAACTGGACATGGGACAACAGACTGGTTCAAAATAGGAAAAGGAGTATGTCAAGGCTGTATATTGTCACCCTGCTCATTTAACTTATATGCAGAGTACATCATGAGAAATGCTGGGCTGGAAGAAGCACAAGCTGGAATCAAGATTGCTGGGAGAAATATCAATAACCTCAGATATGCAGATGACATCACCCTTATGGCAGAAAGTGAAGAGGAACTAAAGAGCCTCTTGATGAAGGTGAAAGAGGAGAGTGAAAAAGTTGGCTTAAAGCTAAACATTCAGAAAACTACGATTATGGCATCCGTTCCCATCACTTCATGGCAAATAGTTGGGGAAACAGTGGAAACAGTGTCAGACTTTATTTTTGGGGGCTCCAAAATCACTGCAGATGGTGACTGCAGCCATGAAATTAGACACTTACTCCTTGGAAGGAAAGTTATGACCAATCTAGATGGTATATTGAAAAGCAGAGATATTACTTTGCCAACAAAGGTCCATCTAGTCAAAGCTATGGTTTTTCCAGTGGTCACATATAGACGTGAGAGTTGGACTGTGAAGAAAGCTGAGCGCTGAAGAATTGATGCTTTTGAACTGTGGTGTTGGAGAAGACTCTTGAGAGTCCCTTGGACTGCAAGGAGATCCAACCAGTCCATCCTAAAGGAGATCAGCCCTGGGTGTTCATTGGAAGGACTGATGCTGAAGCTGAAACTCCAATACTTTGGCCATCTCATGCGAAGAGTTGACTCATTGGAAAAGACCTTGATACTCAGAGGGATGGGGGCAGAAGGAGAAGGGGATGACAGAGGATAAGATGGCTGGATGGCATCACAACTTGATGGACATGAGTTTGAGTGAACTCCGGGAGTTGGTGATGGACAGGCAGGCCTGGCGTGCTATGATTCATGGGGTCACAAAGAGTCAGACACAACTGAGTGACTGAACTGAACTGAAAGATTTCCCTAGATTTTAAAAAGGCAATTTGACTGAATTTAGGATTCTAGGTTGACAGTGTTCTCCTTCTAGTACTTTAAAGTTGTTGTTCTACTGTTTTGGGGCTTGTGTTCTGAAGAAAAATCTATTATTTTCATCTTTGTTCTTCTATATGAAGTGTATTTTTTTTCACCTGGAGTCTTTTAAGATTTTTTTCTCTTTACCTCTTGTAAGCAATTTTTGTATGTCACTTAGTGTTGTTTTCTTTAAGCTTCTTTTGCTTGCTATCTTAAGAGCTTCTTGGATCTGTGGGTTTATAGTGCTCATCAAATGTGGAAGGTTTAGGCCATCATTTCCTCAAATATTTTTCTATCCTGTCTCATTCTCCCTTCTTTGAGACTTCAGTTAAACTTACATACGGCTGCTTAAAGTTATCCCAGAACTCACTGATGTACTTAGTCTTTTTTCATTCTATGTTTCAATTTGAATCGTTTCTATTAGAAGGCCTTAAATTAACTTTATTAGACTTTCAGAAATGTCTAATCTGCTATTAGTCTCATCATGTAAAGTTTTATCTTAGACATTGTACTCTCTATCTCTAAAATTATATTTTGGATCTTCTTTTATACCTACAATGTTCTTAATATATTAATATTCTATGTTCTGAAATATTAGCAAAGTAAATATTTGAAATATTTGCAAAGTAAAACTTTTATTTTATATTTTTGCTTATTAATTCCATCATCTGTCAATTCTAAATTGTTTCAATTGATTGCATTTTTTTTCTCCTTTTATGAATCTTAAAGCTTGCTTCCCTATATCCCTGATACTTATTTATTGGATACCAGACATTGTAAATTTTCTTGTTGTCTGTTGACATTCTTCAAAGTGTTCTTAAACTGTGTTCATGGATATAAGTAAACTAGAAACAGTTTTATTCTTTGAGTATTTTACTTTAAAAATTTTTTTTTGGCAGGAGCAGAAGAGAAGTTATTTTAGAACTAATTTTTTTTTCTACTACTGAAAAAATTCCTCTTCAGTACCCTACATGGTATCCCATGAATACCAAGATTTTTCTTCTCTAGCTGGTAGAGACATGGACTGACTACTCCTGGCCCTGTTTGAACTCCAGGGATTTTCCTTCCTGCTCCATTTGATGTTTTAATAACTTGGTCTTCAGTAGCTTTCCTCACAAACACACTGATTAGTATTGAGCTTTTTTTTCCTTCTTCTGTGATACTTTCTCTTCTCAGGTGGTTGCCCTGCTAACTCTAGCTATTTCAGGAATTGTAGAGATTGTCTTATTTGTTTCCACTCTTTCATGGATCAGTGTCTAACAACTGTTATATGTTTTGTCTACACTTTAAGTGATGTTAGATGGAGGAGAAACCCATTTATTATTGCTCCATTATGGCCTCAAAAAATATCTTTAAAGGTGGATAAACTTTGAAGGTGAGAGGTATTACCTGAAATGAAATCCTAAAATCCTAGTCAATTAGTGTAGGGTAGCAGAAACAAGATAAACCAGCTAGTGCCAGGAGTTTCCTGGACTTAGTTTCATTCTGACAGATACAGAGAGTAAGTCTAAGTCAAGACTCACTTGTTGGGAAAAATTAAGGACTAGTTCATATCAAAACATCTGGATTTGGGGAAAAAAAAAAAAAACCTCAGCTGTCTAGGAATATAGCCTACACCCATACTAATTTTTTTTCTGTAAATAATTAATCTCAGGAATTAAAACCTACTTTCCTCAAAAGTGAGTGATAAA